>NW_027507748.1:118665123-119190123 GCF_037356315.1 Lithobates pipiens
CACACACAGGTTTCCTTTTAAATAAAAAAAAAGCTAGTCAACTGGGGTCATTGTTATTCATGCTGATTAGTTTGACTCCTGGGAATTGCTTAGCCTTGACCATTGCAGTTGTGCACTTTGTCCTCTCCTGCCCTACAGAAGTGACCTGCAGGTATATACTTCTCTGTGGGTCACACACTGCGTGTCCTTGTTCTGCAGCCCTTTTGTCTGTTGTGACAGTGCAGATTTGCTGTGTGCATTACACTGTGAAAAGTGAAGTCACTGCTGGCACATTGTATGCCTGATGTGTCTGTCAGATGCTGGGTATGAAAGAGCAGGCATATGGCGTCATGTCTGAGCGCCTCCAGGGAGAGAATGGATTTGTCTCGTGTCCCCAGTGTGTGTCACATCACGTCTGCATGGCTGCACCATTATGTTCAGCTCCTTGTACCCTAACTGGTGGGGCATCTTTCTAGAGTCGACATCACTGTTCCTGCATGCTAACAAAAGTTAATTGCATTTTCTTTGACACAGTTTTTCTTATAAACGCTAATTTGCATTTTTACACAATGTTTACTTAGGTAAAAATAGCTTCAAAAGGGATCTAATGTGTTCATATTAACCACAGGTGCTCATTGCTGCTAAGGATATCCTTAGATGGGCATTTGGCATCTGCCCGTCTTTGAACCTAAAGGGGGTTGTCACAATCTGCCTTATGAATCATGCTCACAGCTATTTAATAAAAAAACAAAAAAAGGATTGTCACAGAGGGTTTGCCAACAAGTTAGAAATATATGTATAATAGTAAATGTTTAAATTTTTCTGACCTGCTGGGGACGCTATACATGTCCGATCTTTTCTCCTGATATCAAACCACAGAATTGTTGGTTTTGATACAATTTTCTTTTTATGCTTCCATCCGTTTTTCCATTTATAGTTCAGTTTTCATTAATGGAAGCTGTAGTACAGCTCATATGAATGGAGTAGGGGGGCACAATTAGTGGGCATAGTCTACACTCTTAACCAGTGTGAATAAGATCCTCCACAGATGAACAGTGCTCAATCCACCACCGAATGTCTGTCTGAATTTGCCTCTTACCGAAAACTCATGTAAAAACCTTTTATTACTAAAATCCCAAAAATAAAATTGCACTTGCAGTGTATACAGAAATCATCAGCCTTGAGTCCGTTGCGCCGGCCGGACCCCCACGGACAGACCAGTTTTTCCTGGAAATATTCCTAAACACGAGGTGACGTTAGCCCATTGATCATCCCTACGCGTTTCGCAATAAAAATTGCGTCATCCAGGAGCACTACACTCACTGGGTGTTTTTTATTATTGTATTATGCAACCCAAATAGAATGTATGTTCTAGTGTCACACTATTCACATATATTTTATCTAAGGGCTTGATAAAGCCCATAATCTATTGTCACTTTATATATTCACATATATTTTGGTTTATGTGAGGTTTAGCGCAACTTATATATTTTTTTTTTTGTCTTATTCCTGTAGTTGTGTAATACAGCTAAGCCGCCGCTGAACTTGGTCTTTTGAGACTAACTGGGTCTTTTGAGACCAACTTATTACTATTCTTATTTGTGGTTTACCTTAGAGCAGTTTTTTTCCCCTTTTTTTCACTCTTAACCAGTGCCAGTGATAGTTCCTTTGGCTCATATTAACCCCCACAGCACTGGAATATTACAGTTGCAGAGGTATGGGGGAAAAAGATGACCTTGGATTTCAACTACATCTTCAGTCAGCAGCACAAGGGACGCTTTCTATAGACTGTAAGTACGTACCTTGTGCATTTTGTTTTATTTATTTTTGACTAAACCTGAAGTTTGTTCAGACAGGTGCGGACACCGTCCTGCGTGCAGGCTTCTTTTGTTATTTCCCCTGCATCCACCCTGGGCTGCACGCAGGAAGCCTATAAAGGTGGTTTTTGGACCCAGCTGTATGTCAAAATTTGACATGCGGGCAGGAGTGGCTGCATGGATCCGAATGCAGAGAGTGCGCATTTGGTTCCATGCATCTACTTCTGCCCACATGTCAAATTTTGACATGCGGGGTACGGGAGGCCATGCAGCCTCTTCAACCAGCACCATAGGCTGTCGGTGCGCAGCCCGGGACAGATGTAGACGCAATAACAAAGGAATCCTGTATGTAGGACGGGTATCAGTTCCCATTTGAAGGAAGCCGGAAATGTGAAGGGGTCATTACATTTAGTGTAGCTAGCATCCCGATCCACGAAATTAGCAAACACATATATACTTTCCTAACTTGAGACAATTTCATGAGTGCGGACCGTTCAGACGGACCTGAACATACATCTCTATGGAGCGACGGATGTCAGCAGTGACATGTCCACTGACATCCGATCCGCTCTGCCAAATCCAGATGGATGGAAAACCCTATTTTCCATCCGTCTGGTGGATGGAATGAAAACAGACAGGCGGTCTGTTTTCATCTGATTTCACGCCCCCCCCCAGTTTCTGCACGGGGATCAACAAATTGATCCATGCTGAGCAAGTGCATGTCTGAAAATGGATCTGCACGTGTGAAAGGGGCCTTATGCAGCATCGATCTGATGCTCCAGCTGTCCCCTGCCACCTCTACACTCGAGAACTGAGTGATTAAATGACTACTGATTGCTCAGTTCCCAGGTCCACTCTAAGCAGAGACCAGTGACTGTAATTGCTGCTCTCTGCTTTGACCCTTCAGCACTGACTGGGAGCGCCGGGCTGTGGAGGGGGTGGGAGCGGATAGCTCAGGCTGAGCCAGCTGCCGGTCAGAAATCTGGGGAATCCCAGCATTATTGTTGGTCTCCTCTTGGAGACCAGAACAGTAGACTTTAGCCCACTATTGGCTGATTCTAATTCACAGGAGTGCAAAAGTAAATGCACTCGTGTGACCCACATAAGAAGTATGGCTAAACAATCTTTGGCAAAATGTCTCTTTCAAGACCTTCTAGACCTGTGGCCTTCCATATTGTTTATATATTACCATAATATGCAGCAATAATTGGTTGTGGATTGTTAGGTGGTGTTAGGGCCCAACTATCATTCTGCATCTCACAAAATTGCTTGAGGGTCAAAAGGGGGCTTCACCAAAAAGCTCAATACACACTTCTATGTTCTCCAGGCTTCACTTCTTTCGTGCTCACCTGTTATACGCTGTCAGACCGTCCAACACCATACTCATTAAAATATACCTAAATCAACTGAAAAAGGGAAATGTCAATTTTCCATACTCTCCACTCAGTATGACTTTCACTAACTTTACGTGTGCTCTTTCGTAAATGAACCTTATATAGCAACATACAGTATCTCACAAAAGTGGGTACACCCCTCACATGTTTGTAAATATTTTATTATATCTTTTCATGTGACAACACTGAAGAAATGACACTTTGCTACAATGTAAAGTAGTGAGTGTACGGCTTGTATAAATAACAGTGTACATTTGCTGTCCCCTCAAAATAAACTCAACACACAGCCATTAATGCCACCCCCATAAAATCATTCTCTGCAGCTATTACCTTTTGTACCACCACCCCCTCCCTTTAGAATGTAAGCTCTATGAGCAGGGCCCTCCTGTACCTTATTGTACTGTAATTGTGTTGTCCCCCCCCCCCCCCTATACATTGTAAAGCTCTGTGTAAACTGTTGGCGCTATATATATTGTGTATAATAATAATATAATAATAATTAAAAGATATAATAAAATATTTACAAAAATGTGAGGAATGTACTCACTTTTGTAAGATACTGTATAACAGCATACCATGGATCAGTGGAAATATGACTTTGTACTGATTTGCCCAGAGCCAGCATAGTGTTTAACTTTAATGCCTTGCTCTTGCTTTGTCTTGTCACAGCCTTGTGCATGTGCCAAGCTGAATATGACTTTGGCTATAGAGAACAATAGCAGTCCTCATATTCACTGCTGTGCTTGCCTAAAACAGAGAACCTGTCCCATAAAGTTCAGTCTGGCATGAAAGGTGATAAAGGCAGCTCAGGGCCCCTGTAAATCATTCATCCGCTTCCCGACCACCTCACGCAGATATACTGCGGCAGAAGGGCATGTACAGGCAGATTAACATACCTGTACATTGCCCTTTGAGAGGCAGCTCGTGGGCGTGATCTCCGTAACCGCAGTCGCGGGTCCTGCGGACCTGATGTCCGCGGGCATACCCGCGATCGTCTCACAGTGAGGAAGAAAGGGGAGATGCTGATGTAAACAAGCATCTCCCCATTCTGCCTAGTGAGACACTGTCACTGGTCAGCTCTCCCTGTAATCGGGAGTGCTGATCAGTGACGTGTCACACACAGCCAGGAAAAAAAAATTTGTTTTAAATATTTTTTGGGGATATTTATTATAGCAAAAAGTAAAAAAGAATGCTTTTTTTTTTTTTCAAAATTGCCGCTTTTTTGGTTTATAGCGCAAAAAATAAAAACCGCAGAGGTGATCAAATACCACCAAAAGAAAGCTCTACTTGTGGAAAAACATTTTTTTGTTTGGGAGCCACATCCCACAACCACGCAATTGTCAGTTAAAGCGACGCAGTGCCGAATTGCAAAAAGTGCTCTGGTCAGGAAGGGGTTAAATTCTTCCGGGGCTGAAGTGGTTAAAGGTGATTTACTAAAACTACAGCACTCAGAATCTGTTGCAGCTGTGCATCTCTTGTTTGAATTAAAGGGGATTTACATTCCCATGCAAGCCTTTGAGAAGCAGAAGTCAGAAGGAGGTCCACTGCAAGTCATATGTAGCGATCAATGAGATCTGAATGATCTCAGAATCCTTTCTAACCAATGTCAAATTGATGCTGTCCAGCCAGGCCATGAACTTAAAGCAGAGCTCCATCCAAAAGGGGAAGCGCTGCTTGTTCACACCCTCCGCTGCCACATTTGGGTACTTAGTTTTGACAGGTTAGCTATGATTAAGCACTGTTTGTAGTGTGAAATGCGTAAGATTTTTTTGGCCGTTCTGCTGTGGCATGTATCTTTGATGACATTTTTTTAATAAAAGGCAAAGATTTCTTTGGAGTGCGGCTGTTCAGAACTTCTTCTGATTTTAAGTTTTGACAGGTACCCGCTCCCTTCTCCAGGTAAGATTGTCCCATGGCGATCTACGACATATCTGACCCCTCCTTCCCCACTGCCTTCTGGGACTTGGAGAGGTCCCAGAAGACGGTAGGACCATTCAGAAAGCGAAGCGCGGGTCGCACATGCACAGTAGGAAACAGGCTTCACTTCCTGTTTCCTTTACTACAGATGCCGGCACCTGCACAGGAATGCCGAATCGGCTATGGGTGCCAATATCGCTGGATCCCTGGACAACTAAGTATCCTTGCATTAAAAGTCAGCAGTTACAGTATTTTTAGCTGCTGATTTTTTAATGTTTTATTTTTATTTATTTAATTTTTTACAGACTGGGACACCTTTTTAAAGAGTAGGAATGAGCTAATGCATTTTCGGACATGATTCCTAACCCACCTGAGCTATCCCTCCAGGAAGACATCAAAGCTGACAGCCAATTATATGGGTGTGTATACATGTGGCTGTTGGTCAGGAAATGCTTCCACTGACTTTGATTGGCTGTTGGCTTTGACAACTTCCTGGCAGGATAGTTCAGACAGGTTTGGACTGGTGGCCGCACCTTACTGAGCTCTTTCATCCCTGATAAAAAGGACCTTCAGTCTAATCTTAAGTGCCCCCACAATCCAGTGCTGCCGTTATGGGTTTGGGACTTTCATAACAGCCATGTGAAGCTGTTCAGGGAAATTTAGGCGTGCGTAGGTGTACCACAGGACAACCCTGAGGTGGGCAAATGGCATTCTCGCCTATTTGAGAAATGGGAAAGTGCTGCAGCAAAAAAATGTAAAATGAATCTCTTAAAAAAATAAATAAAATAAATATATAATTTTTTTTTTTTTTTTTTTTTTTTTAGGCTGAAGGTCTGCATTAATCACAACTTTCGGCAGAGCCCTCAGGCCCTCCTGCATTATGGGAACTGACCTTCAGTTTACTGTTTCAGACAAATTTTTGAGTAGTCACTGTTGAAAAGAGTTTTTTTTTTTAGTGTTGAAAATATTTTTATTAAGACATGTCAAGTAAAAACAATAAACAGTAAGAGCCGGTTCACACAGCGGGCGATGCGAGGCGACACGACTCGCCTCGCTCTCGCAAGTCGCCTCCGTTCTGTACAATGGAACCGTTCTGAGAGGAGCGACTTGAGTCGCTCCGACTCAGAAAAAAGGTTCCTGTACTACTTTTGGGCGACCTCGGGGTGACTTGCATTGACTTCTATACAGAAGTCATCTGCAAGTTGCCGCTGAGGTCACGGCGAGGCAAGTCGGAGTCGCCTCGCCTGCAGTGTGAACCGGCCCTTACCATCATGAGGCATATACAGACAGGAACAGTAACAGAGGTACAAATACAAGAGATCGGCTAACGACATTCGGCCACAGCCGGTCTCTGACAGGAAGCTTGGAGGGTAGAAAAGACGGCCTGTGCTCCGGTCCCTAAGGTCACAGTAGGGAGAAGCACCCATGGGTTACTACATGACGCAGATTTTAGAAAAGAACATAAAAAGGAAAAGATAAAAAGGAAGAGAGAAGAGAAAAGAGCAAAGTAAAGAGGAGCAAGGCAGCATAGGGGAAAGCTAAAGAGCAAGAGGAGAGGAAGGGAAAGAGGGAGGAAGGGGGGGAGGGAATTGGGTAGGGGGGGTAGGGTAAGGGAGAGCCCACAGCGGCCTTATGCGTTTAAGATTTGGTTCATTAAAGTGTCAGAAGAGGAGAAGCGGAGCCAGATCGACCACTGAGAAACAAATTTGGCGTAAGTGTCATTGTCCAGTGCCAACATCTCCATTCTCATGGTGTCATTCATAATCGATACCCACCGTGACAATGGGGGGGGTGGTCGTCGTCTTCCAATAGGCAGGTATCAGTTGCCTAGCGGAGGACATAAAAAAGCGGAGCAACCTTTGTTTCTGCGATTTAATAGACCCTGGCAGAATAGAGAGTAATGCAATTTTTGGAGAAATAGGAACCGGGGTATCAGCCAAGAGATTATAGCAGTCAGAAACCTGTGTCCAGAAGGGGCGGATCCTCTCACAGTCCCACCAGACATGCATGTAAGTTCTGACTGAAGCTTCACAGCGCCAGCAGGTGGCCGGGGTAGACGGGAAAATCCTATGTAAAGTAGCAGGGTCCCTGTACCACCTGGACAATAGCTTGTAGTTCTTTTCTTGGGAGTAGCAGGAGATTGTCGACTTATGTGTGAAATAAAAAGAGGTATTCCATTCCGGCACAGAGATGTCTTCACCCAAATCCGCAGACCACAGCCTGGTGTAATGTGGGAGTTGAGCATGTGCTAAAGTCTGTAGCAGGTTGTATAAGGAGGACAGTAAGTGTTTGGGAGTTTCTGGAAGCGAACACGGTTCCTCGAAATTGGTAAGCTTGCGATGTATCTGAGAGGAGGAGTGTAGTCGTTTGGCAAATGCGGACACATGTAGGGCCGTGGAGTTTTTTTTTTTTTTAATAGCAATAGCTGTAGCTCTTCTTTCAAGGGCCAGCCCACCCAAAATAGTGATATTATAGTTCTAGGTAATGCCTGGTTGGCTGGATAAGATCCTAACTTCTTATATACCGGTACTCCATAAGATACAGGAAGATCTTGCTATCATAACTGCCTGCCTCCTGTTCCTGAACACCTGGGACTTCCAGAATCCCCTGTTGCGCATTCCATATTATTAAAGCGAGCCTAAAGTGTTTTGTAAATTGCTAGCTGATAGGCTTTTATTGCAGAAGAGGCTGCAAGTAAGGGCTTTTTTCCACCTAGGGACTGTAAAACAATAGTGAGAGAAGGGCGCACCGACCTAGTGCATTACCAAAATAACTTTTATTTTAAATGAAAAGCAACAATTGTTATACTCCCATACATATGGTGTATATATGCATATCATAGCATAGCAAGAGAGATCGATCGCCTTCAGGTCTACTTTAGTCAACCTTTTAGTGTGGGAGGACCAGGTGGTTTATCTGTTGGCTGATGCGTTTCGAGAGAGACCCCTCTTCTTCAGAGTGGAAGTATGCATTTGTACTTTTTTTTTTTTTTTTTGCATACATGCTGGCAGCTATTCTCTGTCATAGTGAAAATCATAGAGATGTCTGTTGGTGGCATCCCCTGATGCCGATTTTCCTAGAGAGGCGGAGTCTTGTTAGGAGGACACCACCCAATATGTGTATATATGTGTACTGCAAAGAGTGGCTGGTCATTCACGACTTTGGCTCTGAAGAAGAGGACTCTCCCTTGAAACACATCAGCCATCAGAGAGACGCCGCCTGGTCCTCCCACACTATTGGTTGACTACAGTAGACCTGAAGGCGATTGATGTCTCTTGCTATGCTATGATATGCCTATATACACTGTGTGTAGTTGAGTATAACAATTGTTGCTTTTTAATTTCAAATGTTATTTTGGTAATGCACTAGGTCGTTGCGCCCTTCTCTTGCTAATGTTTTACAGTCCCAAGGATAATCAATGTCCTGAGAGGGGCAGCAAGTCCATTGGCAGAGAATTCTATTCACACTATAAACCTCCAAGCTTACCACTTGAGCGCAGGGGAATAGCTTTTGGATAACTTCTTTTCCACCTGCCAGCACTTTTCTTCAGATTGTACACTGAGCCATGCATGCACAATTCAGTGTGTAATATGGGCATGCTGTAGGTGGTGGGCCAAAGTAACTCCTATGCCAGCCGATGAAGATGGCTAAGGATGTCAAATCTGGAAGAGAACCAAGAGAATGTTTGGCAGTGACAAAGGCGAGTGCTGACATTGTATTGCTTGTGGAGGGCCCTTAAGGGTGCCCTAGTGTTCAGATATGCTGTGCATCCCTACTCGTTATAACCCTGGGGGACCCTAATGCATTTATTTCTGCTTTCAATCCAAATGGGGGAAAATGGAAACCCCTAATAAGACCAGCAGGTAAGAAACTGTTAAATAGTTTAACTCTCCACTAGTGATGCGTTCAGGCGTTTTCTGACTAGAATCTTCCCGCCAGAAAGCTGCCACCTGTTCTATGCCAATCGTCTGCAGCCAGGAAATTCTCCACCCCACAGCCGCACATATGCCACATGCACCCCCCACCCCAGCACACCTAAAGCGGTTCTTCAGTCACCTTTGTAAAAAATTAAGTCAATAGCTACAAAAATTGTAGCTGCTGACTTTTAATAAGCAGCCACTGACCTACCCCACAGTCCAGTGCTGCTCTCACCTGGCCTGTTTCTTACCCATCTTCAGTCCTCGGTGCCAGCATTTTAGCTGTGGGAAGCCGACTGTTACCGTGGCTTCGCTGCCACACTGTGCCTTGTGAATGGTCCCACAGTCTTATGGGACCTGTGACATGTCTCAGAGGGCTGTGGGCAGGGAGGGGAGAACTAGGCAATTCAAGCGGAAGTGGGAGCAGCTACCTGTCAAAACTAGGAACCCCCCCCCCCCCCAAATAATAATAATTAGTGATGGAGAAGGTGAAACAGCAGAACTTTCCCTTTTGGGTGAAGTTTTGTTTTAAATTACAAGAACATTGACGGAGATCTCCTTGCAAAGTGTGGGGTGATGTGTTCCCCCAGATGGACGGGGATGACTGGGACGATGTATGGGACATTCATTTTAATAGAATGGTCTCTGCTAGGGACCAACTCATTTTAAATTCCTGCATCATATATATCTTACTCCAGCTAGATTGGCTAAGATTCCCTACCCAGTCTCATGGTTGCTGGTGGTGCAGTTCCCTCACTGCCTATTTCATGGATATGTTTTGGAATTGCTCAAAAATCCAAGCTTTTTGGAAGGGGGTCACAGAATGTATAGCAGAAGTAACTGCCACTCCTATACAACCCACGATAGAGGCGTGCCTCCTGGGTCTGGTAGACAATCTAGCTCCAAAAAGAGTAACTCTTACTTTGCTGACGATCCTAATCTATTAAGTTAAAAAAATGATAGTGTTATTATGGAAAAAGCAGAATCCTCCATCTGTATCAGCGTGGAAGGGTGTGGTTAATAGGGCTGCACCTTTTATACAAGGTTACATACATTAGCAGGGGCGTACCACAGAAATTTGGTAAAGTGTGGGGCAGTTGGATGAATAGTGAAAACTACGGTGGTGGATTGAGTGGCACCTGATGGAATGCACTTGCAGTGGAATTTAACATGTATGTAACCATTTGACATATTGAAGTGTACCATTCACTGTTATTAACTACTTGGCGCCCGTGCTATAGCCAAAAGATGACTGCAGCACGGGCCTTAATTGCCGGGGGGGGGGGGGGGCGTTCCTGGATGTCCTCGCCGGGCAATCCCAGTCAGACCCTGAGGGGGCTGATCATAGATCTGAATAAGGGGTCGATCCCGGGCCCCTTACCATATGGTCAGCTGTCGGCCAATGATGGCTGATCACGTGATCTAAACAGAAGCTCAGTAATCAATATTTTATTTTTCCTCAGGTTGGGGAAAAAAAAGCCAATCACCAGCTTCTGTCAGTGACATCGGTCCCTCACTCAGAAAGCCACAGCTGTGCCCACCAATGCCACCTGCCAGTACCCACAGTGCCGCCTGCCAGTACCCAAAGTGCCACCCATCACTGTCTAATAATCAGTGCCACAAATCAGTGCTGCCTACCAGTACCGCCTTATCAGTGCAGCCTCATCAGCGCACATCAGTGAAGGAGAAAAATTTACCCGTTTTCAAAATTTTCTAACTATGAAACAGTTTTAGTTTTTTTCAAAATTTCGGTCCCTTTTTGTTTTATTTAGCAAAAAATAAAAAACCCAGCAGCAATTAAATACCACCAAAAGAAAGCTCTATCTGTGTGAAAAAATTATAAAAATTTAATTTGGGTAAACTGTAGCATGACCGCACAGTGTTCATTCTAAAGCCCATACGCACTATCCGATTTCCTACTGTTTTGTCTTCAGATTTACCAAAACCATGTAGTGGATGGGCCTGCCTGATTGCATACAAGTTGAAACTCCTAAGGTTTGACCTCATATTACATGGTTTTGGTAAATCGTAAGGAAAAAATCTGCAGAAAATCTGATGTGTGTGTATGGGGCTTAAGAGTAACAGCCCTGGAAGCTGAAAATTGGTCTGGGCAGGAAGGGGGTTTAAGTGCCCAGTAAGCAAGTGGTTAAGCAAAGGTGACCTTATTATTTTTATTATTTTCAACTTTTCACTCAGTGAGGGTCTGGAAGGAGGAGGAGAGAGTCAATACTGAAGAAATGTAAATAGTTTATTACTGTGTATGGCCCATTGGGTCTTGTGCATACATGTTATGTTAAAAAGCAATAAATAAAACTTATAAAAAAAAAAAAAAAAAAAAAGAACATATGTAACCTTCTAATCCTGAGTACTTGCTACCTTTGCTAAAGACACCAGTTTGAAGCAGTAGTTGGCATGCCATGCTGGTATTTCTAGTTCCATGATGGTAGGACTGCCTCAGGCTGTCAATATCGTCCCCTGCTCTCTGGAGAAGGCAGCAGGTCTGGACTGAATGACAGTCATTAACTAGTTTACTAAATGGCTTCAAGAACCGTATCTGGGAGCAGACTTGACATTGCTTGCGGATGACATACTGCTAATGCAACCGGGCAACAATGACTGGCTGTCCCTGTTTCCCCAAAATGTTCCAGTGCGACAAACAAAGATCCGAATGAGCTGTGACCTGAGTGACGCCATTGTGCCACAGTGTGGAGTAGAAATAATTGCTGCATTGTGTCCCAATACGCCTTATGTAAGAACCTGCAAAGAACTGCAGAACAAGGCAACGGAGGCTTGTACTTCTTTCAACAACCACGATTTAAAGCCTTTTTATTGCAATATCGCCAAGATTTCTTGAATATTCTATCCATCATATAATCCTACCTGTTAATAAAGGGAAAACACTACATATTGCTCTCTGTTAACATTTGGTTCATCATGATCTGCAGCGTTGTACATCTAGTTTGTCGCGATCTGCAGCGTTGTACATCTAGTTTGTCGCGATCTGCAGCGTTGTACGTCTAGTTTGTCGCGATCTGCAGCGTTGTACATCTAGTTTGTCGCGATCTGCAGCGTTGTACATCTAGTTTGTCGCGATCTGCAGCGTTGTACATCTAGTTTGTCGCGATCTGCAGCGTTGTACATCTAGTTTGTCGCGATCTGCAGCGTTGTACATCTAGTTTGTCGCGATCTGCAGCGTTGTACATCTAGTTTGTCGCGATCTGCAGCGTTGTACATCTAGTTTGTCGCGATCTGCAGTGTTGTACATCTAGTTTGTCGCGATCTGCAGTGTTGTACATCTAGTTTGTCGCGATCTGCAGTGTTGTACATCTAGTTTGTCGCGATCTGCAGCGTTGTACATCTAGTTTGTCGCGATCTGCAGCGTTGTACATCTAGTTTGTCGCGATCTGCAGCGTTGTACATCTAGTTTGTCGCGATCTGCAGCGTTGTACATCTAGTTTGTCGCGATCTGCAGCGTTGTATATCTAGTTTGTTACAATCTGCAGCGATGTACATCTAGTTTGTCACGATTTGCAGCTTTTTGAATGTTTAGTTTGTCGCGATCTGCAACGTTTTATATTTATTATTTCACGATCCGCAGCGTTGTATATTTAGTTTGTCCAGATCTGCAGCGTTGTATAATTAGTTTGTCACGATCCGCAGCGTTGTCACAGCGAAAAGACTCGTATTACCCATAGCAGGTATTTCTGCTTGTGTTTTCCTCTGCTAATGCCTGTTTGTACAGGTCAATCTACTGAGAAGTTTGCCGATTTAAAACTCTGGATAATAAAGAAGAACATGCTGCAATAAGTTTTGCTGCAGTATCTAAAATATTGGCCTGCCTACTAGATGGACGCCTTGGTTGTGTACATTGACAATGAATATACTTTTAATTAGCATCACAGATCTAATGGTGGCAGAAGGGCAGTAAAAACAAATGATTGATTTCTACTGCCCCTTCCCTACTGTCTGTTTAGAAATTTACATGGCGGTCAGAAGGGTGCTTTGCTTCGCAGTGCAGCAATTTTAACTCGGCATGTCAAGTTTACAGGAACGAGTCACTTGCCCAATACCACCACTAGTTTGGCGCAGTGGTTGAAAGTAAAATTTTCACTGGGATAGAGGATTGATCTAACACAGGGGTGCCCAACCTTTTGAAGAGCTAGGGCCACTTAAGTGACTTGGTAACCGTTCGCGGGCCACAATGAGCAGGTGGATGGCATGTCCGTGTCCACTCTGCAGTTGCAGAGCGGACACGGATGCAGCCTACAATACTTTTTAGTGGATCGTATTGGAGGTAGAACACAAGTCTGTTTATGTCTGCCACTACTTAGAAGTGAATGGAGGTTCCAATTGGTCGGACTGTCGGACCCACCGTGTGAAAATATCGACCATTAAAAAAAAAAAGTTTTATTTTCTGCTATAAACCTGCTATATATATATATATATATATATATATATATATATATATATATATATATATATATATATATATATATATATATATATATATATATATATATATATATATATATATATATATATATATATATATATATATATATATAATATCTTCATCAATTTAAACCTATTTCTATTCTGCTACATTTTTTTGGTAAAAAATAACCCCAATAAGCGTTGATTGGTTTGCGCAAAAGTTACAGCTTCTACAAAATAGGGGATAGATTTAAGGCATTTTTTCTTTTTACTAGTAATGGCGGTGTTCAGCGATATTATTTTTTTGTGGGACTGCAGAATTGCGGCAGGCAGATCAGACACCTAACTGACATTTTCAGCGCTTTTTTGGGAACCAGTGACATTATTTCAGTGATCGGTGCTAAAAATATGCTAATGCCACTGGCAGGGAAGGGGTTAATATTTGGGGGCGATCAAGGGGTTAAATGTGTTCCCTCTGTATTTAGTAACTGTATGGGGGATGGGCTGCCTGGGACAACACACAGATCTGGTTTCCTGCATAGCTTAAAGACAGGATCTCTGTCATCCCTTGACAGAACAGAGATCTGCCTTGTTTACACAGGCGTCCTGTCACTGTGGGGAACGATCGCAGGCGACTGGCAGACATAGAGTCCGCCGGATCCGCTGATTGGCTTCCTTTGCAGCCCACATATTGCCATGTACAAGCCCGACTTAAACATACATTGATTAACGAAGCCCAGCCAACCTGCCGCCATTATATTATATTATTATTTTCATTATTATTATGTTTTATTATTATTGCAGCGGCTGGTCTGCAAGTGGTTAATTGGTGTATCTGCCAGGACACTACAAATTCCCCCCAAATGACTCCTTTTTGGAAAATTGACTGAGTGGGGTATTTAGTAAGAGGTATGGCGAGTTGTATGAAGTTGTAATTTTTTTGGCACAATTTTATGATAAATTAAGAAATCAACATCATATGTCGGATTTGGCGATGTACAGGGATATCGACTGGTGACTGTGAACCATTTCCATTTCTTTTTTCTTCTACCAATATTTATTCAATTTTTTTACTTTTTTACTTTTTTTTTTTTTTTGTTGTCATTATGTCAACAGCTCTTTATTACTAGTGATCTGTGATTTCCTAACAGCTAATCACTAGTATATTAGGCGAGCAAAAGTATGGCCCGTACTTCACGGTTTGGGTGTTCTCTGAACTCCCAAAATTTTCTGTGCTTTTAGCAGACTGTTCAGCCGCTGAACGCACAGTCAATATGTTGTTAAGGAGCGGTGGTCAGGAAGCCCATAGTACCCCTACCTATTAATCGTAAAAGTGAATAAAGACAGTGCAAGAGTTTTTGACAGTTCCTTTATTAAAAAAAAAAAAAAGTCCTCTTATGTAAATCTATTGTCAATCACGAGGCTGCCTCTGCCAACCCCAAAAAAGAGGGGGAAAAAAAAATGTTGCCGTCAACGAAGGCTAACCGCCTACAGCAGGCTCTGTCATTTTGACAGTTCTTATATAGGTAAGGGATGTGGCCACCTGGCAACACCTCCCCCTTGTGACTTCATCGACCAGTGCATGATGGGTAGGTGACATCAAAAGGGGGCAGTGCCACCAGGTGGCCTGTCCCTTGCCTATATAAGAATTGCCAAACAGAGCCTACAGTAGGCGGTTAGCCTTCGTTGATGGCTGAGAGGTTTTTTTTTTTTTTTTTTTTTTTGGGTCTGGTAGTGGTGGTGTGCTTAATGATGGATCTACATGGGGGGGGGGGGGGGGGGGGGCATTGTTTTTATTTATTTATTTATTTTCTTTTTAATAAAGGAATTGTCAAAAAACTGTCTCTGTGTTGGTATTAGTTTTTGACACTTTTTCACATTGTGTAGGCTGGGATCTGGGGGCCCACTTGTTAAAAGGGAGCTGCCAGATTCTGATAAACCCCACGCCCACAGACCCCTATAAAAACAGCCCAGGGTTGTCGGTAAGAGGCCCTTCAACATGAATACAAGGTGCTTTGGGGTGGGGGGGCACGTTGAGAGCATATATCCTGGTATGGTTCAGGAGGGAGCGCCCCCCCTTTCCTTGACTGCCAGGCTGCATGCTCAGATAAGTGTCTGTTATGGATTTGAAGGAGGATCCCATGCCATTTTTTTTTTTTTTTTTAGATTTTTCTATTGCCTTCAATGGTATTGTATTGCCGGAAATTTGATTGTCTTTTTTTTTTTTTTTTTTCTTTAGAAATGTCAGTTTTGCTGCAGCAGGTTCAATACATGGTACAGATGCACCATGCTACAGGCAGACTAAGGGGAGCCCCCAGGCACTATATTTAAAGGAGTTTTTCATTTTTATTGTGTCACTTTAAGCATCATTCTAATTGCTGCTCCTTTTAAAATGATCTTTTTTAAAATATGTGTTTTTTTTTTTTTGCATTGATACATATCTCACAGGGCAGTAGGCGGGCCCCCATACACTTTTTATGATCAGTAACTAGCATATAAGCCTTTACAATTGGCACTTTTTTGATTTCTCATGTGCGGGTCCTATAGATTTCAACGGGGGTTCAATGTTCGGGTGCGATGGTCGAATATGTTCAGGAGTTCTGGTGCGAACTGAACTGAGGGGTGTTCGACCCATCTATACTAATCACATGGTACAAGGTGCTGTGAAAGGTCCAGGTACCATGGGATGGCTGTGAATACAAAAGCAAGCAGTCACTTCCAGTGCTAAGAGGTCTTCTGTGGTACAAAACAACAAGGACAACGGTAATTCCACAAACTGGGTGGATGCTGCCCTCCTCAGACGGGGTGGTCCGATAAGCACTACAAAAGGCCAATCACACTGTAGGAAACACAGCTTTGTTGACATATATTGATTGCATTGATCCAGTGGCCATGTATGGGGATCCACAAGCAGCTTTTCAGTGTCTAACAGCTGGGGGGGTCGTGGCGCTCTGGTAAAGCAAAGCTGGGTTTGGGATGGGGAGGGGGTCCGGTGTAAGGTCACCTTACAGATGAACTTGCACTTTAATGCATTCCCTGCATTAAGATAAATAACATCTGACTACTTGTTACCCCCCCCCCCCCCAACCACTTACCTGGCTCCTCTTAAGGTCTAGAGTTCGCCCCACTGGCAGTTCTGCTCTCTTCTCTTCCTGGATTCACAAACTACAATGAGAGCTTCTGGAGCTCCTGCTGCTGTCAGTCAAAGGCGAGAACAGGGGGTATGATCTAGTCATGCTGTGTGTGTGTCTATGGGGACACACAACCTGGCTTAGGAGTGCACCACACGAGTTGTTATGAAGGCACTGGAAAGAAAGGAGGAGCAGAAAGTTATGAGGGACCACCAAAGAAAGTAAGGGACCACCATGTGCGTTACTTTTTTTACTTTAATTTTAAAAAAAAAATAAAATTTTTTTTGACACTGTCATTTTAACCCCTTCCTGACCACTGCACAATGATGTACATTGGGATGGCATGGGTGAGCAAATAGGGCGTACAGGTATGTCCCCTTTAAGAAGCGGTACTGAGGGTGTGCTGCACCGCGTTGACCATGACTGCGGTCCCCAGGACTCGATGTCCACTGGGTGCCTGCAATCGTGTCACGGAGAGGTAGAACGGGTAGATGCCTTTGCAAACAAGGCATTTCTCCATTCTGCCTTGTGACATGACAGAGCTCACTGCTCCCTGTCATCGGGAGTAGTTATTCCTGTCGTGTGTTGAAGACCATACCCCCACAGTTAAACTCATTCCCTAGGACACACTTAACCCCTTCATCGCCCCATAGTGGTTATCCCCTTCACTGCCGTTGTCATTTACACAGTATTCAGTGCGTTTTTATAGCACTGATTGTTGTATAAATGACACTGGTCCCAAAATAGTGTCAAGTGTCCAATGTGTCCACCATAATGTCGCAGTCACGATAATAATTGCAGATCACCGCCATTACTAATAACAAAAAAAAATATTAAACATGCCATAAAACTATTCCCTAGTTTGTAGAAGCTATACATTTTGCGCAAATCAATCAATATATGCTTATTGCGATTTTTATTTATTTTTATTTTTCCAAAAATATGTAGAATAATACATATCGGCCTAAACTGAGGAAAAAAATTGCTTTTTTATGTATTTTTGGGGGATATTTATTATAGCAAAAAGTAAAAAAACCTTTTTTTTTTTTTTTTCTCTTTTTTTGTTTATAGTGCAAAAAAAAAAACTGCAGAGGTGATCAAATACAAAGAAAGCTCTATATGTGGGGAAAAAGACATCAATTTTATTTGGGTACAACGTCGCATGACCGAGCAATTGTCAGTTAAAGCGACGCAGTGCCAAATCGCAAAAAATGCTCTGGTCAGGAAGGGGGCAAATCCTTTTGGGGCTGAAGTGATTAAAGTGTGCTGCCGTATGTTGCTTTGCATTTAAATGCAGCTTCAGTGGGCCCTTCTGGTTCAGAGGTGGAGCAGTGACATGGAAAATGAATTCCTGAACCAGAATTATATATATAATCTAATATACACACAGTGTATAACAAAAATTAGTACACCCCTCACATTTTTATAAATATTTTATTATATCTTTTCATGTAACAACACTGAAGAAATTACACTTCGCTACAATGTAAATTAGTAAGTATACAGCTAGTATAACATTGTAAATTTGCTGTCCCCTCAAAATAACTCAACACACAGCTGTTAATGTCTAAGCCACTGGCAATTAAAGTGAGTACACCCCTAAGTGAAAATGCCCAAATTGGGCCCAAGTAGCCTCCCTGGTGTCATGTGACTTGTTAGTGTTACAAAGTCTCAGGTGTGAATGGGGAGAAGGTGTGTTAAATTTGGGGTTATCGTTCTCACTCTCTCATACTGGTCACTGGAAGTTCAACATGGCACCCCATGGTAAAGTGTATCTGAAAAAAATAATTGTTACTCTACATAAAGATGGTCTAGGCCAGTGATGGCAAACCTTGGCACCCCAGATGTTTTGGAACTACATTTCCCATGATGCTCCACTATACTGCAGAGTGCCAGAGCATCATGGGAAATGTAGTTCTAAAACATCTGGTGTGCTAAGGTTGGCCTGGGGCTAGGCTATAAGGAGATTGCCAAGACCCTGAAACTGAGCTGCAGCACAGTGGCCAAGACCATTCAGCGGTTTAACAGGACAGGTTCCACTCAGAACAGGCCTCATCGTGGTCGACCAAAGAAGTTGAGTGAATGTGCTCAGCGCCATATTCAGAGATTTTTTGGGGGGAAATGGACGTATGAGTGCTACCAGCATTGCTGCAGAGGATGAAGGGGTGGGTGGGTTTAAGTCTGTCAGTGCTCAGACCATATGCCTCACACTGCATCAATCTGGTCTGCATGGCTGTCATCCCAGAAGGAAGCCTCTTGCAAAGATGATGCACAAGAAAGTCTGCAAACAGTTTGCTGAAGACAAGCAGACTAAGGACATGGATTACTGGAACCATGTCCTGTGGTCTGATGAGACCAAGATTTGGTTCAGATGGTTCCAAGCGTGTGTGGTGGCAACCAGGTGAGGAATACAAAGACAAGTGTGTCTTGCCTACAGTTAAAGCATGGTGGTGGGAGTGTTGTGGTCTGGGGCTGCATGAGTGCTGCCGGCACTGGGGAGCTACAGTTCACTGAGGGAACCATGAATGCCAACGTTTTCTGTGTCATACTGAAGCAGAGCATGATCCCCCTCCCTTCGGAGACTGGGCCGCATGGCAGTATTCCAACACGAGAACGACCCCAAACACACCTCCAAGACATCCACTGCCTTGTTAAAGAAGCTGAGGGTAAAGGTGATGGAATGGCCAAGCATGTCTCCAGACCTAAACCCTATTGAGCATCTGTGGGGCATTCTCAAATGGAAAGTGGAGGAGCTCAAGGTCTCTAACATCCCCCAGCTCTGTGATGTCGTCATGGAGGAGTGAAAGAGGACTCCAGTAACAACCTGTGAAGCTCTTGTGAACTCCAAGAGGGTTAAGGCAGTGCTGAAAAATAATAGCCACACAAAATATTGACACTTTGGGCCCAATTTGGACATTTTCACTTAGTGGTGTACTCACTTTTGTTGCCAGTGGTTTAGACATTAATGGCTGAGTTATTTTGAGGGGACAGCAAATTTACACTGTTATACGAGCTGTGCACTGACTATTTTACATTGTAGCAAAGTGTAATTTCTTCAGTGTGTGTATGTGTGTGTATGTATGTATGTATGTATGTGTGTGTGTATATATATATGTATATATATATATATATATATATATATATATATATATATATATATATATATATATATATATATATATATATATATATATATATATATATATATATATATATATATATATATATATATATATATATATATACACACATATACACACACACACACACACACACACACACACACACACACACACACACACACACACACAGGTTAGGCTTGTAACATCTGTATTGTTAAAGCGGGAGTCCGCTGTTTTTTTTTTTTTTTTTTAAAGCCAGCAGCTACAAATACTGCAGCTGCTGACTTTTAAAATAATGACACTTACCCGCGCAGCGCGCCCGCGATATCGGCACCCGAAGCCGATCTCTCGATCGTCTCTCGGGTGCTGCCGCCGCCATCTTGGGTATGGGAATCAGGAAGTGGAGCCTTGCGGCTTCATTTCCCAGTTCCCTACTGCGCATGCGCGAGTCACGCTGCGCAATAAGGATGGTCCCCGCTGTCTCTGGGATCCGTGTGTTTCCCAGCAGGCAGCGGGGGACTTTCGGAAAGGGGCGTAGATTCTGCGGAAAGGGGCGTAGCTTCTGCAGAATCTACGCCGGAAGTGGGTGCAGATACCTGTACTGTACAGGTACCTGCACCTCCCTCCCCCCTGAAAGGTGGCAATTGTGGTGCCGGAGGGGGGGAGGGTTCCATTGAGTGGAAGCTCCACTTTAGGGTGGACCTCCGCTTTAATTGTCTTACCTGCTAATGGTATTTTTATTTTTTCCTATTTCCTATGGCCTGTCATTAGGCGTACTACACTCCTCCCCCAGTTTTCCTGTCTGTCCATCATCTAGTCACGGTTCAGGCTTCTAGATAAAACTGCTATTTATCTGTGATTCACAGAGATGTTATTTGCATATGTTACATATTGTATAAATCAGTTTATTTCACAAACCTTGAAGAGTCCAAACTGAAGTAGTACAACTTAACGTGTATTGGTGTATTTCTGCTTTCTACTTTTGCAGCCAAATTGGGATAACACTCAACACATGAATATAAAAAATATACTTAATATACTTAATATAAGTTAAAGTATAAGTAAACCCCCCCCTATCGTTTTTAGCCAAGGAAGCTGCCATCTTTGCCTCTGTTTAATCTACAACTGCCATGATGCTGCACATGTGATCAGTTATGAAACCAGCCATTGGATGGTTTGACTGTTTGGTTGAGAGCACAACCAATGAGAGTGTTACATTTCCGGTACATGCCAGAAATGAAACCGTTTTTGGAAACTGGTAAAGGGATGGGTTTACTTACTTTTTAAACTAATGAACATGCATAGTATTAACAAATACTAATAACAAACTTATTTTTTACATGTTCCCATTCACATACTGTAGCATAACTGAAAAAAAGTGCTGCTTACATTTGACTTGCTTTAAAGAGGAAGTAAACTCTCCCACTCTGATGCTTCTTTTCATTTAGTGCATTATAATAAGTAATTATCAAACTATAGCCACTGTAATCCAGCCCAAATTGCATATTACTTACTGTTTAAAGAAACTTTAAAAAACTTGTTTCCAGGGGTTAGGCAGCGCCATCTTAAAGCGGGAGTTAACAGCCTGATGTTTTTTTTTCTTTCTGACCTGCAAGGGAAAAGTCATAATGAGCTAGTATGCACTGCATACTAGCTCATTATGAAATACTTGCCTTAGAACGTGGCCCCCACATCTCGCCCGATCCATGCCGAGGGAGCTGATATGTTCCCTCGGCAAGTCTGGTATCGCGGCTTCGGCGCTGTGAGTGGTCGAAGCCGCGATATCGTCACTCCCGCGCATGCGCGCTGGAGATTTATTTCCGGCAGGGTCCGACGTCTGCCGGACTTTCAGTGGAGAATGCCCTGTGTGCATGCGCCACTGCAGTCAGCGGTGCATTGCGAGGGGAATATCTCCTAAACCATACAGGTTTAGGAGATATTCTTTTTACCTACAGGGAAGCCTTATTATAGGCTTACCTGTAGGTAAAAGTTATAAAAGACTATACAACCGCTTTAAGTATTGTTTTCTGAATCCACAGTGGAGTGTATTTCCGCCCTTACATTGAGCACTTCCTGTACTGTTAACCAAACCTCCTTCTCAATCCAAAGTATGGCAACCCTGCTTCTCGGTTCATAGCTGACTTGTTTTATTTCTTAGTATTTGTGCCGATTATCTAGTGTTTGCCTTTGTCAGTCTTATCAGCTTCAGCTGATAAGACTGCAGTAATGCTGTCAGATGCCCTGGTTTACACTGCATGTGATGTCACATGGGGTGTAGGAGGAAGCTCTGAATGATTCTGCAGTCTCCTGAGATTTCAGTGTTGTGTGCCGTAGGAAGTCCTGATAATAGACAAAAAAACACAGGTTGTGCTGTAAATCGGGGGAGATCTGGGCATGCTCAGTGACTTCATTCTAAAGAACAAAAAGGATTACAACAATACTAAGCAAGTTAGGAGATATCTACAAGCAGTGTTCATTAGGCTTTTTTATGCTGATTTACATGGGACAAAGTTGTGAGGGAGAGTTTACAACCACTTTAAAATCCTTCTTCACTTTTCCTTTCTACTTAATGTTAAGGAGGGGCTGGGTAATTTTGTTTACCATAATTAACTTTGTACTGTGCTTGCAATCTTCATTGTCAGTTGCAAACTCGATGTGCACATTCTGTCCTGGCAAAGGGTTAAATATCTCTTGGGTGGTGCATTGTATGTTCTACCCCGCTTTGACATTTTTCAGAATAGCTTTGCATTTCTTAATTAAACCTGATCCAAAACCAACTAGAAAGTTAAGAAACATTTTTTTTTTTAGGTATGCTGTGTGAATGGATTTCCATATTTGAATGCAAACATGGAAATCCACTTTCAGATGTCTTCTATTGACAGGGCTTAGCAGTGTCATAATTACATTGCTCATAAAGTACGTCTAGACAAGATGCTGTGTTTATACAATCCTGCCTTGTGAAAAGACTATTGCTAGATTTCCTTGGCAATGCAGATGGGGGGAACGCATCAATTAGTCTCTTAATTATATATATATATATATATATATATATATATCGTAAGATTATTATTTTTTTCTGAGTAGATCTTAGTTCTTCAGACTATTCATGAGGAGTAGGTATTTAATTACGTTGTGCGAAGGTATGAAGTGACTCATGGCAGCCATTTTTCTGAATTTTCAGTGTCCCACAGAGTATACAAAATGCTACAGAGGAATGGTGATGGGAGGAGTGGCAGGTCACATGACTTTGACAGAGGTCACATGACTAGGCTGTCCTACTCCCTGCACTTATTTTTGTCCATGAAAATGTTTGGGCCTTTGCTTGTTTCAAAGCCACACAGCAAGCAACATGCTAAGCAGCTTTGTAAAGCACAGAGCTATGCTTTATAAATGTGCCATTTCTTGTATTTTATTAGGCAGCAGTATTGATGGTACGGCTGCTTTATAAAGGGATGCCCATGTTTTAACCAGACCACCATACTTGCAGTTCTAATCAACAGTCAATTAGAATGTGTTGGGTTTGAGAAAATTATTTTGTCATAACTTTGGCATTGCCCAAGCAAAATCTGAATCTTGATTGCTACGTTCATGCTTGGCCCCCATTCATACCAGAGCGACTTGTCAGGTTATTTGTCAGGTCAAATCGCATGACAGGTCGCACCCTATTGTCGGCAATGGCACTGTTAAAATCGGCGTGACGCCAACTTTGCGGTGCCGCATCAATTTGAAAAAAGTCGTTCCTGCACTACTTTTGGCGATTTCAGGTGCAACTTGGATGGATATCTGTGCATGAAGCGACACAGACGTCTTCCAAGTCACACCTGAAGTCGCACTGACATGCAGCCTTGAAATCGTGCGATTTCAAAGCTGCATTCAATGTGAACGAGCTTATAGTTGCAAGTAGATCTTTAAATTCAGTTTTATTGAAGAAATAGAAAACTTTGCTTTTCAGGTCAGTTATATACTTGGCAAGATTAGCAGCATACTTTTCTGCAGATGCTTATTATCAGGCTCAGCTCCTGTAAATGCTGAGCTATGCTGCCTGCTATAATCACATCATAGGTAAGCTCTGTGCTAAATTCGAAGTAAATCAGTAAACTATTCACAAACAACGTGAGAATTTTGCACACCATCCTTTTGCCATGGCAGTTTAAAAAAATAAATAATAAAAAGAAGCAAAATGTGAATTTTGGGCACTTTTAGGAAATCATATCGGACCACAGAATAAAACAAAAGGGTGTTTTTTTTGGTAATATTAAGCACTTAGACCATGTACAGCATAAAGGCAATCTGGAAGACTTCTTTCTCTTAGGCCACCAGAATGTTTAAGTTGAACGTACCAACCCAGTCCATGTGCACAGTTCTGCTGGTAAGGAAGGGAAGCCCAACTACACCAGTAAAAATAAACAGCTCTTGCTATGTCTGGCACATTTGTTCTATCTTTGGTGCTGTCTCTGCAGACTCGCCATTCAGCACCAGTCCTCTTCTAGATTGATTGACATACAGGGTAATGGAACCCACATCCTGTGAGCTTCAGGCGTTAAGGTCCCTCCTCCTGGGGTATATCAAATTGCCCCAGTTTAACTGATTTATGCAGCGGAGAGGGGAACCCTGTCATTATATGGTGTGCTCTCTGCAGCACTCAGAACCTGTTCACTGCCAGAGTAAGAAGAGGCGGCTCTGTTCTGTACAGTACTGGACTGAACAACAACTGAAAATAAAAAAAAAGTGATATTAAACCTTAAAATAAAATAAACACTTCTATACTTACCTGCTTTTGCACAGAGCAGCCACGATTTATCTTTTTTTTTCTGGGGTCCCCTGGCAGCATTCCAGGCCCCTCCTCTTCAGTGGGTGGACAGCCGCTTTCCATGGGGGCATGGCATTTGATTAAAGCCATTGGCTCCTGTTGCTATCAATCTGCCCAATAAGGAGGCTGACAGTGGTGGGAGCTGCTGCTCTCATGCACAACACTGGATCAGAACGGTTTCGGGGGGGAAGGGAGGGGTAACTGCAACGCAGAAGATTTTTGCATTAAGGTGAAAATCCTTAAGCCTTTAGAATAACTTGAAAAATTAAAGGTTGATGGGGGTGCTCCAAAGTGGGGGTGGGGCTCTGGTGCTTCATCAGTCTTGTTTTTGGGCTTTGAATGATCACATTAAAGCGGAGGTCCACCCTAAAGTGGACCTCCGCTCATCGGAACCCTCCCCCCCTCCGGCGCCACAATTGGCACCTTTCAGGGGGGAGGGGGGTGCAGATACCTGTACAGTACAGGTATTCTGCACCCACTTCCGGGATAGCTCTCTGCGGAAAGGGGCGTAGATTATGCCCCTTTCCGCAAGTGCCCGCCCCTTTCTGCAAGTGCCCCGCTGCCTGCTGGGAAACACACAGATCCCAGAGGCAGCGGGGACCGTCCTTATTGCGCAGCGCGATTCGCGCATGCGCAGTAGGGAACCGGGAAATGAAGCCGAAAGGCTCCATTTCCTGATTCCCATACCCAAGATAGCGACGGCAGCACCCGACAGACGATCTAGAGATCGGCTTCGGGTGCCGACATCGTGGGTGCGCTGGACAGGTAAGTGTCACTATTTTAAAAGTCAGCAGCTGCAGTATTTGTAGCTGCTGGCTTTTAAAAACAAAACAAAAACGCGGAGTCCCGGCGGACTCCCGCTTTAACAGACAATTAAAGTATATATTATTTTGTATAAAGTCGGCGAAGAGTTAGAGTCCCTACCAGGCCTTAAAGTGTTTGTAGCCCTAAAAGAGATCCTGTTCCTTTATAGCAGATTAACTAGTTAAGGACCGAGCCTATTTTTCTGACTTGGTGTTTACAAGTGAAAATAAATAATTTTTTTTTTGCTAGAAAATTACTTGGAGCCCCCAAACATTACATATATTTTTTCAGACACCCTAGAGAATAAAATGGTGATCGTTGCAATACTTTGTCACACCATATTTGTGCAGCGGTCTTACAAGCGGAATTTTTTTGGAAAAATTAAATATTTTTTAATTTAAAAAAGAAAGGCAACAGTAGAGTAAGCCCCCCTTTATATTGTGAAAGATAATGTTACGCAGAGTAAAATGTCATGTCAAGTTTCAGAATTGCGATTGCTCGTGGAATGGAGACAAATAGGCGACGTTTAAAAATTTCTACAAGGTTACCAGTTTTGAGTTAGAGGAGGTCTACTGCTAGAATTATTGCTCTCGCTCGATCGTGGTGATACCTCATTTGTGTGGTTTGAACACCGTTTTCATATGCTGGTGCGACTTACATATGCGTTCGCTTCTGCGCACGAGCTCGGCAGGACGGGTCGCTTAAAAAAATTTTATTTCAATTTTTTTCCTTATTTTACACTGTCCTTTAAAAAAAAAAAAAAAAAAAAAAAATGTTGGGTCACTTTTATTCCTATTACAAGGAATGTGAACATCCCTTATATCCGTAATAGAAAAAAAAAAAAAAAAACATAACAGGACCTCTTAAAGCTGAGATCTGGGGTCAAAAAGACTTAAATGCAATAAATAAACGTGTTCTGTTTCATTTTTTATTTTTTGCAAAAGAAAATTCCCCTTTTTAAAACCATTGGGCGGAAGTGATGTTTGACGTCTCTTCCAGTGTTATGGAGCCAAGCGGGGCCATCTTTACCTTACTAGGCATCCAGTCTTGCAGAGAAAAGGACGCGATTGTCTCTGCCGCTACCGACGGCTCCAGTAAGCAGTGCGGAGACGACCGGAACGCGGCCCGTTCTCTGCTGAAAACGGGTCACAGGAGCGCAAAACGAATTGCACCCCTGTGATCCATAGAAGTCCAGCCAAACGAGCTTTGGCTATACTTTTCCTTTAAGGCTCGTACACACAATAAGAAAACTGCGTTAATATATTTTCTTCCGAGGAACAATCGTACGATTTTCTGATAGTGTGTGCACAATGTTCAATAGCCGATTCCGACCTTCCGAATGAAAAGTTCCAAAGAGACAAACTCCAAACTTTTTCTCGTACGGGAACAAACTAACGATTTAGCAACGAGGAAAATCTGATGATCGTTCACACGACTTCCTTATAGTGTGTACCCCACTTAAGTCTGTGATCTGCAGTGAAAAACATTATTGGGGGACGCACAGGCCGCTCGTGCATTGGATGACGTTGATAGATGTCGTCCCGGCAAAGCAGGTCCGCGCTGTAGCCGTCATTTGGCTATAGCGTGGATTTCTAGCAGGTTATACATTACTGATTCTTCCTTTTTTTTTTTTTTTTTTTTTTTTTTTTGTTCCCTTTTCACCATTTTATTGTTTAAACACACTGTATATAACTAGTTGTTAAGGAGGGAGCCGGGAAGCCAGACGCTACGTCCTTAACAACCGATGAGTCATCAGCTGTCAGCGGGTTTCCCCGCTAAAAGCTAAATGTAAAAAAATAAAATAAAAATTCTGGTAAAAAAAAACAACAAAACAGTGTGGGGTTTCCCCCCCAGGTCCATAGAAGGCCCCTTGGGTCTAGTATGCATTCGGGGGGAACCACCGATACCCCACACCCGCCAAACAAACATCCCCCCCCCCCCCCCCCCCGCAATGTACATTTTTAATTTTTTTTTTAATTTATAAATGACGTGGGGTCACCCTCCAAATCCATACTAGACTGGAAGGGCCTGGTATGGACCTGGGGGGAGGGGGGGGGGGGTTCGCAAACTTTTCTGCTGGCAATTATTTTTTTTTTACTTTCAGCGGGAAAGCCCGCTGACAGCTGATGACTCATTGGTTGTTAGGGATGCGGCTACAGGCTTCCCAGACCCTCCCTTAACAACCAGCAATATACAGTGTTTTAAAAGGAAAAATAAAACCGCAAAACACTTCAAAAATCGCACCACAAACGCAACACTTGCGTTTATGGCGTGATTCCATTGAAGTCTATTACACACAAAATGTGGAAAAAATTTCCCCGACCGTTTCCAAAAAACGCACCAGCCTTAAAACGCATAGATGTGAACCTGTACCATAGGAAACCATGTTAAATGGACTGTAGTGCATTTCTGCAAACTGTAAAATACACCAAAAAACGCATAGGTGTGAAGCTGATGGTTATGCATGTTTATGCTTGTTCGTACATTTGGCATTACCACATTCTGTTGGTCAGAATATTAGTTTATTCTGGCCATTTAAATGTATTACCTGTGTCTGTGTGCTTTTATGCATGTTTTTCAGCCCAAAGGCTCCTCTTCAGAATGTGCAAGTGAGGTTGTTTTTTTTATTTATTTATTTATTTTTTTTGTCTGCCTCTAAACACTCCTGCTTCTAAACGCCTGCAAATGCTCATGTGTGCGTGGACACATAGGCTAACATGTAGGGGCATTTAGGGACAGAAGAAAACCCATCAAATGCCTGTAAAACATCCATTTTTGAGTTGCAGTGTGCATGAGGCCTTAACCGCTTGCTGACCGACTCCTGTACATTTACGTCGGCAGTTTTGAAGAGGGATATCTCTAATGGCAGCAGCTGCTGCCACAACCGAGGTATCCACCTTTAGAGCCGGCGGTTCTGTTTATGATAATGGTGGTTTCTGCAGCGGATTCGCCATGAGATCACCGTTATCGGTGATGGAAGTGCCACCCCCCCTCCTGCAGCTTACCGGAGCCGTCGGCGGAGGTGATTGGGACCTGTCCATGGCTGTGTATGGAGATGAGTGAGGGGAAGATAGCCTCCACCCGTCTCCATAATATAGCAAGGCAGGAGCGAGTCTTAAAGGCACATTTTTCTGTTGTAATTTTTTTCAAATGACAAAACTTTTTTTTTTTATTGCATTTAAGTCCAAATATGAGATCTGAGGTCTTTTTGGGATGTTTACATTCCTTGTAATAAATAGGAATAAAAGTGACCCAATTTTTATTTATTTTTTTAAAACAGTGTAAATATAAATAAAATAAGATAAATACGTTTTTTTTTTTGTTTTTTTTTTTAAAGCGCCCCAAAAACGGTAGTCAAACCACACGTGTGAGGGATCGCCAAAATCGTTAGAGTGAAAGCAATAATTCTAGCCCTAGACCTCCTCTGTAACTCAAAACATGCAACCTGTAGAATTTTTAACCTTCGCCTATGGAGATTTTTAAGGGTAAAAGTTTGACGCCATTCCACGAGTGGGCGCAATTTTGACGCGCGATATGTTGGGTATTAATTTACTCGGCATAACGTTGTCTTTCACAATATAAAAAAAATTGGGCTAACTTTACTGTTATCTTATTTTTCTTTATTCAAAAAAGTGATTTTTTTTATTTTTTTTCCAAAAAAAGTGCACTTGTAAGCCCTTGTACACACGGTCGGAGAATCCGTCGGAATGTGTCCTATTGGACCGTGTTGTCGGATAATCCGACTGTGTGTGGTATGCATCGGACTGATTCTGTCGGACCCAATTTTCCAACATGTTGGAAATATTTCCCGACCAACTGGTTCGATCGGACATACTCCGATCATGTGTAGAGAATTTTGATCGGACCAAGTGCCACGCATGCTCAGATCAAATTCCTACATCAAAGCTATTGGCTACTAGCCTGAATGTAGTCCCATCGTAACGAAATTACGTCATCACATTCTGAAAGATCGGATTTTTCGACAACTGAGTCCGACCGTGTGTATGCAACAGTTTCGGGCAAAATCTGATGGGCAAAATCCGACGGATTTGGTTGTGGAAATCTCCGACCGTGTGTACAGGGGCTAAGACCGCTGCACAAATACGGTGTACAAAAAGTATTGTAATGACCGCCATTTTATTCTCTAGGGTGTTAGAAAAAAAATGTATGTTTGGGGGTTCTAAGTAATTTACAATTTAAAAACAACAATTTGTGTTTTCTAGCAAAAAAAAAAAAAAAAAAAAAAAAAAAAGAGTCTGAAAAAGAGGCCTGGTCTTTAAGTGTTAGTGTCATTTTTGCTGAGAAATGGTTTTGAGAATGTGTTTAGCAGCAATAAGAAGTGGCCTGTGGCTTTGTGGAGTGAGTCATACTGGGGGGTGTCTGATTTTGCCTTGTGAAATATAAAGTCATAGCCTGTTTTTCTTTCAATACTCCTCTTCATTTTTAAAGTGTATATTTACCCTTTCATCTGAAAGTTCATTGTTGAAATGCAGTTTTGTTTAATTAGGACCACTGTAAAGGTTTTCTTTGCTAGACTGTCTTGCTTGATTATTAACCTTTACACTTTGAAAATAATTAACTACAGGTTAAGTATAAATGGTAGAATTTCCGGAGTTCTTTCTTGTACCCCTTTACTAGTTCTCGTTGTATGGATGTTTTTTTACACCTGGAACTTTGCATTTACATGCCTGTAAATTGAACCACTTACTGCCTATTTATGTTTTTGGAGGTTCCAACAGGAGGGTGTTCATACCAGTGTTGCCAACTGTCCATAAATTTACAGACGGTTTGCAAAAAAAAAAAACCCTCGTCAGCGACTCGCAACTGATTAGAAAACTTCCATGCTCGGTCCTGGATTGGGATTTAGTTGCACATATTTGCAAATATACAGGTACATCTCATAAAATTAGAATATTGTCAATTTTTTTTTTCTTTCAGTAATTCAGTTCAAAAAGTGAAACTTACATTTTATATAGATGCGTTACACACAGAGTAATATATTTTTAAGCTTTTTTTTTTCTTTTTTTTTTCATGATTATGGCTTTCAGCTAGTGAAAACCCAAAATTTACTATCTCAGAAAATCAGAATATTGCATCAGACCAATAAAAAATGTTATGGAAGCCCAGGTTGCTAAGATGGTAGCCTTCAGCTCGTCTTCATTGTTGGGTCATCTTCCTCTTGACAATACTCCACAGATTCTTTATGGGGTTTAGGTCAGACGAGTTTGCTGGCCAATCAAGCACAGTGATACCGTGATCATTAAACCAGGCATTGGTACTTTTGGCAGTGTGGACAGGTGCAAAGTCCTGCTGGAAAATGAAATCGGCATCTCCATAAAGCTGGTCAGCAGAGGGAATCATGAAGTGCTCTAGAATTTCCTGGTAGAGGGCTGCGCTGACTTTGGACTTGATAAAACACAGTGGACCAACACCAGCAGACGACATGGCTCCCCAAATCATCACGGATTGTCATTTCATTTGGAAATCAAGGTCCCAGAGTCTGGAGGAAGAGTGGAGAGACACAGAATCCAAGTTGCATGAAGTCCATTGTCAAGTTTTCACAGTCAGTGATGATTTGGGGAGCCATGTCATCTGCTGGTGTTGATATATATTGAATTACTGAAATAAATTAACTTTTTGATGATATTCTAATTTTATGAGATGCACCTTTGTGTGAAAGCCACAGTGCCTCATCAAGGCTCCTCTGTATACTGTGGTCCTAACTAGGGGTGCAACGGATCGGCACCAATCTGCGATCCGAATGGGTCACCCCGCTCGGATCGGCACACACCGCGCTCCACAGTCTCGGCCTTAGGAAAGGCAGCGGCTTCGGCCTAGTTCCGGAGCGGCGACCATCTTGGTACACCCGTCAGCGTTTACAATGTAATCGATCCGTGACGGAGCGATCACCTGTAAACAAACCGGCTTCATGATGATGCCAGTTTCTCTCTGCCAAGCTGCTCCTAACAAAGTAAACAGCATGCTGGCATGCATTAAAAAGGGGATTAACTCCAGAGATAAAACAATAATTCTCCCACTCTATAAGACTCTCTGGTCTGGCCGCATGTAGAGCATGATGTCCAGTTCTGGGCACCAGTCTTCAGAAGGGGTGTAACTGGAAATGGAGCGAGTACAAAGAAGGGCAACAAAACTAATAAAGGGTCTGAAGGATATTAGTTATGAGGAAAGGTTGCGAGCACTGAACTTATTCTCTCTGGAGAAGAGACGCTTGAGAGGCAATATGATTTCAATCTATAAATGGCGTACTGGTGACCCCACAATAGGGATAAAACTTTTTTGCGGAAGGAAGTTCAACAAGACACGTTGCCACTCATTAAAATTAGGAGAAAAGAGGTTTAACCTTAATCTATGTAGAGGGTTCTTTGCTTTAAGAACAGCAAGGATGTGGAATTCCCTTCCACAGGCGGTGGTCTCAGCGAGGAGCATCGATAGTTTAAAAAAACTATTAGATAAGCACCTGAACAAATGGTTTTCTGACCCCCCCCCCCCCCCAATACAGTAAAACTGCACATTTTAGAGTGACCTTTTATTGTGGCCAGCCTAAGGTACACCTGTGCAATGATCATGCTGTGTAATCAGCATCTTGATATACCACACCTGTGAGGTGGATGGATTATCTTGGCAAAGGAGAAGTGCTCACTAATGTTACAAAGGTGAACTTATCCTTTTAAGGCTGGGTTCACACCGCTGCGGGTGAGAGATCCAGATGTGATTCGCACCGCACTGCAGTGCAAATCACATCCGATCTGTCTGTGCGATGCGAGTTCAGCCATACAGATAGTATGGCAGAATTCGCATCGCACCCGCCGCAAACTCGCACAGGACCCTTTTTTTGGTCCACAGCAGAATCGGATCGCATGGGTGTTCACACCATGCGATCCAATTCCTGTCCGAGTTTGCAGATCGCACTGCGATATGCTGACTGGTCTGGGGGTGTCATTAAGATTTCATTGACACTCCCAGCAGTCCGCATAGGGCAGTGTGAACTGCCGGCGGGAGGCATGCGATGCGGGAAAACGCCGCGGATTCGCGGCGTTCCCGCACCGCTATGGTGTGAACCCAGCCTAAGGCCTGTAAAAATAATCGCGCTAGCATTTTAAAAAAGCGGACACCACTTTAAGTGAATATGTGCAAATAAAAATATATAAAAAGTCCCAAGAAGTCCATCAAAAAAGAAAAGTGCTCAGTGCAAAAAAGTTTACAGGTAGGTATGTGTCATCAAGATCCAATAATCCAATTTGTGTGAAAAATTCATACTCCGATGCACACCCCACTTACAGGCCGCTTACCAGCTGGTAAGACTTCAGAGATGGAGTTCTGGCTGCACCTTATGGAGATATGCCAGTGGGATGGATGGATACCGTGATCCAGGATTCTCACAACTAAGGCATTAAACTTCAAACTCCTTAAGGAATGAAAAGGAAGGGAGGAACTCTTAGTGTAGTAGTTCAAAATTTCATCTTTTAATAAAGGTTAAAACTACTTACAATAAGCAGGGGAAAAATCACATGTAACACAATGAAACGCGTCCAACACCCCAGTGGGCGTGATAACGTCACTGGCTAAAAAAAAGTAAATTATACGCTGCACTTTAGAATATTACAAAATAAATGCGTGCTCTAGATTACTACAAATACGTGTAGTGTCAATGTGACGTAAGTGACATATGCGACATAGGTGTGATATGACCAAAATAAAAATAAATGTCAATTAAAACATTAATAATAAAGTGCTCATTTGCATCCAAGTGTTTGTAACACAGATATAAGTGTCCGTGGTATATTGGGAACATCACTAGTTCCACTTTAAATAGCAAAAAAGTTCTATTGTGCAAAAACAAGTCCTTTTTATAATGCTGTGACAGTCCTGTTGAAAAAAAGTGCATATGCGTGGTATCCAGTAATAGAACTGCTGGCATGCTTATAAATCCATGCGTCTAAAGATGATTGACAGGTGTTGCAGATCATGCATTGGTGCTCTTATTCCAGTGACCCCTTGAGGCTGGGTTCACACTGCTGCGGTGTATGAGATCGGATGTGATTCGCACCGCACTGCAGTGCAAATCACATGCGATCTCTGTGTGATGTGATTTCAGCCATACAGATAGTATGGCTGAATTCGCATCGCATCCTGCCCAAACTCGCACAGGACCCCTTTTTTGGTCCACAGCAGAATCGGATCGCATGGGTGTTCACACCATGCGATCCGATTCCTGTCTGAGTTTGCAGATCGCACTGCGATATGCGAACTGATTTGGAGGTGTCGTTAACTTTTCACTGACACTCCCAGCAGTTCGCCTAGGGCAGTGTGAACTGCCGCCGGGAGGCATGCGATGCGGGAACCCGCAGTAGATCCGCAGCGTTCCCGCATCGCAGCAGTGTGAACCCAGCCTAAATGCTCACCTTGGAGCGTTTAACTTGGCAATTATGCTCAGTCAATACACACTTGTTAACCATCCCTGGGTTCTAGAATGGTAACAGGATCCTGGGCTTCCCACGCAGTATCTCGGGAACAATGAGAAATGAAAGGCCTCGGCAGTGTGATATCACTTTAAACATTTTATTAAACAAATAAGAACAATCCCCCAATGGGGTACTCGCACGTACCAGGTGCCTCAGTGCACCACTCTGTGTATGGCATGAAATATCACAGTGGCTGGTTTTAGAATGGTGCATGATTCCTCCTAGGCAGACTGCCTGAGGGGCCAGGATGGTACGACAGGAAGTCTATCTGCCTAGGAGGAAGCATGCACCATCTGTGTCGATCTGTGGGGGATTATCCAGGTAACTGCACCCCCCTCCCCCCTGAAAGGTGCCGATTGTGGCATCGGAGGGGGGGAGGGATCAGATGAGCGGAACTTCCACTTCAGGGTGGAGAACCGCTTTAAAGTGGGGCTAGTGGTGTTCCCAATATACCACCGGACATTTATATCTGTGTTACAAAGCACTTGAGTGCACATGAGCACTTTATTATTAATGTTTTAATTTACATATTGTTTTAATTTGGTCCTATCACATCAATGTCACATATGTCGCTTACGTCACATTAACACTACACGTGTTTGTTTTAATCTTCAGCATGCATTTATTGTGTAATATTCTAAACTGCAGCGTATAATTTACTATTTTTTGTCTTAAGCCCCATACACTATCAGATTTTCTGCTGAGTTTTTCCTTCAGGTTTACCAAAACCATGTAGTGCAAGGGCCTGCCTGATTGCATACAAATTGAAACTCCTAAGGTTTGACCTCATATTATATTTTGGTAAATATTAAGGAAAAACTCGGCAGAAAAACTGATGGTGTGTATGGGGCTTAAGTGCACAAGCTTATGAGACGTGTGTAACGCTTGCAGCTGGTTAGTGATATCTATTAGGATTTGGGTTGATTGAGGCTTGCAGAAATTTTATTACTTTCCTAGCATATATGTGGCTGCTCGCTGTTAAGGCCCACCTGCAGGGCGGCTGCACATGTGTGTGCAGCCGGCATTGAGAGGTTAAGTTACAGGTTTAATTTAACCACTTAATGCAGGCCTTACACATACACCGACCAGACATAATGTTATGACCACTGACAGATTAAGTGTATAATAGTGATTATCTTGTTAAAATGGCATCTGAAAATCTGAGGAATATATTAGTCAGCAAGTAAAAATGTTGTCCCTGAAGTTGATGTGTTTAAAGCAGTAAAAATTGGCATTGCAGTTTGTGTATGTGGCTGCATAGTTGCAGACCGGTCAGGGTGCCCATGCTGACCCGTGTCCACAGCCAAAAGCACCCACAATAGGCATGTTAAAATCACAACTGAACCACAGGACAGTGGAAGAAGGTGGCCTGGTCAGAAGAAACACTTTTTTTGTACATCATGTAGATAGCCGGTGTGCGTGTGCGTTTCTTACGTAGGGAAGAGCTGGAAGAAGGCAAGCTGGTAGGGGCAGTGTGATGTTTGAGCAATGTTCTGCTCTGAAACCTTGCCATTCATGTAGATGTTTCTTTGAAACTTACCACCTACCTAAACATTGTTGGTGACAAAGTACACCCATTTATCGAAATGGTGTTCCCTGAAAGCAGTAGCCTCTTTCAGCAGGACATTGCCACAGCGCATAAAAAATGCCTCAAGAATGGTTTTAGGAGCACAAGTTAGAGGTCTTGACTTGGGCCTCCAAATTCTCCAGATATCGGTCCATCGAACATCTGTGGGATGTGCTGGAAAAACAAGTCCGCTCCATGGATCCACCTTGCAACTTACAGGACTTAAAGTGGTTTTAAACCCTTACAACACACTTTGACCTACAGGTAAGCCTAGATTAAGGCTTACCTGTAGGTCCAAGAAATATCTCCTAAACCTACACGGTTTAGGAGATATTTGCCGAAAGACGGGCACCGCTGTCAACGGCGAATATGCTGCGCGTGGCGGCTCCCGTGCGCATGCGTGGAAGTGACATCATCGCGGCTTCGCCGAATGACAGCAGCGGAGCAGCGAGACCCACGGAGAAGATGGATGCGCCGGACTACAGGGGACAGCGGTGACATCGCTGGCTCCTGTGTCAGGTAAGTGACACATAATGGACTACTATGCGATGCATAGTAGTCCATTATGCTTTACCTTTGTAGGGAATGAAAGAGGAAGTAAACTCATCAGGGTTTACTTCCTCTTTAAAGGATCAGCTACTGACAGTTTACCTGGGGAAGATAAGGCACCAGAATGCAATATAGGAAAATTACAAACTGATGGAGGCTTTAAAGATCTGCTTCTGATGGTCTGGTGCAAGATACCACAACCTACCTTCAGAGGTCCAATGGCATCCATGTCTGAATGGGTCAGGGTTGTGTTGGCAGTTAAAGGGGAATCTACTCAATATTGGGTGGGTGGCTGGCCATAATGTTATGGCTGATCAGTGTATATGTGTAAGACATCAACGTTGGGCTGCTGAATGTATGCGTTCGTTAACCTGTGCTGTGCTGTGCTGAGTGAAAATGGCAGGTCCTGCGTGCTCACCGTTTACAGTTGGGAGCCGGAGATGGGCATTCACAGTAATCACACGATCAGTAAGCCCCCTTCCAACCTTACAAACCAATTGAAGGACTGGAAGCAAGGGGTTAACCAAATTTTATCAATAAATGTATGCATATTAGGCAACTGCTTCCCTTCATGCTTATGAAATATGTTTTTGTGGGTATTCAGTACCGAGAGCCTGCTGAGAGGCTTTCACAATCAACATCAAAGGGGGCTGAGTGCCACATGTGCTTCATGAGCCACCCATTGGGGATGAATGGTCTAATCCATATGGTCCCTTTTGACAGATGAAAGGAAAGAAAATGAGAAATGAAGATATCTTGAATTTTAACATTTTAGCTTTATATAGTTTCAACGTCTGCCTGAGGTGTCCCCTACCCTTCTGCTTATTAACTAATGGTTCCCGGTTCTGTTTGAGTGGCTTCTAAAATCGACGCCACAGATATGTCCTGTAATCTTGCCAGTCCAGTGCTGAGGATTTGTGCAGCAGGGAATGGAACTTTTAATTTAACACTCAATAAAAGGAATTAAATCTAGCCACAAAGAAAATACTTTGTCCTTTTGGATTTGTAACCTGAAGGCAACACAGCTGTGTGAAGTGTTGGCTGCCCGCACTGCACCCTCTCCATCTTATTAACCAGACATTAAGGCTTAAAGCATTAGCAGGCGCAGAGGCACAGCTCTGTGAAGAAATATGTAAAACGGGCAGCTTTCTCTATTAACCTTTCCTCACGGCCTGACATGTTGAATAACTTTATTTAGAGCTTCACAGTCACCACATTGCTTTTCTTCATAGTGCATGTGGGAGCACATACCTTACACACTGTCACGTAGCTGCTGTAATGAGCAGCTTTTGAGGACTGGATGTTAAAACTTGTACATAAATAATGTTCTCCAACAGGCCCTGATCCAGATTAGAATATGGTCTGCTTAAAGTGGGATTTGTCTTTTAAAAATATTCAAAAAAGGTCAGAATGGCATGTTTTGTATGTAATTGTAATGAAAGCGGGCAAAATGCTAAGCCCAAAAAACTTTTTTTTTTTTTTTAGGTTTAGTAGAGAAGGGTTAAGACTCCTGTTGTGTTTTTACTGGTATATGGGACTCCATTAGAGAGCCGCCGGCAGGTCCTAAACCGCGACCCGAGGGCCAGAAGTGGCCCTCTGCTAGCTTTTATCTGGCCCTTGGGGCACAATTCCTCCTACTGATATGAGTCATTATTCCTCCCACTGATACCAACAATGGGGCACTATATCTTCCACTGATACCAATGATGGAATACTATTTCTCCTACTAATAGGGGGAATACTCCTCCTTCTATTGACCACCAACCCTGAGGCCATATTTATTCTCACTGATGCTGGGCCCGTGAAGTTTTCTGCCCCTGCCAACCACAATCCAGCCCTCCTTAACTCTGAAGGACAATAGTGTGGCCCTTTGAAAAATTTGAAGACCCCTGCACTAAAGCAAAGCATTTTTGGTACTGTTTGTGTTTAGTATTGGGAAGTTTCCCCCACTTCCTGTCTGGTAAAATGTGTTCAGCTAAAGAGGAAGCAAGGCTGACACTAGTAGAATTTCATGTGAAAGGACATCCATTCAAATTTCATTAGTGGGGTCAAATCCATGTTCATTGAAGTCCATAGTGATGGGAAAATCCAAAGGAGGATGGAAATTTTTTCTCGAATGAACACGTTTCTAAGGCCCCTTTCACTCTGGGGCGGTTTTCAAAATAGCGCCTGTGTAGCGCCTGAAAAAACCGGCCCCTTTCACTCCAGTGTGAGAGCTGGAGGGCTTTCACACTGGAGCGGTGCGCTAGCAGGACGGTGAAAAAAGTCCTGCTAGCCGCATCTTTGGGGCGGTTTATTCACCACTCCTACCCATTGAAATCAATGGGGCAGTGTGGCTATACCCTATTTTTTAACCCTATTTCAGCCGCTAGCGGGGGTTAGAACCACCCTGCTAGCGGCCGCTAAAACGACTGTAAATCACCGCTAAAAATAGCTGTGCTTTTCCACCGACGCCTGCACTGCCCCAGTGTGAAAGGGGCCTTAGAGTGTATGTGGTTTCCCGTTGAAACTACCTTTTGTTTCAAAATCAATTGTTAAATGAAAAGACTCATTGAGAGTATTGGAAATTTTCGTATGAGTACGTTTGAATACCTGTGTATGGCCAGCTTAAATGCCCCCAATGAAGCTCTGTGTAGCATTACAATCATGACAGGGGTTCTAACCCTTCCCTTCTCTATCTAAAACAAAACAGTTTGGTTGATGGTACACTTTAATTAAATACATTTTTGGTAAAAGCAGGAAATGATTTATAGCCATCAGTGTCCCAATTGGGGAGATTTCCCTTTACTCCCTGTATTGTTCAGGAAGTGATGATGAGTTTCAATGGGGACATAAAGCAAATGCACGTTTGTTGTAGAGTGGAGAAGGGATAAAATGTCTGACAATGTTTTTATTGCCTTCCCTGCCTTTCTGTTCTGATGATAAATGCACTTCTTGTTTCATCTATTCTAGATCAGAGTAGAGGATGAATTTCTCCAGTGGAGAGAGAAATGCAAAATCTGGCGAATTGTAACTCTTTCCCCACTGGAACACATTTTTTAAAAAGAAAAAACACTTGCAGAAGACCTTGCCGCCTATTTGAAAGGCAATCCATGAGAAGGTTATATGTCGTCTCCTGTTTTTATCTTTTAAGTGTTACTAAACCTAGGACCCTGCATTCACTATATCTGGTCTCCCGCAGTCCACAGAACTTGGAAATGCAATAATTGTTTTAAATATAAACTGCTAAATACCTTTTCTCATCAGCAGTATATCTTATGACTTCTATCTAGTGTCTGGTTAAAGCCTGTAGGAGGAGTTTTCATTCTCCTCTGATTGTCCTATGAGGCTGCAGGACCCCTGACCCTCTGCCTGGACAGCTCTGATTGTCCCTGTGCGTATCACATTCACTCTCCCAAGAAAAAAAAAATTCTAGTAATGCACAACAAACTGAGCATGTGCAGAGTGCCCCCAAGGCTTAGTTCTATCAGGAGATGATTTGAGGACAGTAAAAAAAAAAAGGGGGGAGGATCAGAGAAGACTGGATCACACATCCTTTTTACAATCTGGGGGATTAACCCCTTAGGTTCTACAATGTGTATAACCAGCATGTTTTACTGCATATAGAGACTGATTTTACTGTTGTGGGTTTAGTAATACTTTAAAACCCACACTGTCATACTGCAACTGCCTGCATTGCATGTGGTTTCAGGGTGGCTGTGCAGCCCCTAAGCATTTAAATGTGAAAGCGGTACTGCCTGCTTGTGTACTACCTTGATGTGGTGGGGGTGTTAAAACCGGGTCTCAAGTTCCTCCAGAGGTATCTGTGTGAGATTGTATTAATGAATGTGTCCATGTTACCCGTGCCACAGCACCAGAGGGATGTAGAACAACTCTCATAAGATTTCATGATATCATGTAGGTCGAGTATTAAATGTATGTTTGTGGAAGGCACAGGTCTGCTTTTAGGGTCAGAGCTGTTGTTTGCAACAATTAGGTTGCAACTTGGCTTTTTTTTTTTTAACCACTTCCTGACTTGCTCACACAAATATACTGCGGCAGGTTGGCTCTCCTGCACGAAGTGACATACCAGTACGTCAGTCTGTAAAAGCGAGATAGCGGGCACGCTCTGCGGACTTGATGAGAACCGGCGGCCCGCGATTGCAGTGAGGAGAGGCAGAACGGGAACTGTAAACAAGGCATTTCCCCGTTCTGCCTAGTGACATGACAAGGATCTACTGTCCCCAGTGATCTGGAACAGGGATCTCTGTCACTTACCAGTAAGCCCACCCCACCTACAGTTAGCGACGCAGTGCCGTAGCGCAAAAAATGCTCTGGTCATTAAGGGGGCATATTCTTTTGGGGCTGAAGTGGTAAGAGGGTACATTATAGTTCCATTTAAAAAAAAAAAAATTATTTAATAAATGGAGAAGGAAAAAGGCAGATTCCAGATATACTTATACTTATACAAGTAAGGTACAAAGTACACAAAAATAAAGATAAAATGCATTGACATCTAGTTACGCTTGCAACAGATTTGTGTCTAAGCCCTTGTACGCACAGTCGGACATCCTGACAATCAAATCCGTTGGATTTTGTCAGACGGATTTTGTCCAAAACTGTTGCATACACACGGTCGGACAAAGTTGTCGGAAATTCCGATCGTTCAGAACATGATGACATTATTTCATTACGACGGGACTATGTTCAGGCTAGTAGCCAATAGCTTTGGTCTAGGAATTTGATCTGAGCATGCGTGGCACTTTGTCTGATTGGAATTCTCTACACACGATTGGACAAAGTCCGATCGGATCATGTTGTCGGAATATTTTATAGCCCAGCTGGAAAACTTGGTCCGTCGGATGCTCCGATGGAAACAGTCCGGTGGAGCCCACACACTATTGGATTAGCCGACAACACGGTCCTATCGGACATTGTCCATGGGAATGTCCGACCGTGTGTACAAGGGCTAAGAGAGTATGAAGCCAACAAAGGATCCTGAGGGAAACAACCCCTATGGCGCACAGGTCGACCTTTTGTATCGTAATAGATTTCCATTTTTTACCTTTTTCTTTATTGGTTGAATCTGACATATGGCTGCCCATTACTCTACAGAGGACTGTGTTCTTTCACATACTTTCAGCCAGTGTAAGTTTAATTTTTTACTTAAAGCAGAACTTTGCGATTTTCAAAAAATCCCCCATTAGTATCCCCCCCCCCCCACAAAACACTAAACAGTTACTACATTTGTGAAATTTCTTACCGTTTAAGAGATATGTCTGATTTAATTTTCAGGAAGTCTGCTCTGTGATTCAAAAAATGCATCATCTTTTCTGGCAAGGAGGAAGTGTTAGAACAGTGATTGCATCATATCCTCGTCACTCTAACTGTAATCGGACTACATTTCCCATGAATGTTTGGGATGGGAGTGAATGTGGGAGGTACACTAGGCCTGTACATGTAAATGTGAACTCGCCCACTTCAACATAAATCACACCCCTCATTCTGCAGCCAGCAAGCCGTACATAACACACAGTATGATAGGTTACAGCCTTATAAATGCAAAGCATTTTAATATAAATGCATATTAATATAATTAATACATTTAATAAATAAATTTTAATATAAATGCAAACGAGTGCAGCTTATCAGTGTCCACCAGTGGCAAATCTCGGGGACCACCAGTCAGTGCCACATGTCAGGGACCATAATGTCAGGAACCACTAGTGTTGAATGTCAGGGACCTCCAGTCAGGGACCACCAGTGCCGCTTGTCGGGGACCACCATGTCAGGGACCTCCAGTCAGGGACCACCAGTGCCGCTTGTCGGGGACCACCATGTCAGGGATCACCAGTGTATAGCTGGGATTATTATCAGAAATCACTTGCATGACACATTGGGGATAGGGTTGCAACATCATCTCTTTAATCCAGGACACGTATTAATTACACAGGTTCTCGGGCTAATTTAATGCAGATAAAGCACTAATTGAGTTTAATTACCACGTTAATCAGCCACATAACCTGTGTAATTGATGTGTGTCGTGGACTAACCACTTTCAGACCGGACCATTTTGCTGGCTTAAGACCAGACTGCTTTTTGCGATTCGGCACTGCGTCGCTTTAACTGATAATTGCGCAGGTCATGCGACGTGGCTCCCAAACAAAACTGACGTCCTTTTTTCCCCACAAATAGAGCTTTCTTTTGGTGGTATTTGATCACCCCTGCGGTTTTTATTTTTTGCGCTATAAACAAAAATAGAGCAACAATTTTGAAAAAAACACATAATTTTTAACTTTTTGTTATAATAAATATCCCCCAAAAATATATAACAAAACATCTTTTTCCCTCAGTTTAGGCCGATACCTATTCTTCTACATATTTTTGGTAAAAAAAATCGCAATAAGCGATTATTGATTGGTTTGCGCAAAAGTTATATTGTTTACAAAATAGGGGATAGTTTTATGGCATTTTTATTAATAATTTTTTTTTTTACTAGTAATGGCGGCGATCAGCGATTTTTATTGTGACTGCGACATTGCGGCGGACACATCGGACATTTTTGACATATTTTTGGGACCGTTGTCATTTATACAGCAATCAGCTGGTGGCGCGCACACTATTGCAGTGCGGCATTTAAAAATGGACGTACCTGTATGCCAATATGCCTGCCCGTGTCATTCTGCCGACGTACATCGGCGCGCCAGTCGGGAACTGGTTAAAGGGATGATGTGGCAACCCTAATTGGGGATCGCCTGCGGTATCGGGTATTGTATATGAGAACACTGATCGCTGATCTCCCGCCTGTATTATGATTGACAGCACACTGTTCCTATACAGCCGGGAGGCGGACATCAGCGATTGGTGTTCTCACATACAATACCTGACACTGACAATTATTGATGATAATCCCTGTTCAGCACGAGGAGGAGGTGCTCACTACATGTCTGCTTGCTCGCTTTCAGAGGACTACAGCTGGGCATGTCAGACCGCTGGCTGAGCTTAGGAGAGGGATAGAAGACAGCGGTCTTACAAATGTCAGCAGGCAATGACTGTTTTTCAGCAGCCTATTGCAGAGGAACTACAGAGCTCAGAAGAACATGGATGGCAAAGTTGGTGAAGGTAGGAGATCAGCAAAAAGGATACGGAAAACATTTTTAGTACAGAGTTCTGTTTTTAAACCTTTTCAATCTATGTTAAGTAAACATTGGTATATTTTATGTCTTTGTACTGTGAGAGGACATGACTTGAGGCTAGATCGTGTCATGAAATAGAAGCAGAACGTAAGTAAAGGCAGGGATGGTATGCCTAGGCTTAAAGGGAACTTGTGAGGAAAGAAATATGGGAGCTGCCATGTCTGAGATTTTTAGGGGCCTATGCCAAGGGGTGTAAGATGGGTTTTGCATTCCCTTTATGAATGCAAAACCCTGTTGTAGCAGAAGAGAAGAAGGTAAAATGCACCTATAAGTGAATTCTGAATGATCTCAGAAATGTCTAAAACTGGTTCCCTCAATACAAGTCCAAATCCCATCAACACAGGCACTTACAAAGTGGTATATGGCCGGTCTGTCCTAAAACATGTGGAAACATAGGCATTCAACAGTAATGCCCCGCACACACGGGCGGAATTTCCATCTGAAAAATCTTGGATGGTTTTTCCGACGGAATTCCGCTCAAGCTTGGCTTGCATATGATATACACAGTCGCACAAAAGTTCTCGGAGCTTTTCACAGTCAATAACGTGGTGACGTACAACACTACGACGAGCTGAGAAAATGAAGTTCAATGCTTCAGAGCATGCGTCGAATTGTTTCCGAGCATGCGTAAGAATTTTTTGCATCAGAATTGGTACAAACAATCGGAATTTCTGATCGGAACTTTTTCTGACTTTTTCCGATCGGACCTTTTTCTGTGTGTATGCTACATCAGACTTTTGCTAGCGGGAATTCTGCCAGCAAAAGTCCTATGGAGCATACACACGATCAGAATTTCCGTCCAAAAGCTCACGTCGGAGCTTTTGCTGGTGGAGTTTCCAATCGTGTGTATGGGGCATAAGGGTGTATGAACAGCAGATTTTCCTGGTAGAATGTTCCTGAATTAAAAAAAAAAGTGAGTGTGGTTTGTATAGTGCGTGCATTTACATACGTATAGGAGTACAAAAATTCCTCTAGTCCACAGAATGCCAACTATTCAAATCTAGTATTCAAAGGGGGGTGTGAATTATGAGCATACGCATGTAAAATACTGACCAGTAATGCAGATTTTTTTTTTTTATTTAAACAGATTATTGATATTTATGCGCCTGTGTGTTCAGGACCATTAAAAGATGGGCTGCATTCAGATCAGTAAAAAAAAAATGGAAAAAAAAAACACCTGAAAGCCTAAAAAGTGGCATGTGCAAGACCCCGAAGGCTATATTCGCCCAGGCATTTTTTCATGGTGCGAGTGACCGTGGATGGAATCTATTGATTCCTGCTGCTGTTTGACACTTGTTAGCAACCAGCTGCTGCTGTGAGCCCTTTACGCTTCAATAACAGGATTTTGAAGGCTGCAGCTAATTGTGGCTGTTTGCACAGCCAGCAATCACAGTAGGTACACATCACTTCTATGTATCCATATAGAAACTTTCTATCTTTTATGGACAGTTTTTAAGATGCTTGTACGATTATTCTGAATTAATGGACAGATGTGTTTGAGCTGCAGTTCACCTATTTGTGACCTGAATCAAGCAGGTTTTGCATTCCCTTAAGCAGCCCATAGATTATGCAATTTTCTTCCCTTCCACCATAGGTGGACTTAAAGAAAATTGCTTAATTTCCCTATCAACACTGTCAGTGTTGATGGGGAAATATCTTCCGCAGTGCTGTTGTGTTCTGCTGGTGAAGAGCTCAGGCAATCTTCCCTGCCAGCAGAACACAATGGTCACTGCCAGTGGCTGTAGCCACCGTCATTGGTTGCATACAAAAAATCTGACTTCTTGTACTGATGTTGATTGGAGGATTGTTGTCAGTACAACCAGCCTGCCCATAGATGGATAAAATCTTGGTCTGTCCTTGCTGAACCAGCCAAGATTTGATCCATCTACTTCTAGCTTTATGCATGCATGTCTATGCAAAACCTCTAATGCAAACAAAACCATGTCAACAATCTTTAGTGCGGAAATAAACTCCTTTTTTTTTTTTTTTTTAAACTGTGAGCAGGCAGGCTGTTTATTGTAGAAGAGACATGCAATGTGTCTTCTGCAATCAAATAAACATGCTTGCTTGCAGTCGTCCTTCAAAAATACACTGAACTGCATATCACCGTGTACATTCTGGTACTGTGCATGTAGGGATGAGCTCAGGCGTGTTCGCATGGACCACGTGCAGAGCCCGCCAGGAAGTCGGCGCAGCGCTGCGCTAATCACAGGCAGTGAGACATTGCCCGATCTCTGCAGCTGCGCATCGGGGCAATGTCTCACTGCCTGTGATTAGCGCAGCGCTGCGCCGACTTCCTGGCGGGCTCTACACGTGGTCCATGCGAACACGCCTGAGCTCATCCTTATGTGTATGTGTGCCAAGATGATTGAGGCTGGGTTCAGTTACCCTGCATCCAATTCGCAATAGCAGGAGATTTTGACCAGCTCTCTATGGAGCCGATTCATATATCTCCACAGCAGGTTCGGTGCATTTTGCACAAAAACATGTGTCTTTTGGTCTGTTTCAGGTCCGAATTCAGCCCAAAATCCGGGCTTAAATAGGACCTGAAACGGTGAGCCATGATGCACCGGACCCCTGCTGTGACCCGGATGCGGCAATGGTGTGAACCCAGCCTGAATGTCTCCATATGCAAGGGAGGTATGTCATCCCGCGCTAACCAATCATGTTGGCCAAAGACTGGCACCCAGTGTAAACATTCTGGTGAGGGCCCTCACAGAGTTTAATGTTTCAGAGTTTAGTTTGGCTTTAATGTCAGAAGCAAAATAATAAAATACAAAGTTTCCACCAAAAAGGTAGCAATGTAATGGACCTTCCCATACCCTTATGTAAATGCTTTTGAAAATTGTTTATTGAGCTGGAATTTTATTTTATTATGCCATACGTCAATTTATGAAGAACTGTCTAAAAAAATAAAAATAAAAATTGGGCTTTTATATGACACTTTTAACTGTTTCAGGAAGTTCAGAAGAAACAAAAATCCTTTGATGTGTTTCTTAGCCTTTTGTGGAGCATTGCCTAGTAGAGATCAGTAGATAAGTGATATGCTCCATTTACAAGGTGCTCTGCTCACTCTGGCAGGTGGAAGCTGTTGGTCTTGGAACAACTTTGACTTCTGGTCTGAAGTGACAAAGTTATCTATTGTGTGAAATAGAAATAAAATGTGTTCAGCTGATGTGTGTGACTTTAAAGTTAGGCTGGAGTCCTGAAGTAAGTGACATTATCTCAGATCAGCTGATATGATTTATTACAGCACAGAGACACCATAAATGAGTTGATGACATAGTGCTTTGTTAGTCACTTCTATTGGGTGTATGTGTATATGTGTGTGTGTGTGTGTACAGTTGTGTTTACATACTCTGGCAGAATTTGATTTCTTGGCCATTTTTCAGAGAATATGAATGTTAACACCAAAACATTTTTCACTCATTGTTAGTGTTTGGCAGAAGCCATTTACCAATCAACTGTATTTTCTCAGAAACCACCCAAATGACCCTGATCAAAAGTTTACATACCCTGGTGATTGTGGCCTGATAACCTGCACACGAATTGACCCAAAGGGGTTTGAATGGCTAATAAAGATAACCACCCTCACCTGTGATCTGTTTGCTTGTAATTAGTGTGTGTGTATAAAAGGTCAATGAGTTTCTGGACTCCTGACAGACCCATATCCAAGGAATTGAGAATGCCAATCAGCAGTGTTCAAACTCTAATAAAGAAGTGGACAATGAGGGGTTCTGTTGGAACCAAACCATGGTCAGGTAGATCAACTAAAATTTCAGCCACAACTGCTAGGAAAATTGTTCGGGATTCAGAGAGAAAAACCCACAACTTCAGATGAAATCCAAGACTTTGAAAACACTCTTTAAAAACATGTAGTGTGGCTGTTTCAAGAGGCACATTAAGGGGGCACTTGAAGAAAGATGGGCTGCATGGTCGAGTCGCCAGAAGAAAGCTATTACTATGAAAATGCCACAAAGTATCCAGCTTACAATACCCCAAACAGCACAGAGACAAGCTTCAAGGTGGCACAAAGTCATTTGGAGTGATGAGACAAAAATTTTGCTTTTTGGCCACAACTATAAACGCTACATTTGGAGAGGAGTCAACAAGGCCTATGATGAAAGGTACGGAGGTGGATCATTGATGTTTTGGGGATGTGTGAGCAACAAAGGCACAGGAAATTTGGTCAAAATTTTTGGCAAGATGAATGCAGTATGTTATCAAAAAATACTGGAGGAACATTTGCATTCATCAGCCAGGAAGCTGCGCATGGGACTTACTTGGACATTCCAACATGACAATGATCCAAAACACAAGGCCAAGTCCACCTGTCATTGGCTACAGCAGAATAAAGTGAAGGGTCTGGAGTGGCCATCTCAGTCTCCTGACCTCAATATCATTGAGCCACTCTGGGGAGATCTCAAACGTGCAGTTCATGCCAGACAGCCCAAGAATTTACAGGGACTGGAGGCTTTTTGCCAGGAGGAATGGGCAGCTTTACCATCTGAGAAGATAAACAACCTCATCCACAAATACCACAAAAGACTTCAAGCTGTCATTGATGTTAAAGGGGGGAGAATACACTGTATTAAGAACTGGGGTATATAAACTTGTGATCAGGGTTATTTGGGTAGTTTCTGTTGCCATTATGATTTAAAGAGTAATCAGTTGTTTGATAATAAATTGCTTCAGCCAAACATTAACCATGAGTGAAAGAAAAGTTTTTGTGTTGTGTTATTATTCATATTCTCTGAAAAATGGCCAGGAAATCTTAAATTCTGCCAGGGTATGTAAACTTATGAGCACAACTGTATATTTGCAATACAATATAAATATATTCTATACAATTGAAAATCATCTTCTGTCTAAATTCTACTTTTGCTGTGTGTTATGACACCAGGAATGCATTTATGCAGGTTTGTAGTGTTGCTGATAGTTCATTTAAAACCGCATTTATTTACTTATAATTACCCAAAAAGCAGGTGGCTTAATTCTCATTACAAGGCAGAAAGCAAAGACATTGAGCCCCCCGTTCACACCGGTGCTACTTCAGAAGCAACAAGCGATTCCCAAATCGCACCTGAAGTCGTACCTAATGTTTTTCTCTGTCTTAATAGCTGTGACTTGAAGTGATGCATTTTGAAATGTATGATGTGTGATTTATTGCTCATAGACTGTAATGTAAATCGCACTGAAGTCAAGCCCCTGTCCATATCAGCGACTTTGAGCTATTTTTCACTTTATTTTTAATCCTTTCCTACTAACAATTTTTTTCACAAAACAGGTTCCCCACTGATGGCGAAATGCAAACTGAATTACCAGAAAATTAAAGAGAAAAAAAAATCTGCGTGGACCCCCCCAATCCATACTAGGCCCTTGAGGCTCGGTTCACACAGGGGGCGACTGCGATCCGACTTCAGGTCGCTCTAGGTCGCCTCAAGTCGCCTCCAAGTCGCGCTGTAGAAAAATGAATGTGAGTCAATGGAGCTGTCTTAATATACGCTACTGCAGTAGCTCCAACTTTAAAAGTAGTACAGGAACCTTTTTTTAAAGTCTGAGCTACTGCAGTAGCGTATATTAAGACAGCTCCATTGACTCACATTAATTTTTCTACAGCGCGACTTGGAGGCGACTTGAGGCGACCTAGAGCGACCTGAAGTCGGATCGCAGTCGCCCCCTGTGTGAACCGAGCCTAAGTCTGGTATGGATTTTAAGACTCTTATCCAAGCTTTCAAGCGAGCACCCCCCTTCCTGAATCATACCAGGCCACATGATCCCCCAACATAGGGGGGTGCTTTGGGGTAGGATGGACCCTCCTCCCTAAAGCACCTTGTGCCCATATTGGGGAAGGGGGAGCGAGCACCCCCTTCCTGAATCATATCAGGCCACATGCTCCCAACATGGGGGGGGGGGGTTGCTCCCCCTCCCTAAAGCATGATGGGGAGGGGGGGAGTGAGCACCCCCCTTCCTGAATCATTCCAGGCCACATGCCCCCAACATGGAGGGGGGTGCTTTGGGGTAGGGCGGGATCCCCCCTCCCTAAAGCACCTTGTGCCCATGTTGATGAGGACAAAGGCCTCTTCCCCACAACCCTGGCCCGGCGGGTGTGGGGAGTGACTTATAGGAATCTGGAAGTTCCCTTTTAACATTGTATCTCTGCTCATTCACCAACAAAGTGCAAATTAAATAAAAACACAACAGTTTTTGACAAGTCCAAAAAAAAAAATCCCCCCGAAGTAGATCCAATGGCAGTCATGATAAACGCTGGCCGTTGAGCTGAAAAAAAAAAGCAACTCGCAATGAAATGGGTAAAAAGTAGTGCAGGAACCTTTTTCATGATCTGAACGGTTCCATTGCGGGCAATTAGGTGCAACTTGTCATGCGATTTGGAACTGTCAAATGCATGACAAGTTGCACTGGTGTAAATGGGGGCTTAAAGTGGACCTACACTGCCAAGTAAGCATGATAAACCAAATAAGCCATTTAATTAATTTACAATGAAAAGAAAGCACCCATCCACTCATGTCTCAATGATTTATTTGGGTGAGAAATCACTTTGAAGAACACCCCTCTAGCATTTCTGGCTGTGCCCAACTTAAGTAAGGGCAGGTGATTCATGTAGCATTTACTTCCTGGAATTCATCTGCCCTCAGCTAATGCATGCATGCAGTCAGGTATGCTTAGCAAAGCAAACCCATCCTGAAAACTTCCAGGATGTATGACATTATTTATCTAGGCATAGAAACCAGGATTGGAATGGCAGGAAGCCTAGGGCTCCCAACTGCTTCCAGAGTCTCCTGTGACCAGGAAGAGGAAAGAGTGTTGCTGCAGATGGGACCAAGTTTGACCTGTGGAGGAGTTGGGTGTTATGGTGAGGTAGCATAACAGCTGGTGCTATTTTTTCTTACTTTAGTGCAGGGAATGCATGAAAGTAAAAAAAAAAAGACTTTAGAACCACTTTAAATATTTGCTGCTATACATTTCGCCAAGTTCCCTCCAATGTTGGTTCTCCAACACTTTCACGTCTGTTAGTCAAGGCTCAGGCTTCTTCGGGCATTTTTAGGTGTTTTTTTATGCAGTTTTTATGAAACAACCAAAAAAGTGCAGTGCTACCTTACTAATCAATAATGGTGGAACCCTCTAATATATGGTATTCTAAATATCACCCCAATGTAATAAACTTCAATATCATCACCACAATATTGTGCATGTTTTTCCATGCATTCTTCACATATTTAAGCATAAGCTTTTCTGTTTAGGCCAAGATAGTCGCTACTAGGTGGAGGGGACTGACTGTTGGGTTTCAAATATTTTTCATGTGCTCCTATTGAGGTCTATGGGGCTAAAATGTGTGATTCTGCTCCAAAGAGGTGATATGAATGAGCCCCACAGAATAACATTAAAAAAGATTTCCAAAGAGAAGTGTTTTTTTTTTTCCATCAAACATGCCTAGGTGGATACAGCATCGGTCCGATGCTGCATCTGTCCCCCGCCGACTCTAACACTGAGAACTGAGTGATTTACCACCACGATCGCTCGGTTCTTACAGCTCCCTGAGCAGAGAGCTTGGCTCGCCCTCCCCCTGAGCTCACTGCTGTCTGCTCTGCCCCCCCCCCCCCTGCTCACTGGAGTGCTGGGCTGTGGAGGGGGCAGGAGGGGCCAGCTCAGGTTCTCGGCGGCTTGCTGAGAGGCCAAGCCGTGTGCCGGTCCAGGCATGTGGGCAGATCCCGACTTCATTGTCGCAATCTTGTCCGACCCCGGACCGCCTCTGTGACGTCAGCCGACAGTGGGCTAAAGCATTTATTTTTATTTATTTTAACTTTGAGTCTGGAAAGCATTGAGTCCTGCCATGCACGATGTATCTGTGTGCTCATACTTCTTACGGCAGACAGATATACACTTAAAGGCAGAATGAATTAATTACCAGAGCACTTAACAGCGCCATGGTAGTTCATTTAAGCTACAAGGTGACAGCCGCAAAGGATGTTGGGACTTGTAGTTTTCCATTCACAGATGACTGTGAATGAATGACATGGCCGAGTAGGTGGAGCCCCACACGTTATTTTCAAACAATGGCAACGGGTACCCCGAGAAGATGCCCGCCTGCTCTTACTAGGGAGGGAAGGAGAGGCGAGGCTGCAGCTGTTGGAACATATTACATGTTCCACTCCAGTTACTGGTGGAACACCTAACTTGTTCCAAAAGCTGAACTTATCCTTTTTAAAACCCAAATATGGGAACATTTTAATTACACCTGTACTGCAATAATTAATAGACGTTTTGTCTAGGGGAGAGGAGAAATTGGTTTACCTACCTGATCTTGTGCTCATCCCACCCTCAGATGGTAGACTGTCCCTTGGCATCATCACGTCCAGAGCAGGCCTATAGACTTTGCTGTTCTTGATGTTAGGACCCTCAACCAGTAGACCGGTGGGGCTGCAGATGAATCTTTGAATATTCCCCCCCCCCCCCCCCATGGCCAAAAATGCCAATTAACCCTTGCAGTGCAGGCACAGCTCTAGTTCAGAGTTGTTGTTTTTTTTTTTCTCAGTTGCCCGAAGCTCGGCTTTAAATGTGAAAAGCAAGGCAAAAGACCTTGTGCCTTAGGAGGCCAGTTCACACTGCTGCATTGCAGTGGTGTGTGCTGAAAAGAGTATATCATGCAATATTTTTTATTTTTTTTTCTTGTCCATTGATCATGAAGCAGTGTAATTCACCATATCACACTGCTCTGCTGGCAATGGAACTGAATAAAATGTCACGTGTGAAGCAGATGTCAAAAAAGTAAAATAAATGGCTGGTTAAAGGACCTAAGAAAAAAACAGCTTTTGCTGTGATTCTCATCCTTAATCTAGAGCTGTCTCCTGCATTACTACTTTTCCCCACAGGGTGTCCTCAGTGTTCTGGGTTGAAGGACAGCCAGTATTATTCAGTTTGCTTTCTCTGATCCAAGGTTGTCATGTACCCATCCCCAGCTTGTGACAATATGGTGAAAGAGTGCGGAGCTCGTCTCTCTGTCCAAAACTGCTTTTTTCTCCTATCAGAAAGCTCCTGTCAGCATGGGGTGATAACCAGTTTATATGCTGCTTTTTCCTCTCTCACGCTGTCCTCTGGTGTATGAGGATTGCAAGACACTGCTAAAAAAGTCAAAATGCAGATACTTACATTTGTTATATTCAAAAAATAAATATATATATATATATATATATATATATATATATATATATATAATGCTGTATTTGATTACAGAACTAAACACATCTGTGTATTTATTTTTTTTAGCTGTCGAGTTCAGCATAAGGCCCCATGTACACTGCTGCTGCTAAACGGACGTTCAGAGGCAGTTGGACACTTTTTTTCAACTGCCCCTGAACTCATTCAATGTTATCCTTTGTGACCATGTACACAGGTTCGTTTACTGTCCTTTTTAGGCAGTTGCATTTATAGGCCTTTTTTTGAAGGCACAAAAATGAGTTCAGACGCCAAACGCATTTAGCTGCGTTTCGTCTATAGGTGTTTTTCATTTTTGACCATTTAAAAAAAAAAAGTTTCTAAACGCAAACGCAGCAAAACACTGCTAAACGCGGCATGTAAACGTGGCAAAACGGACGTTTTTAAACGTGTGTTGCTATCTGTCAAGTTAAATCGTTCAGGAGAGGTTGCAAAAATGTCCCGTGTACATGAATCCTTACACCTACATCTTAACCAGAACATACTCCTAAAATAAAAAGTGAACTCCCGGCAAGCAGCTAAATATACTCTTGAAAAGCATTGGGAATGGTTTACCTGCCAGAAAAATTTGAATGCATGCTAACTGCTTTTGTGATCCAGGCATTCCTGCATGACACAGAGCCAGGTCCTCTACCTCCTATTGCAGCAGTTGTATTGGTTGGTCAGCAGGACAGCCCCAGCTTGCTGATCGCATATTTAGGGAACAGTCATCCCTCTTCTCTCTTTTGGTTATTTCACCTTTCTGCTTGCTCACTCTTGACACATAGGTCACATGGATAAACTGGCCATACATTGATCGAATATATGGGCAGGCTGATTGTAAAACAAGCCTGTCGTATTTTTTACATCTGATTACTGCCGGTGGCTATAGCCACTTGCAGTAATCATTACGTACTACCTCCTGGGAAGGCTCCATGTGCCCCTTCACCAGTGGCGACTTTTTGGGTTATTTTTTTTGGGGGGGGGGGGGGACAATCCACCCGCTGCAGGTCACGGCTTTAAGTGTTTTACTGCGGTTCCTATAAAATATTTGTGAAAAAATGCGTCCTAATTAAAAGTGCGAAGAGAGAACAAAAGTCGTGCTGTGTGCGAAGAATAGAAAACCTCCGAATATGCAGCAATGCACTCGGAATGCTTCACTTCCAATGTAATGTTTATAGAGTGAACCAGTCAGCTGGGAACATCTATTGTGTTTGCCTACAGTCATCAGTACTGTACAAGTGGGGCTTTTATTGTAAATTGCATGAGAAACAAAATAATTGCGTAGTGTTTCATTGCCTGCTAACAAAAGGCCTTATGCATAGAAGTGTCTAAAAAGAAAGCTTATTGCCTATAGCAACCAGTTCCTATTGGCTTTTTTTTTTTTTTTTTTTTTATGTACTGGTTGGCAAAATAAAAGCAGGAATGAATGGGTTGCTTCTGGTGTTTAGATACTTAGGTTAAGTAAGGTCTTTATATCTTAGGTATGCAAGGCATTCATTTCTGATTTTATGAGTATGTGGTGTATTTTTATTTTTTTAAATGCAGTGCTATTAGTCCTGTAATACCTGTATGTACATTTTGTTCTGTTTCTGTAAGGGCAAACACAAATGTTATTAGGCTATTTTCGATCCTGGCTGAATGTTCTTCATACAGAATAGACTAAATCAGGAAAAAACACATTATGGCCAGTAGATGGAACTGATGATCCTGGTAAATATTTATTTCCTGTGATCACAAAAGTTCATCATTATAGCCACTAGAGGGAGCTGACGATCATATTTATTTCCTATGATCATGAGCGCCACCTAGTGGCTGCAATGTGGTATTTCCGGATTTACTTTTGTTTGAAGAATAACAATTGACCTGGAAAGAAAATGCCATTCATTTTTTCCACTGTTTATACAGAACAAATGTACATGCAGTTTCCCTAGATGAATAGCTCTGCAAATTTTTTTCTTAAGATATACCCCTCTAGCAGGACTATAATGCATACATATGTACCCTGGTTACTCTGCAGACATCCCCTCCTGCATAGAGGTACATTTCAGTGAAAGCCATTGTATACTGCTGGACCTTTTTGCAGCTGCTTCTATCTTCACCTGTCTTGCTTCTGGGTTTGCAGGCTTTGGCTCTGTGACTGGCTGGAGCCTCCATTCACAGCACAGGGCTCAGAAGCAACAGCACAGGTGGCTCTTCTCTTAGAGCGCATGCACCAGTAATTTCACTGGCTGCATGTAATTTAAATATCTTCTAAACTAGGGATCCTCAAATTATGGCCCTCCAGCTGTTGCAAAACTACACATCCCATGAGGCATTGTAAAACTCTAAGATTGACAGACATGATTAGGCATGATGGGAATTGTAGTTCCTGAACAACTGGAGGGCCATAGTTTGAAGACCCATGTCCTAAACGGTGCACGTTTAGGAGATATTTACACTACCTATAGGTAAGCCTATAATAAGGCTTACCTATAGGTAAAACTCGGTAAAGGAAGTTTACTCTTTAACTGATACCGCTAACTTGCAGGATTCCTGCATCATAGACCCCAGTTTCACCCCCGTTCTACCAATTTAGCTTTAGTGTTCCTCTTCTTCACTAAGAGGCTTCACTCATCCTGGACCTTTTAGCATGACAACACTTCCTGAGACCCTAGTGTATCAGTGTTTTGGAATGGGCGATTTCTGTCTTTCTATGCAGTTAACCTAGCCCTCAAAATTTCCACTCGCCTGCTCGCATTTGGCAAGTGGAAATAAGCTGAGGGGGGGAGTAAGGAGCCACATCAGAGGGGGAGGGTCAGCACCACTGGCAGGCAGGGTTGAATGGGTGCTGATTCTTCTCCCAGCAATCGGCCAGGAAACTTGGTAAAGGGAGAGGAGTGGAAGGGAAGAGCCGACCAGATCAGGCAGAGGGGAACTCCTTCTGTGACACAGTTTGGATCTAAAATGCCGGCCGCTGTCAAACAAAACCTGCCTCCTGCACCAGCTCCTTTGATAGACGGCACACTGGTCCAATGCTGGGAAATTGAAGTAGTTTGACGTCTTATAGGTTGGGCACTAATGGGCTGCACTAAAAAAGTTGTTAATGTTTATTTTTGTAAGTTAATTCTGCATAAAACATTTAAGTGTCCTTTCATGAGATAATTTCTGAGGGTGGAATTAGGGGCAGGGTAGGGGTTGGGTGGGGCAACTGGTGGCGAGTAACTCTTAAGGCCTGGCTAGTAGCTCAGGACTTAGAATTTTGAGCCCTGAGTTGACCTATTTGTATTTATAAGAAATGAATGGGTTTTCAGTAGGAGTAACGCTGTAGAGAGAACTATGTATGCCTGTGACCTTATTTCTCCTGCCGCTGTATCTTTTTTTTGGCTATGGAGGCTGAATGAAATAAAATAAAAAGAAATTACACCCTATAATGTTACAATTATGCAGTATAAGTAAGAAGAGGATAGCGTTTGAATTTTTTCCACACCTGTCTAATTGTGGTACGTCCTCTTGCATGGTCAGTATTGCACACGGGTGGGGTTGAATGTGGAACAATTATACGGGCTCCCCTGGATTCCTCCCCCATTGGACCAACACACCAAGCTTTACAGTTTAAAGGTAAATAAATAAATCAATTTAATGTAAGTCTATGCCATAGGTTTTATAACCATTCCTTCTGTTCCCTTGGCCTGCCTTTGGTTTATGCGACATTGCTGGACATCAAATAGATTGAATGCAATCTTGTTTTGTCAAAATTTTGTGCTACTCTATTTTCATTATAAAACTGCTGGGGTAATTGCGAATGCCCTACAAATACACATTGTGTTAGAAATTTCATGTGTCCTTTACAAAGAATGTAAATATTTGCTAATAGTGCTTTATAACGCTGTCAATATTGTATTCTTTCGCTACCACAATACTTTTATTGTATTCGTGTTCTTCTAAGGCCCCGACGAGGCAGGGTTTCCCGCGTAGACCATATATTCGATCTATCGCACTAGGATCAGCACGTCCTGAACCAAAATAACAGTATTTTTAACATGCTGTTAACATGCTCTTAATCAGTAGATGAAAAATAAAGTTTAATTACATATTTTAAACCTGTGATATTTATCTTTATTCAAAACCTACAGAGATACATATACAGTCCCACCCCATCTCACCTTTACCCTTGATTTTGTTGCATGGTCAATAGTTGTGTTGGGGGAGAAAGCTGGGAGCGTTTTTAAAGTCGGTGTTAAAAACAAGAGGCCTTTCCTAAAGTACCTTTACCCTATAACTTGACTTTTTATTTTGACCGTAGATGCTCTTTAAAGGTTATTTTTACATGCAATTTAAATAAGTACTTGAATCCAGCTTGTAACCACCACCAAAATACTTGATGTTGGCTAATGTTGGTGCTTGGAGTCAATGAAACCCACTACATCATGTGGCAGTGCTTGGGCATACCAAATGGCTATACATATAGTATGCCCTTGTGTAGGATTCACACTAATTTCTGGTGTAGTGTTCTCTTGGAATTCTGCCCTTGACTATGGCTTTTGTAATGAGGACTAATCTTGAGCAACCCAACTACTACAATGTGGAGCCATATATCCATATATAGAGTTTGGTCATTTGACTTCCTTGCCAGTTCTGGTTGGGGGGGGGATAAAACTTTTACAACAACCGTATACATTTTTTAATTTATACCACCCAGTTTGAATATATATTTATGAGTATATAGTCGCTGATAAGAGAATTTGATGACACAAGTTGATTGTATAGAAACCAAGCTTGAAATGATCTTCCTTTACTGATTATCAGCACGTGTATGTAGATTTGTGGATGGTATTCCCCTGTGCACAAGGGCAGAGTCAGTAACACATCCCCTGGCGTCTGTCAGACAATGGCTTAGTTTGTTTGCTTCTTCTGGCTCCTGATTGCAGATTTGATGGAAAATAGTGTGCAGAGAAACACAATGGTGTAGTGTAGTATTATCTGGAGCCAGGGAACTGACAGAGGGAGGTGTCTTATCAGAGCGAACAGCTGGATTTGTTTCTGGAAGCGTCTGACCACTGTGCTGCTGTTGCCTGACATAATGGAAATGGTTGTTTTGTGGGTCTCTGTAATGTATCAAATTAAGCAGTCAGATTTTATGAGCGCTCCTGAATGCGAAGAAATGAGTTTCCTTAGATACCAGATCTCAGATTGGGATAGGTGTTGCGATATAATAATTGTAATGGGTATTGGCAGCATGCTCCAAATAACATGAACAAGATGGGCACATTGACTTGGATGTGTTGTTTTCGTACCATTACTAAAGCAGCTCCTAGCCATGAAATAAAATTGACCATGTCTGTTGACAGATATCTGTAAGGCCATGAAGTATCTGATCACTGGAATGAGGACATTGATTAGACAGGTTGGAAAATCTGTCCTAGTTGCTATTCTCCCTTCGATAAGTGGCATTTATATCCCCTTCTTGCTCCTCATTGCTCTCTTCCTTCCCTCTTCCATTGGCAAATTTAAGCATTAGCCTCGGCCAGATGTTAATTTTTATGACTACACCATCCAATCCTGAGGCCAGTGTGTTGGTCTTATGTGGCTTCCAGTTCTGACCTCCCTTGTAGGTCACCCTAATTGAATCCTTACATCTGTACTTTGTGACTGTTTAAATAGTTTTTTGCTTTGCTTTTGAAGGACAAGCATAGTGTAGTTCTTTCTTAAGTGACCCCTCTCCTCCCCACAAAACCACGCAACGTCTAAAGGCAGGCCATACACAATTCATTTTCTTTCTTTCAACCATCGAATCTGTAGATGTAGGAAACCATCCCATGGAGCTATTGTATTCTGACAGCAGGGAGACTTCGCCGTCTTCAGAATATACACGTCAGCACCGCTAGATACTGATTGACTGACAATTTTACAACTAGGGCTGCAACTAACGATTATTTTCATAATCGGTTAGTTGGCCGATTATTTCAATTAATCGGTTAATAACCTTTAAAAGTGTGGTGTATAATTTAGTTAATATGTAAAAGCATAAAAAAAAGGCAATTTATTCTTAAATATCTCTATGCAGGGGTAAATATAAATATCCAACTATACGGTTAGAGAGCAAAATCTCTAATCCACTCTGAGAATTACAGACAGAAGAGATATACTGTATATACTATTAGAGAAGAGGTGTACTGTATATAATATAAGAGCCCTTTCACACCAAGCCGCGGATCAGATCTTTTTTTATTTAAAGAAAAAAAAGTTAGACTGTTTTGCAGATTTTCAAACAGAACTTTAATATATTAATTGCTGGCCATACAAAAACAATGTCTTCCTTCCAGAAAATGTAATTTTAAGAACGTTCGTTCGATTTTTTGAATCGTTAGTGAGGTCAAATCGACGTTCGTTTTCAACCACAGTGACAGGAAAATGTAGAAATAATAGAAAACTGTAAAATGTAAAAGTAATTTTCAGACAGTGTATGTGGTTTTTGTTCAGAAATTACATTCATTTTAAAACAGAATGTTAAAAGCAAGTGAACATTTCAAACAACATTCTTTCAATGTACAAAGATTTTTCATATAAATATTCTCGTTTGAAAGTTGAGCCGTGTGGCCAGCATAAGGCTCGGGAAACACCTATGCAATTTGCTTTTGATCTTTTTCTACACTGCTTTTTGCTGTGCGTTAAGTACAGTATAGAGCGCCCCAATAGCAAAGTAAAGAAAACTTCTGCCTTTTAGAAGCACTTACGTTCTGCCCAGATACCCAAAATATGGTGGGGTTACCTTGCCAGGGATGAACCCCCCCCCCCATGGCAAACTGCCTTGTTCCCCATGTTGATGTAAACAAAGCCTTTCACCATTTTTCCCCTTTTTTGTTTTATTTTTTTATTTTATTTTTTTTGGGTCTTGCTTAAAGTTTGTAAAGGGCCTGATGTGGGTTTGTAACCCCTACGTGTTTTTGTTTTAACACTTTCCCCACCCCTTTGCATTCAACTGGCTGCTGGGAATCTGACTGACAGCGAAATGTGCGGCCAGAGATGAGTCGCAGGTTGTTAGGATGCCGGCAGGTGTCCGCTCCCTAGTAACAAGTAACCCTGAGCAGGAGCTGTCACATATAGTAGCAGTAGTAATGCAAAATGTTTAATGTCCGGTCTGTGATAAAATAAGGTTAAAAAATTTGCTAAATACTGCAAAATTTATCATCTTTTTTTTTCCCCATGTGAGTTATTTTGATATAAGCATTCATGCTGTATTTATCTACAGTTGACCCCACTGTCCCTAATGCATAAAGAACATTTTAAAATATCCAAACTATAATTTTTTTTTGTCATAATATAGCTGATTTCATAAAAAAAAAAAAACACAAAGCTCTCCATAATACTGGTAACCTATAGACATGTGTCAAGGCTTGGAAGCCGAACCTGTTTTTTAGCTGACAGAAGCTGTCATAATTTTCCATGGAACAAACGGCTCAAGCTGTGTATTCCACAGGAAACAAATATGTGCCAGCTCTTTAGTTTTGGATAACAGACAGGTCATTGTAATATTCAGCCTAGCTGGTACTGTTGATGGTTTGGTTTTTACTGTGAATGTGACAGATTCATACATGCTGGCCATAATTGGGTCATATGGAATCATGTAGAACAGCCAACTGACTTGGGAAAGAATAAGAACTGGTGTATCGTCCTTTTTTTTTTTTTTTTTTTTTTTTGTCTGATCCTGCTGGAATGATTTACCTTCACCGGAATGTGATGGGAAATCCAAAATGATCCAGTAGGTAAAGGTGAGGAGATGTCTTCCAATGGGGACAACTGTTCTAGTGGCATCTAAAAGGGGAATTTGCCTCACTTTTTAGAGACTTTTTGATTGGTTCCTGTTGCATCTCTGGGACAGGAAGTAAAGGGAAATGTTCTTATTGGGGCACAGACAACAAATCTTAACACGGGTTTTACCTCTTTACGACTGCCCAACACATATACGTGGTGACAAAAGGGTGAGCTGTAATGGCAAATCTATCACACGTGTGTCACCAATGTTCATGTGCACTCTCAGCATAAAGACCGAGCTGTCAAAGCACTCTTGGTCCGGACTAAGGGCTAGTTCACACCACAATTTCTGTGTTCCGGATGCATTTCTGCATGTGCTTTTTTTCATTTGTTCAGCTACATTCTTTATCTCAATTGAGGTCATGTGCGTTTTTGATATGTTTTGCTGTGTTCCTTACAGGAAAAAATGCAACATGTTCTACTTTTGTTGACTGTACTGGAACTCGCTGCACTTTTGTGAACTAGGGCTTTGTCCGTGCGTTTTTTGATAGAGAATAAAAGCCCACTGGACTGCATCTGATGGGAACCAGCCCTAACAATTGGTAGCCAGCAGGACTGACTTCTGATCATATTGCTACTGTGACAAATTTGGTCACATGATCACCACTGCTTCCCACTGCTGGACATTCAGAACTTTTTAAGGGATACTGGGGCTGGGCAGGAAGGGGTTAAACTGAACTTTGGGGGTAAAAAAATATTTTTGGATATTTGCAATGTAAAAATAGGTTGCCACCATTGATGTGTACCCCATGTGTGGCTGCTGCATTTGCCATAGTATTACCAATATGGGTTATAGCCACCTTCGGGTGCTGCACACTGGCATACCCAATACGGGAAGTATACTCCCTATATAATCCCTCCTCCTACTAGGAGTACCTCAGTTTTTTTCTCTAGTGTCTAAGGTGTTGGTCACGAGCGAAGATGTGCTCTGAGGAGCTCCAGGAGGGATCCTTGCTGGATTTAAATAGCCTCCACAAGACCAGATCCATCCACAGTGCCACTGAGGCCAAAGTGGATGGTACCTGGGCCTTGTATGCGAAGAACAAGGTTTTGCCTGTAACGCCTCTATGTAGGACTGGACCCCGGGATCCAGGGCTTTGGTCATGCTTACCGTACCTGGTGGGGTGCTAATGCAGGTCCAAGGGAGTGGAACCCCGATAAAAAGGACCCAGTCCTTGAAGGTTTGCTAATGCAGCCTGCTGTGATGGGTGAAGTTTGGATCTGTCTGTTGCAGCAGTATCCTGCGGCAAGGATAAGGCATTCACCTGTGAAAAAAAGTAAAAAAAAAAACACAACACAATAGTTTATTGCACAGATCAGGGGGTCTTCTCGTCGGACTCCGGCTTTCTTCGCTGCCACCCTCGCCCTCTTCTTCCGACTTCGGGGGTCTTGTTCCCCTCTTCGGTTCTTCTTGCCAGGTCAGGTCACCTTGAGGCGAGGTGACAGATGCACACCGTAGGGATCAGGAGTGCACTGCAAGGTTGTGGACCTTACGGCTGACTGCTGCGGACGGGAGACAGATCCCACTGGGTTTAGAGCGTAAGATTCCCTGGGGCGCGGAGTCTAAGAGCCAGCAGGTGTTGACCAGCGCCTCTAGTGATGAGGATGGACTTGGCTGCAACTGGCTCCTGGTCGCGACCCCCAGGGTCCCCCAGCTCACACCCACAGTAGGCAACAGTAGGATAGGGATAGTGAGGGACAAAGCCAAGGTCAGGACCACAAGCAGACAGGAATAGTCAGGGACACGCCAAAAGGTCAGGATCACAGGCAAACAGGGATGGTCAAGGACACGCCAAGGTCGGTAACGGAACAACAGAAGAGCACACGGCAGGTAACGGGAAGCTAACACACAAAGGTTGATCAGCAGCGTTGGCCTGCAGTGCACAGGTTAATATAGAGCTCCCTGATAGGAGCTAGGGTGGAGCCATGCCAGAGGATGGATTACAAAAGCAGACAGGTGAGGGTCGGCTGGTCACTAGATGAACACATGGGAACAGGTAAGCAGACAAACTATTGCATAACCATGACACCCGGTCTTCTGTCGCCATCTTCTGTTCTTCTCTTCTGGAGATGTTGCCTTGTCGCTGTCTCCGGTCACAATGACAGGCACGCGGTGTGGATGCTGGGACTGTGACATCGTAATGGGCATGGATATCATCCGGTGTTGTCCCTATATAAGTCGCTGCGCGCCACGTGCCTGTCAAGCGAGCACCCCCCCCCCCACTGAGCCGTACTGGGGGGTCTTGTCCCCCTCTTCGGTTCTTCTTGCCGGGCCACCGCGCCTTCTTCTAGCTCTTTTGCAAGCGGTGGCCCGCCAAGAAGAACCGAAGAGGGGGACAAGACCCCAGAGTACGGCTCATTAAGGGGGGATCGCTCGCTTGTCCCCACCCCCTTTCTTGGCCGGCCGGGTAGCGTGCTCGGATAAGAGTCTGATAAGGACCTGGGGGGGACCCCCACGCTGTTTTTTCGGAGTAGGGATTCCCCTTTAAGTCCATACCTGGTGACGGGGCCAGCGACGCCTCCTTCGCTGGTCCCGGCTACCTGGAGACACGCTCAAAATGAGCGGACTTTACTCCGCGTGTGTGGGCGAGTCCGTTCATTTCAAAAGTACGGCGGATAGTCTGGCGGACTTAGTCTGCCGTACCTAGTCCGTCGCAAAAGTACCATGTGTGGGCAGGTAGCTCGTTCGGAAAGTCCGCCAGACTAAGTCCGCCGGATAGTCTGCTACGTGTGTACGTGGCATAAGTGTGTATGGTGTGTCACTTCCTGTCCACCACTTCCATCCATAAAATGTCTCGCATTGGAGGAGAAGCGGAATGAATGTCCCAATCTCCACCAATTCAATCACAGAACACCTTGCATTCATTGAAAAGCATACAAGACACACCCAGTCCACCCTTTTTTGAAGCCAATTAGAGCCTCAGGCTCTAATCATGTACTTCTAAGAATAAAAATGCCATTGGAATCCGTGCATCCAGCGCCCTGCATGTAGATTAGGGTCCGGTCACATGAATTAGGGGGGCAGCGTCCCTGTGCCCTGCATGAGCAGCCGCCACTGTTTTTTGCACTGGTCAGTTGTGTTCATAAAAGTCCTGCTTGCTGCATCTTTTGTGCGTCTTTCAAAATCGCACCAAAAATGCATCTTCTCGTTAAAATGAGTAGAAAACAAGTCAAAAACGCACCGCAGTGGTGTTTTTTGAGTCAAATGTCCATGTTTCACAGGTGCATGCAGGGAGTCGGGCAGCCAGAAAATGTAGTGGAAACGCATCCAAAAAATTTTTCAGCAGAACAGTGTGAAAGCAACGTTACACATATAGTAACAGTAGGCTTCTTTGATCTTTTGTGTCTGATGATTTGTCTCATTCAATGTACAGTATGTTCCCATAGCAATCATTCTATATGCTGCAGTGGGAAGTGGAAGGGGAGAAGAATAAGAAGTCTCTTGCTGGTATGGGCTTTCACGACGCAGTCACCTGGATGATAGCGGCCTACTTTTCTGATATGATGGGCGTGCAAAGCCCCCCCCCCCACTTTACAGGCCTTGCCTTGTTTGTACACACAGATTTTGGCAATACATTGTGTATATAGAACCAGGGCGGGTACTGGCACCGTACCTGCGCTTTTGTATATAAACCGTAAAACCATTCCTCATAACGAATATCAATCCAAGTATAAGGCAGCCTCTTATCGCCCTGAAATATTCAAGCTGTTATAATGGAGGTGGGAGTAGGCCCAGCTGTGTGTGGGAGAGGGGAGAACAGTGTGTTACCAGCAATGAAATTTCCATTAACTCTCCCTGTGTGAGATTTGCTGTTAAGTCCAGTGTAACCCTTCACTGATCTCCCCCAGCCCATGCATAGCTCAGCGTTGGTTTACAGCTTACTAATGATATGCAGTGAATAAATGTAGACGCGCTGTGGCAGGTAGCAGTTGCTCCAGTCCCAGGCTTATATTAACTGGGGCGTTTAGTGACTTTCACCAGTGTTACTAACTGCCATTTACACAAATTCTACCCAATTTGCTGCCTCGTAGCTTTTTATATCTCAAGAAACCACTGTTTCAAGTTTTTTTCTGACTCGTACTATTCACATTGCATGGCTGGCTGCTTGTATCCTCCATTGTTTTTCCTATCTTTTTTTTGAAATGACCCTGAAGCTTGCAAAAGTCAGGTGTTCCTGGGTTCCATGGTCTTTGTACATCTCAGAGGGAAACTCCTGATTTATAAATGCAAATCTAAAACTTGCATTGAAATTTAAAGCTGAACTGCAGGTATGAAGTTTATTGCACACCTACTGTGGTCCAGCTTGCAAAAAATGTCAATATGCGTTTTTATTGCCTGAAGGACCACTGGGGAAGCTGACCATCACTGGTGTAGTCGGCGCTACTACAATGTTACCAGATATCTTCTGGGTCCTGTGCTGAGAGGCTTCCCATCTTCACGCTGACTAAAGGGGGTCAGCTTGCTTGGCACTGCCACCATTCACACAGCACCTTGTAATTTTTGTTACATCATCACCCCTCCTCTCCACCTTATCCAATTAAAGTGGTAGTAAAGTTTATAAATTGCTGACACAAGCCATTCCCGGATAGTATCAGCCATGTATCGCTTGATGGAAAAAATGAGATGCATACAGATTGTTGGCTATAAACATCAGCGGTTTTCTTTCTCATAATTTGTTAATCTTTTTAGCTTCATCCTGTAGGTGGAAGTGGGCAGATGAAGGATTTGTGTTCTTGTTGTGTCGGGAGGCAAAGTGGCTCCAGCTGGAAAGCTAAATGTAAAACCTTTTATATCAACTTGCAAGAACTTTTAAGGGGTACGTTGTGACTTTGTACATTGTATAGTTCTAGCAGGACTAATGGCACAAAAAAGTATGTAAACATTACTTTTGAATGCTAAATGTTTTCTTCTATCCAGATAGAAGGTGGAGGTCTAGTCTTCACTAAATTTGTTGTATTCAGAAGTCTGAGTCCTCATTGCAGTCTTTTATTACTTATCAGACTGCTTAGTCCATGGTTTCAGCGAGACAAATGGAGTCTCAAAGCAAATAGATCTACTTTGCTGTCTTTAACCCACAGTGCTCTGGGAATTCTTTATGTACCAAATGTTCATTTGTAGACCAAAGACCATACAGTATATAGATGGTAAAAAAGGATAAAAATCAAGCCAAGATAATTTTCCCGTGGGTCTGCTCCGGTTAGCCATACTGTATGTGGGCTGATGTGAACATTTTAGAAACCAGTTCAACAATTGAAACACTCATGTACAGTATATCATGAAGCAAGTAAAAAGGGGGTTGCAGAGATATACCCTACTATTGCTGGATTTTAGTGGCATGACTTGAGACCATGAAATTAAAAAAAAATATATATAGTTTTATTGATAACAATTTAAAGTGCCAAGGAGTAACTTATGCAAGAAGATATACAATATAGTAACAAAAAAGAAATGGTGCTATATGATACAGTAACCTTCTAAAACTTTCTGTCATACTCCTATAAAAAATAAGCTTGGGGTGTACAGATAGCTCAATCCTTCAAGGGTCGATGAGTTTCACTGGATTGTGTAGCTTCAAGACTCATAGGTTGAGTATCATATTCTGAATAGTATAGCATGAATTCAAGTTAGCATACACATAATTATTTTCCAATGTCTACTTAATTAGTATATCCCTCAGCATTTACAAAGGCGAAACCATAGAGGACTAATCTGAGCCATAGTGTCTCTAATAGAAATAGAAATGTGTGTGTATATATATAATTAATATATGCACACATCACCAAATATCCACATGTATAATATATTATTTATATATATATATATATATATATAATCATGATATATGATATTCGGCCATACATAACAATATCTGACCATATTTTTCTTACTACAGTGATTTTTTTTTTTGTCTGTACGCTCCATCTAGTGGCCATAATAAGTAATTTTTTCTGATTGAGGCATTCCACCAAGAGTACCATGTTATGGCCACTAGATGGAATCGAATATGATGGATGATCTCTGTATTAAGAAAGATATGGTGAGAATTCATCAAGGATGGGTGAATGCTTGTCACATTACTACCAACGTTTTTATATATATATATATATATATATATATATATATATATATATATATATATACACACACACACACCGTATTTATCGGCATATAACACGCACCCCACGTTTAGGAGGGAAGGTTAAGGAAAAAAAACTTTTAAATGCCCATCAATGCAGCCTTATCAGTATCCATCTGCAGCCTTGCCCATCATTGCAGAATGTTCAGTGTCCATCTGCAGCATAATCATTTAAATTACCACCACCGAGATACAGAGCTGGATGTCCTGTGTACTCGGCTCCTTCGGTTCCTCGCAGTCCAATCCCGCCCCTTGGTCCGGCTCCTATGATGGACATAACACAGGTCCAATGACGGACTGGGCATGACTGTGAGCCAAGCCTAGCCGAGTACACAGTATACTCGGCTTGGTCTATTTCGGCAGCGCTCGGTCCCTCCTCCTCAGAGGCAGCGGTTCGGTGTACAACACGTACCAATGATTTTCCACTGATTTTAAGGGGAAAAAAGTGCGTCTTATACGCCAATAAATTCGGTAATTGGACCCCTAAGTGTGTGTGTGTGTGTGTGTGTGTGTGTGTGTGTGTGTGTATATATATATATATATATATATATATATATATATATATATATATATATAACACCATCAAAATAAGCTCCTCTTATTTGCTCCATTTTAATCTGTTAAATACCATTGAGAAAATATTCTTTGTCATATTGATAAGTCAAAACAATTAATGTTAATTCTTCCAAGATCTTGTGAACTGATAACTTTCAGGCTGCATTAACACTTCAGCGTTTTGAATCGCGGGCAGATTTTCCGTGATTCGAAAGCACCGATGTGTGAAAGACAAAATGACAGGACTCGCATTTGAGATGCCATTCGTTTGAATGATGCCTAAAATCGCTGTGCAGGTCTGCCATGATTGTTGTGTGATAAATTGTGCTGCAGTAGCGGCAACCGAATCACAGAAAGCATGTCGCCCAAAAGTAGCTCCTTTTTCTTTTTGGGAGACATGCTTCCTTTGTTTGACCATTTGCAGTAGGCTGGGGAATGTGATTAATCATTTTCAAATAAATGCCATGTGTAGAGGAAGGAAAAGCCTTCCTACTTCCTATTCTTATCTGCTACCATTGGGGATGGATGGAAAATCCAGCCATACAGATTACAGTAACTTTACCTTTTTGTATGTGGTTATTGTGTGACTTTTTTTTCTTTGACTCTTCATAATGGCTGAAGTTTGGCAGGAGTGTTGAATTACCATGTTACATAGGTGCTAGGGATGCACCGATACCTTTTTTTTTTTTTTTTTTTTTTAACAATGAGTACAAGTACCGATACCAATTACCGATACCTAGCGCAACTGTTTTGTTTTAACTTCAGATGTCAGCAATGGTACAAAGCATTGAAAGGTTATTTACAAATGAAATAAATAGATTTTTTTATTTTAAATTTAGCACTTTTTCAATGTGAAATGTGTAAATATATTTTAATATATATGTGTAAAAGTATTCACTAAGAAAGCAAACAACAAAAAAAGTTTTCATTGTTTATCGTTTATAAGATAGACATGAAAAAAAAGCAGGAAAATAATAATTAACCACTACAATACAGGGCACTTTCACCCCCTTCCTTCCCAGCCCAATTTTCAGCTTTCAGCGCTCTAGCGCTTTCAGTGACAATTGCGCGGTCATGCTACACTGTACCCAAATGAAATTGTTATCATTTTGTTCGCACAAATAGAGCTTTATTTTGGTGTTATTTATTCACGACTCCGTTTTTTTTTTTTTTTTTGCGATATAAGCGCAAAAATAGCGGAAATTTGGAAAAAAAACAATATTTTCTTTTTTCTATTTTAAAAGAAATCCAATAAAATCAAATTTTGTCATAAATTTAAGCCAAAATGTATTCTGCTACATGTTTTTGGTAAAAAAAATTCCGTTAAGTGTATAATAATTGGTTTGTGTGATCACGGACATATGTACGCAAATGATCATGTACATATGTGTGCAGGTGATCACGTACATATGTGTGCAGATAATCATTGGGACATGTGATTTTAGTGGGACATATGTGGGGGACATGTTTTTATTATTAGGGACATGTGTTTTTATTATTTGGGGACATGTATGTTTTGGGGACATGTGTGTTTTGGGGACATGTGTGTTTTGGGGACATGTGTGTTTTGGGGACATGTGTGGGGACTGTGTTTGTACTGTGTGGTGTGTTGTGTGTTTACACTACACTGATGATCAGTGAGTAAAAAGCTGTAAAAAGCAGCCCATATTCACTGATCATCAGCCGGCTGCAGCGTTCTGCTCTCCTCTCCTCAGCGGTGACTTCCGTGTGAGGAGAGGAGAGCCGATTGCCTTGCAACCGGCTGTTTGTTTACATCACATGACGGCCGTGATTGGACACGGCCGTCATGTGATCAGGAGGGCCAATCACAGAGCCCTCCTGCCGATCTGAGATGTGCCGTGTCCGGGTGACACGAGCACATCGGGATCGCGCCGCTGCGCGAGCGCGCGCGCACGATCCCGCTACTCCTGAAGGACGTTCCTGAACGGCGTATCAGGAGTAGACGGCTCCCACCCGGCCGTATATATGCATTGGCCGGGTGGGAAGTGGTTAAATGGAGGAGAATAGGGAGTTCATTAAGGCTGATTAGAGTAAATGAAGGGTTATTAAGGGGTTAAGCAGAGGAACATTTGTTCATCCCTTTTGATCTGCAGAAGAAGAAACAGAAATATACAAAAAAAGCAATGTTTCTTTTTATTTTAGTGTTTCAGTGGCTGAGCAATGTTGTTAATAAACATTTCCGGCTGCTTTTTTTTTTTTTTTTTGACCAATTACCGGACTTCTTTAACACTTAGGAGACCAACTGACAGCTCAAAGGACCGAGCCAGAAATTATCGGTTTCAGGTATTGGTGCATTTGCATGAGTACTGATACTTGTGCAAATGCTCGGTATCGGCACTGATACTAGTATCACTGCAATTCTAATAAGGTGCAATCGTGCATGTGCATGGATAGATTTAAAAGGGAGGTATGGACATACAGGCAACATCCAACCATCCTCCAACCACATGAAAGGTAGATTAGGGCACGAATCCTCAAATCTCCAGGCACGAGGCTTAAACCCCATCTTTAGGCGCAACCCTCCACACCTACTTTTTTAGATTAGGCTTGTTCATTCATTTGCTGCAGCGATTTATGTATCTGAATCCTAGAATAAAAAAAAATATGGCACTTTACCAGTCTTTAGGCCAGCTTAATTTTAGCATTAGAGACTCTAAATAACGTCTGAAAACCACCTCCCATTCATTTGTGTGACTTTTCACACTGGGGTGGTGCACTTGCGGGATGTTGGGAAAAGTCAGAGCAGCACAGTGGTGTAGTGGTTGGCGCTTTCACCTAGCAGCAAAAAGGGTCGCTGGTTCGAATCCTGACCACAACACCTTCTGTCTGGAATTTGCATGTTCTTCCTGTGCCTGTGTGGGTTTTCTCCGGGTACTCTGGTTTCCTCCCACAATCTAAAGACATGCTGGTAGGTAAATTGGATCCTGTCTAAATTGGCCCTAGTATATGTATGAATGTGTTAGGGACCTTATAGCCACTGGCTGTATCACGGGAGCGCTCCCGCAGATGCTTCCCACCATGCGAGGGAGCTCGCATGAACGTGAGAAGTACCTGCGGGAAGAAGCAGAGACAGCCGCCGAGGGATCCCAGAAGAGCAGGTTTGGGGCCACTCTGCAAAACGAGCTGCACAGTGGAGGTAAGTATAACATGTTTGTTATTTTAAAAAAAATTTTTTTTTTTAACTTTACAATCCCTTTAAGCTACTTTCACACTCGGCCTCGTTAGTGATAAAGTGATGCTCATTTTAGCGGCACTTTAGCGCTGTTTAAGTGGCGCTTATCGGCCGCTTTGACCCCCGTATTAATATTTATTAAAAAAAAAAAATATATATATATATACACACACACACACACACACACACACACACACACACACACACACACACACACACACACACACACACACACATTTTTTTCACATAATAAAATAAAATAAATAAATGAACAAAATAAATAAAACAAAATACATGTGTGTAAAATTATGGCTTATAGAACGATTATAGATCTGGTTTCTGTGTTGGAATTTGGTTTCTCAATATTGTCGCTGGAATGGTGTTGTGTTCAGTACGGTGCAACAATTGGGACAGAAGATTATCACTAGATATTATTCTACCCAAGCCCAGCTACACAAAATGTGTCAAAAATTATAAGTTTCCATTATCGACGTGAAACTATTTCATGTCTTCCCAGCATGTGACAAAATAGGAACATATTTTCTCGCTTTTCTCCAAATATCTTTACCAGACGATTCAGTCTTTCCTTTGAGTTATTTATGAAGCAAACCTATACTGAGATAAATATGAAGAATGTCATTGAGGAACTTTCCTTCAGAAAATGTTAGCTGCTTAGTAATCCCAATACAGACCTGGAACAGGTACTTAGATTAGTGTTTTGACTTCCACTTGTTTCAGGTGTGTGCCTAAAATTTAGAAAAAGCCATGTAATTCGCATTTTCAGAAGGAGATCTGCAGTTTCAGCCTATATATATTAGTATACAAGTTTTCTTTAACAGTATGAAAGTAACATCACACAAATGTTCCCTACTTATTCATTTCATTTGATATAATGCTTAATGAATCTTTATCTCAAAATTCTGGCAACAAAAATTTCTATTGTTGATTGGAACCCAGACTTGAGGCCTGTACACACAATCGGAAAATCGTCCAAAAAATACCTCTTTCAAAGCGATCATAGCATAATCTCATAGTTATGACACAGCTTTTAGTCCAATATTATCTGAAGGGACACACAAAAACATTTTCTCATACGGTTTTCATATTAATCAGTAAAGTCTTCATCCGAAAATACAATACATCACATCGCATCCGAATTTTTATTCAGCCATGCAAGAATTTTCATACTTTAGTCACCTCTTCATTTCAATATAGAGATTAGCATGCAAAAAAACAGACAATCATTCTTCCAATAATCTCATTGTGTGTACCAGGCTTTGAATTGGTAGTAAAGGTTAAAGCGGGGTTCCACCCTAAAGTGGAACTTCCGCTGATCGGAACCCTCCCCCCCCTCCGGTGTCACAATTGGCACCTTTCAGGGGGGAGGGGAGTGCAGATACCTGTCAAAGACAGGTATTTACACCCACTTCCGGGCATAGACTCCCACGGGAGTCTATGCCTCTTCCTGTCCCTGCGCGCTGTCTGCTGGGACACACACAGGTCCCAGAGACAGCGCGGACAATTCCTATTACGCTGCGCGACTCGCGCATGCGCAGTAGGGAACCGGGAAGTGAAGCCGCAGCGCTTCACTTCCTGATTCCCTCACCTAGAATGGTGGCGGCAGCAGCCGAGAGCCGAGCGATCGATCGGCCTTGGCTGCCGGCATCGCTGAACCCCGGGACAGGTGAGTGTCCATTTATTAAAAGTCAGCAGCTGCAGTATTTGTAGCTGCTGGCTTTTAATATTTTTTTCCGCAGTGCAGTCCCGCTTTAATAAAAGTAATAGTTAAAAATAAAATTATTCTTAAAAATGTTTCCTGCCCCCTCCTCCTACCTTTCCTAGCCTCTCCCCTGATAATGTGATCTACTACGAAACACGTCGTATGTAACATCGCGTAGGCTCTGCCGAAAGTCAGACGGAATAGTTTGCCAATTGAATTCATGCATTGCGGCACCGCTTTACTTTGTCGTTTTGAATTATGTGAGCACACACTTTCTTTTATTAAACTGGAGGTTTTAAAATGTTATTACTCTATGCAAGACGTTTTATATTTCCTCTATATGCCTCAATTGCTGGTAACTTGTAAATACTTCCAGAATGTGACAGGGTTGGTGTGATTGGGACTGGAAGGAATCGCCTCTTTATGCGCTGTTTGACTATGTATCATGTCAATATTTTTATTATATAGTGGTCATATTGATTTGGTAAGAGGCGTGTGCCTTCACGGAGGAGAGCACTGATCGCTGGGTGTCTTTCCTGATCAAAACCATCATAAGGAGTGGAATGTTGGGTGTCTTTTCTGATACGAACGATTACCAGGAGTTGAACACCACAAGCGCTGTATATTTGGATAGTATTATGGACACTTATGTAGACTTTGAAGTGGTGATATATATATTTTTTTGGGGACTTTTATTTTATTTTTATTTTTTTTACAAATTCATATACCACCAGGGTTAGGCAGTGGGGATAGATGCACAGAAAAAAAGAGCTTTGGTGTTTTATTCCTCCTGCTCAGCCACCACCTCCTTGTTGTGCTTTGGTATTTGAAGGTAGTTATTTTATTTATTTTTTTGCAGCCACATTTGAGAATTTCAAATAATGTTTTTAGCCTAGAAAAATTCCCACAGAGCCACAACATTATCAGTAGAGTGGATTAGAATGTAATGCAGTTTTTGATTTGCAGTGCCCTCTATAGCCTCCCAAAGGTCTTACTTAGACAAAGCAATCATGCGGCATGTAAAAAGCGGCAATCAGGAGCGATTCAGATATTTTTTAATAGGTTCTCAGATAAAGAACTAAAATAGTTCATACAACCATTAAGCATAATTGATTATTGAAAGCACAGCACACATTGCTTTCTTTAGTATGCAATTAGAGTCCGCTTCCTGGCGGAAGGGTTTTTACATTGATTTCACAGCTTGTGGCAGCGTGCCACAAGGTTTATTAAAATGTGTGATGCTCAAAATGAAATGTGTGCTAGCCAAACAAACATCTGCAAGTGAACCAAAATTGCTAACTTGCCTTGAGTGCTTTGGGGTAATGCTGTCAATATGACCAATATAATGTGCAGACTGAGATCTGACTTGCAGGTACTTAGGATTTGCAGGCAGCTTTCCAGGCGCACCTGTCAGTCCATGCTGGGAGTTGTACTTCCAAATTTTTGGTAATAAAAACAAAAAAAACTGTAATTTTATAGTTCCCTCTGCTAGGATTGATCCTCAGATAGAATAATTAATGGTAAGTAGTAAAACCAAAGAAGCTGAAGCGGCAGCAGGTCAGATGTTCCAGCCTTCTATCGTGGCTGGGGGACATCTAATATCATGTTGGTCTTTCCTCCTCAGCCTTGCTGGCCCTTTCATTCATTAGATTTCAGTTCTTTCATTCATGGAGGCTCCACAAGATGTGAGTTGTTACCACAGTTTCCTGCTTTGAAGAAGCTTAAGCCTTGTACACACGATCAGGTTTTCTGTAGCCCAAATCTCGGACTTTTGTCCGAAAGCGCGTGCCTGGATTTTGTCTTGCATACAAACGGCAAGGAATTGTCAGCCAACAAACACAAACGTAGTGAAATACTATGTGGTTTTTCAGCTCTTTAGCACCACCCTTTGGGCTCCTTCTGCTAATTTCGTGGTAGTAGAAGTTTGGTGAGTGCTGATTCGTTCTTTTCAGTTTGCGCTTTTCATTTTGTGCTTTTCAGTTTGAACCTAAATGGCTGTTCGTCAACCAGACATGTTGTGTGATTGGAGTAGATAATGTGTTATTTATTATTTACCTTGAAGTTATTGCTTTGATCCAAGTCCAGTCCAGGAACAGGAGGATTTCTTGGACCAAAAATTGGTTGCTTTATTAATCGTGACCAATTATGTCATATGCCTTTGCTGCGGGAGCTCCAGGAGAATAATCCAGATGATTTTCGGCATTATCTCCGGATGACGGACCCCTGCTTTCACCAACTCTTGGCATTGCTGACCCCTTATATTAAGAAGCAGGACACATGCATGAGGCTTTTTTATTTTATTTTTTGGTTGAATAATAATGATTTGATTTGTTATATTTTTGTATGCATAGAATTAACTTTTTGGTTAAGTTCTATTGGCAGATAGCATGTTTAATTTTATTTGTTTTCTTTTTTTTATGCACATTAAAAAACATTGTGTAGAATACTTGGCTATGTGTTTTAAATGACTGTTTGGAAGTAGGCAGTTACATTTAAAAAAAATATAATGTAAAATTGACAAGGGACACCAACATAATTGTATCTTTGATCTTAAAAACTATGGGATAATGGTGTTGTGGTAACTTGCCCAAAAAAAAAAAATTTATATTCTTGATGTCACTAGAAAAGAAAAGCTTTTGAAAATACGTTTGCCATAACTCCATCAGTATCACCAGCAAAGCAGCTTCATTATTATCCCATTAAGTAAAGAAGGAGAGAATTGTGCGCTGCATTTTATATTTCATAATTTGCCACGTCACAAATTTGACAAATTCTCCATTATGAATGCTAGTTTACAAGACCGACTGCTTCTGGCTCGTCCTTGCTTTCAATCATGCGTGTTTGTAATTTGGACTTTTGTCCGACAGACTTCTGTACAACAGACATTTGTCTGGAAAATTTGAAAGCCTGCCATCCAATATTTTGTCCATGGAAAATCTAACAGTTGTCTGATGGAGTATACAAACGTTTGGATTTTCCACCAACAACCTGTCATCACACATTTCCCTTCGGAAATGCCGATCGTGCGTACGCAGCTTTACATAACTTGCAGACCCCTTCCTCCAGCCCCGGTAGGCCTATGTTGCATAGAAAACTGGTGATGATGTAATTTTTTTTTTTCAGATAAGGTATATAATAAAAACAGGTTTTATTTGATAATTTAATTAGCATGTTGATGAGGATGGACCGTAGGAACTAGGGAGGACAAAATCTAAGCAAATGAAACCAGCTCTAAACTCTTGGCAGTTTATTTGTTTACACCAATATCTTGTTTTTCAGTCATACTGGAGTACTTCTTGTAGTTTTCGGTGCTCGGAAAATGCTTACTTGGCCCTTGTTGTAGTGGGAGTGCGTCGGTGACAGCTGAGTGCGTGCTCTTTTATAACGCCGTCACTATCTCTTACTTTTTAAAAGGATTTCTGGCTCTTGCTGGGACTTGATTAAGTAGGAGGGAAGGGCAGGTCAACCTCGGGTTATGGAAAAATGACTCAATTATATGTGAATGTGTCATTCTGTACAGCAGTCATGCAATCTGTGTGAGCGGCACCTGAACATGCTTCATGCGTTTTCTTGACCTGGAGCAAGTGTTACTTTTTAATAAATGCATGCTTTGTCATGGGTATGGTGCAGTAAACAAATCTCACGGCTAAAGTATATTCCTGGAAGACGAAGCTCCTTAATAGAACACCTGTCACATTACATGTAAAGAGGATTGATAAACCACACCTTGTACTTTAAATGAAGTCTCTCTATGAGGTCTTGAGTTAAAGGGGTTGTAAAGGTTCGTTTTTTATTTTCTAAATATGTTCCTTTAAGCTAGTGCATTGTTGGTTCACTTACCTTTTCCTTCGATTTCCCTTCTAAATGTTTATATTTCTTTGTCTGAATTTCTCACTTCCTGTTCCTCCTCAGTAAGCTGTTCTGGCTGACTAAACACCGCTCGGATGATGGTGTCAAGTTTACGGAGGAGAAACAGGAAGTGAGAAATTCAGACAAAGAAACAAAAATTTTAGAAGGGAAATCGAAGGAAAAGGTAAGTGAACCAACAATGCACTAGCGTAAAGGAACCTATTTAGAAAATGAAAAAACAAAGCTTTTACAACCCTTAAAGCAGAACTCCAGCCAGAAACAAGTTAAAATGAATAGCCCACTTCTGCTAGCTTTTTTTTTTTGTAATATTCATCTTCAATCCAGAGATTTCCCCACATTAGGCCCCTTTCACACGGGCTTTTCGATCAGGTCCACCTGTTCGTTTTTCAGACAGACCTGATCGGAACCTTGCAGTCTCCTCTATGGCGTGGCGGATGTCAGTGGTGACATGTCCGCTGACATTTGCCGATATCTGATCCGATCCAATCCTGTCCAGAAGGATTGTGACCCTATTTTCCATCCATCTGACGGATTATTTTCATCCGATCTCACAATAGAGGAGAGAGGGGCTCCGACAGGTCCGTCTCTGCACAGTGAGTGGAGACTGACCTGTCATCCCCTTGCTCAGCAGGGATCAGTGGATCGATGAAGCAAAGTGGAGTCTACTGGGCAGACCACCCGTGTGAAAGGATCCTTACAGTTTTCTGACTCTAGATGTCCTCAGTCAGCTTCCCAGCATCATTCCACCCATTTCCTCGGAGTCCAGATTGTCGTGCAACCGTCCCAGCCTGTTCCTGTCTCAGCCTGACTCTGATTTCTCTATTGCTCTTCTTTCTCTAACAATATCTTTCTTGTTAGCCTATGATCTTTTTGGTTCCTTGTGTTCCTTTATGTCTCACAGTTCAGATCTGCTGTGCATGGACTGCAGGAAGCTGGTACCAGGTCAAATTTAGGTACTTGCACTGCTTGCATTTAAAATGATTACAGAGTTTCATTAATTTGCATCTTTTAGCTCCACCTAGAGTTAAGGATTAGACTGGGTTCACAATGATGGCATGTGTCACATCGCATGTGATTTGCACATGAATCGCACCGCATTCCTGTGCAAAATACATGCGATTCTGTGCAGTCTGAGCCCATCATTTTATATGACTTAAATTGCACTGCATACGCACAAAAATGGTGCAAGCATCTCTTTTCGCCACACTGGAATCTGATTGCATAGGTGTTCATTTGACCTGCTTTTGGGGTGTCGTTAAATTTTAATTGACATCAACAGCAGATCGCATGAACTCATGAAGGTGATATTTCTATGTGGTGCGGGAAATTCAGCGATTCTTTTGTGTCATTGTTGGGTATGAGCTCAGGCGTGTTCGCATGGTCCACGTGCAGAGCCCGCCAGGATCACGGGCAGCAAGACATTGCCCGATCTCTGCAGCTGCGCATCGGGGCAATGTCTCACTGCCTGTAATTAGCGCAGCTCTGCTCTGACTTTCTGGCAGGCTCTGCATGTGGACCATGCGAACACGTCTGAGCTCATCCTTAGTCATTGTGGTTCAAGCCTTAGGCTTCATGACCATGGGTGTTTAGCCCCGGTGCATGACACTCTGGTGTTTTGGGAGTGGACAGAAGGCACAGGGGCAGTCCAGTCCCACTCCCCGCAGCTTGTCTTTGAGAGGCTGAAAGTTGCTGTGACTGTCCATTACAACCAGTGCCGCTAATGTTTGTTTATGGCAATATGTGCCAAGGGACGGATGCTAGAAACGTGGACTGCTTGCTTTCCAGACATTCATCCTTGGGCACATGCTGCCCTAAATGTTAGTTTAGTTAGGTGCACCGCCAGCCACAGCATCTGTCAGCCTCTCATATACTTTTACAGACTGCCAGCAGTGTGACTGGATGATGCATCTATGCCTCGCACCTGCACCTAAATGCCAGAATCTCATGCAGATTGACGCTTTCCGCGGCTATTGCATGCAATCACAGAAAAAACTATTATATCCATTTCTTTCCCTAACTGCAGACAATCACTCCAACTGTGGAACCCATTATCGTATTGTACAGCCTGACTGGCTGCAGCTGATCACAAACACCTGTCCATACCCGTCACAGAAATATGTTGCTCTGGATGAATAAGGGCCAAGTTGTGGCAATGTTAATCCCTCTAAGTGATGTGCTTTAACTACTCCAAAGATACAAGAAGGAAGATTTCTACACATAAACACCATTGGTAAATACTAGGGGAGATTAACTAAAACTGGTGCACACAGAATCTGGTGCAGCTTTGAGTAGTATCTGATCGGTTTCTAACTTCAGCTTGTTAAGACCCTTTCACGTGGGTGCTTCCGCTAAGCGGAATTCTCTTGCTCAGTGGGGGATTTCCTCACTGATCCCAGCTGAGCAGGCAAATGACAGGTCCGTCTGCTCGACTATACAGAGCGGAGATGGACACACTCCCGCTCTACTCTGTGGGGCAATCGGATATCCATTTCCCTCCAACGCCATCCAATCCTATCCCCTGGACGGATGGGAAAAAGGATCACCAACCGTTTGTTTTTAGCAGATCGAATCAGGTGGTGGCAGGTGGCAGCGGACATATGTCAGCTGACATCCGCTGCTTCATAGAAGAGACTAGAGGCCCCCGATCAGGTCCGCCTGAAAAACTGACAGGTGGACCTGATCGGACAGCCCACGTGTAAGGGGGCCCAAAGCTTTGACAATAAACCCTAGAACAGGGATATGCAATTAGTAGACCTCCAGCTGTAGCAGAACTACAATTCCCATGAGGCATAGCAAGATTCTTAGAGCCACAAGCATGACAGCCAGAGGCAGAGGCATGATGGGACTTTTAGTTTAGCGACAGCTGGAGGTCCGCTAATTGTATATCTCTGCCCTAGAAGCTGATTTAATACTATACACAGCTGCACCCAATTCTGTGTGATCCAGTTTTACTAAATCTTCCTCATTGTGCCATTAAGGCTCAGTTCACACTTGTGCAATGCGGGAACCCTGCGAATCCACTGCAGGGTTACCACATCACACCCGACTCGCACGGCAGTTCACACTACCATATGCAAACTGCTGGGAGTATCAATACAATGTTAATGACACCCCCATTTTAGCTCGCATATCGCACTGCAAACTGACGGTTTTCGGATTCTGGTGCAGATTAAAAAAAGGGTACTGTGGCCTGAATGCAACGCGATATCAGCCCTACTATCTGGGTGAAATAGCATCACATGGACATCGCATGTGAGTTGCACTGCAGTGGAACTCGCATGCGATCTTGCAGAGCACACTGATGAGAACCAGCACTCGGCCTAGGTTCACACTGACTGTGGGTTAAACTAGCAATGCAATCCTACTTCAAGGGTGATTTGACAGACATCTGTGTGGGTTCCTGCACAGAGGTCTATACAAATAGGCCAAAAGTAGTGCAGGAACTATTTGGACTGTGCCATTGCCTGAAATAGCTGGCATGCAATTTGACACGAATAGGCCCAATGGTGAGCATGGGCTATAAGTAATGCAGAAACTCTGCATGCTCTTTAGGTGCATTTTTTGAGCAGTGAAAAACACCTAAAAAGCAAAAACACTATAAACAAGCCCGTTTAGTAAAAGCCCTTTTACACTGTAGCGCTTCTAAACTGCCCATAAACTGCTGAGCACTTTTGAGGCATTTGTGGTTTGCTTTTTAAAGGACATGCGATTAAAAAAAAAAACTGCTCCAAAAATTGACAATTGCGCAGTCGTGCGATGTTGTACCCAAACAAAATTGACTTCCCTTTTCCCACAAATTTGAGCTTTCTTTTGGTGGTATTTGATCACCTCTGCGTTTTTTTATTTTTTGTGCTATAAACAAAAAAAATTTACATTTTGAAAAGAAAAACTATTTTATTACTTTTAGCTATAATAAATATCCCCAAAAAATACATTACATAAAAAAAAAAAGTCTTTAGGCCAATATGTATTCTTCGACATATTTTTGGTAAAAAAAAAATCACAATAAGTGTATATTGTTTGGTTTGCGCATAAGTTATAGTGTATACAAAATAGGGGATAGCTTTATGGCATTTTTAAAAATTGTTTTACTAGTAATGGCGATCTGTAACTTTTATCGGGACTGTGACATTGCGGTGGACTGATCGGACTCTTTTGACACTATTTTGGGACCAGTGACATTTATACAGTAATCCGTGTGATAAATAGCCATTGATTACTGTGTAAATGTCACTAGCAGGGAAGGGGTTAGCACAAGGGCACGATCAAGGGGTTAAATGTGTTTCTAACTGTGGGGATGGGACAGACTAGGGAGGAGACCGATCATTGTTCCTAAGCAGTATGAACAACAGATCAGTCTCCTCACCCCTGACAAAACGGAGATCTGTCTGTTTACATTAACAGATCTCCGTTCTTTCTTTCTCAGGGGCAATCGCAGGTAGCCAGCGGCCATGCGCATTGGCTCCTACGTCACATGGCGGCGTGCCTGCCCCCTATACTCAAAGCGCCCTCCGTACTGCTACGGCGATTTGCGCAGGAGTGCCATTGTGCCGCCGTATTTCGACGGCGGCCGATCGAGAAGTGGTTAAACAAAGTTTTGGGTATGCATACACTTTAGGTAGATAGAAACCTGGTAGCTACAGGTTAATATGTATTGAGCACACTATTTGTTTTTATCGTTTTTTTTTTTTTTTTTTTTTTTTTTTTACTGAATAGGCCTGAAGGTGGCAAGATTATACTTCATGCCGTGTTTTGCTAGTTTTAGTGGAACTGGCAGATGATATTCTCATGAAAATAATCTCCATTGTGTAATGTTTGAAGGACAATTTCTACACCTCAAAGGCAGCTGCTCATCTGCTTCACAATTTATTTGCGGAATAGATTTGCAGAAACTGTTGCTGGCCTTTTTAATTTGTCTGCTCTGGAGCGTATGTGTAATTTCATTTTATGAGGGGAAATGTTGGCGGCTCTGAAATAAAAATGTGGCGCCCTGGCTATGTTTCTATTTATTCCAGGAATGGTGCATTTTATTACTGTAATGACATCAGGCTTGCTGTGGCATTTTGGTTCTGTCATTGGACATGTTGTTTTTTTATTATTATTCCTTCTGTCAAAATCCAACACATGCCCGGCAGTTCAGTAAGCGAAATATAGCCTCTATTGGAAGCTAAGCTTCTCTTGCGTCAGTCACTATGAATCGCACCACTGCAGTTGTTTCTCATTAAGCTGCTGTTTTATCATCTATTTTTATTTGTGTTGCCCAGGCGTCCATCTTTGTCTCTCATTTTATGTAATGTAGGACAATAGCTCTGCATTATATTAAGTGAGGCAACTTTTTTCTTGGAAATTACTAGAACTGGGTGCTGGGCTGTTCCTTTTATTGTGACTCAGGTGCTGCATAACTTTGTGTGCGTTGAACATATGTAATGTGACGGAATATATAAAGTGCCTGACTGATTTCTAGGTATGCCTAACCTAAGGCGTACAGGATCTATACAGGCTAGACGCTGTCACTCATGAATTAAACTGGTCATACATGGTTAGATTTTCATTCAAAATGAATGAATGACTTGTATAGCGCTGCTAAAAAGGTTGTATGAAATTCTAAAAAAATTGTTCCCCAGAGCATTCAATGGTTTCATCATTGAGTCATACAAGTTCTTTTAAAGACCCCTAAAAATGTTATCCAAGCCTGCTACTTGAATGTAATGCTCGTATTAAGAGAAACCTATGGCCAATGCTGAGCCAGCTGCTCTTGCCCACCTGGTCCTTGGTCTTAGAACCAGTGGGGGCAGATGCAGCCACACACAGTAGGAAAATATAGATGTTTATTCTTTTCTTATCCAGTGCTTCTCCTTTAGGCTAGGTTCACACCATAGCAATGCTGGAACGCCGCGAATCCGCAGCGTTTTCCCGCATCGCATGCCTCCCGCCGGCAGTTCACACTGCCCTATGCGAACTGCTGGGAGTGTCAATGAAATGTTAATGACACCCCCAGATCCGTCCGCATATCGCAGTGCGATCTGCACACTCGCACAGGAATCGGATCGCATGGTGTGAACACCCATGCGATCCGATTCTGCTGCGGACCAAAAAAGGGTCCCGTGCGAGTTTGCGGCGGGAGCGATGCGAATTCAGCCATACTATCTGTAAGGCTGAACTCGCATCGCTACAGAGATCGGATGTGATTTGCACTGCAGTGCGGTGCGAATCACATCCGGATCTCCCACCCGCAGCAGTGTGAACCCAGCCTTAGAGATTTTTTATTTTAAATTTTTATTACTTTTGAGATTAAGAAAAGAATAAAGAAAACAAAAGTTTATATAACTTTGTAAGTATAGTGTGTGTGTGTGTGTGTGTGTGTATACACACATACACTCACCGCTCACTTTATTTGGTACACCTTGCTAGTAGCGGGTTAGACCCCCTTTTGCCTTCAGAACTGCCTTAATTCTTCATGGCAAAGATTCAACGAGGTGTTGGAAAACTTCCTCAGAGATTTTGGTCCATAGTGACATGATAGCATCATGCAGTTGCTGCAGATTTATCGGCTGCACATCCATGATGCAAATCTTCTGTTAGGTGCTCTATTGGATTGAGATCTGGTGACTGTGGAGGCCAGTGACCTCATTGTCATGTTCTAGAAACGAGTGGCAAGATGATTTGAGCTTTGTGACATTGTGCATTATGCTGTTGGAAATAGCCATCATAAGATGGGTACACTATAGCAATAAAGGGATGGACATGGTCAGCAACAATACTCAGGTAGGCCGGGGCCTTTACATGATGCTCAATTGGTACTAAGGGGCACAAAGTGTGCCAAGAAAATATCCCCCACACCATTACACCCCCACCAGCCTGAACCACTGATACAAGGCAGGATGTATCCATGGTGTCATGTTTGCGCCAAATTCTAACCCTACTATTTGAATGTTGCAGCTGAAATAGACTCATCAGACCAGGCAATGCTTTTTTCCAATCTATCGTCCAATTGTGGTGAGCCTGTGCTAATTGTAGCCTCTGTTTTCCTGTTCTCCGCTGACAGGAGTGGCACTCAGTGTGGTCTTCTGCTACTGTAGCTCATCTTTTTTAAGGTTTCATGTGTTGTGCATTCAGAGATGATATTCTGCATACCTTGGTTGTAACAAATAGTTATTTAAGTTACTGTTGCCTATATCATCTCATCATCTGCCCATTCTCCTCTGACATCAACAAGGCGTTTTATTCTACACAACTGCTGCTCACTGGATATTTTCTCTTTTTCAGATTATTCTCTGTTAATCCTAGAAATGGTTGTGCATGAAAATCCCAGTAGATCAGCAGTTTTTGAAATACTCAGACCAGACCCTCTGGCACCAACAACCATGTCACATTCAGAGTCGCTTAAAGAGGAAGTAAACCCTGATGGGTTTTACTTCCTCTTTGTTTCCCTGCAAAGGTAAAGCAGAATAGGCTATTATGCATCACATAGTAGCCCATTATGGCAGGAAGCGTCCATTCTTCACCCCTCTTCCTTTCGGGGCTGTGAACTTCCGGCCGAGTGGACTGGTCGGAGTCGCGTGACGTCACTCCCGTGCATGCGCCGCCAGTCACGGCATGAACCCAGCTTGAAACGGCACAGAGTGCCCTTTCAAGAGTGCTCAAGCGCTAAATACATCGGCGCATGCGTAGAAGACGGCATCGTTCGGGGACATAGTAAATATCTCCTAAACAGTGTAGGTTTAGGAGATATTTCAAGCACCTACAGGTAAGCCTTAATCTAGGCTTGCCTGTAGGTGAAAGTGGTCTGTAAAGGTTTGCAACCACTTTAAATCCCCTTTCTTCCCCATTCTGATGCTCGGTTTGAACTTCAGAAAGTCATATTCACTCCGCCTAGATGCCTAAATGCATTGAGTTGCTGCCATGTGGTTTGCTTACACACACCGTTCAACCATACCTTTATGATCATTAACCTAATATTTAGTAGGCACCCCTTTTGCCTGACCCGTCGAGGCATTTCCTCTTAGGAATACTGTGGTATCTGGCACCAAGCTGTCAGTAGCAGATCCTTTTAAAGAGGAAGTAAACCCTGATGAGTTTACTTCCTCTTTAATTCCCTGCAAAGGCAAAGCATAATGGACTACTATGCATCGCATAGTAGTCCATTATGTGTCACTTACCTGACACAGGAGCCAACGAAGTCACCGCTGTCCCCTGTAGTCCGCCGCATCCATCTTCTCGGTCGGGTCTCGCTGCTCCGCCGCTGTCATTTGGCGAAGCCGCAATGACGTTACGGGAGCCGACACGCGCGGCATCTTCGTCGTTGACGATGCTGCGCTCAGTGCGCCTGCGCGCCGCTGTCTACCGTAGACAGCGGTGCCTGTCTTTTGGCAAATATCTCCTAAACCGTGCAGGTTTAGGAGATATTTCTTGGACCTACAGGTAAGTCTTAATCTAGGCTTACCTGCAGGTCAAAGTGTGTTGTAAGGGTTTATAACCACTTAAAGTCCTGCCGGTGGTGAGGTGGTGCCTTCATAGATGAGACTTTTTTCCAGCACATCCCACAGATGCTTGATTGTATTGAAGTCTAGAGATTCTGGAGGCCAAGTCAATAGCACACACGCGATGTGTTCCTCAAACCATTTTTGCATTGTAGCATTATCCTGCCAGTGTGGTGGTTCAGGAAATTGAAATCCCCACTCTGCTCCCTCTTCTTTCTGCAGCACTTCTGGGATGGGTCAGAGTGATGCTCTGTGTCGTCGTTGCTGACCAATCAGAATTACTCTGATCCATCCTGGAAGCCCTACAGAAAAAAGAATCGAGAGGAAAGTGCAGTGGAAGGAGGAGATCGTGGAGTCTATGACTGTTGACATCGTATCCAGTGTGTTGGCTCTCAGCAGCAATTAGATTGTCTACACATATCTTACGTGAACATTTTTGTTTAAACAAATGCTTTGGCAATGGTATTTGCTTAAGAATATGGTGTGGATTCTTGTGTGATTTTCCTTTTATTGCTTAAACCAGTTTGTATGGCCACATAAGACCATTATAAATTCAAGTTCATTTTTTTTGTCCTTCGCTATAATGTAAAATGGAAAATAATAAAGGTCTTGGAAGCTCACAGCAAAGCTCATCAGAGTGAGTCTACTAGACTAGTACCATTGTTATTGTAGTATATTTCTGTTAATGATTTCTTTTTTCCACTACACAGATCCTGGCTGGGCTTCCATTAATCGCGGTGTGCTGATATGCGATGAATGCTGTAGTGTACACAGAAGTTTAGGTCGACACATCTCAATTGTAAAACACCTCCGGCACAGTGCATGGCCATCATCCTTATTACAGGTATGGTTTGCCAAATTTTTTTAAAGTGAATAAAAATGCTGTTTTCTCTAATGTGGAACGGAAACATTCTTCCCTAAACTAGTTTGTTAGAAGCTGTTGGAACCTTGTTCATATTTTCCAATTTCATTCCTTGGAGGAAGCTGTGGGTTTGAGTGGTGCTTATTTGTAATCCAGAAATGCTGTAACATATAGATTGTTCTACTTCCCTGTGTTATCTTTGCACCTTTTCCCTTCTATTCAGCAGCAAAGATCCATAAATAATATACGACTATTGTCAGGCCTCATCGACAGCAAGTGTGCATAAAAACTGATGGGAAAAACATGCAGATTTGACTTGTTCACAGCATGTGCAGAGATGTGCGTATTTATTACATAGGTCTCTGTAAGGACACAAAGAAAATAATTGTTTTCCATGTGCCCTAGTTACACCATTGCACCGCTGTGACATGCATTTTTTTTTCCTGTACAGAAAACTGCAGCCGCATTGCAAATTTTGAATGTGCACATGATAGCACTGTTGTGGCATGAACAGACACATAGAAAGTAATTGTTTTCTCTGTGCCCTTGCAGAAAAGCTCTCGTTTCTGCACATCCTGTGAACAAGGTTTTATTGGTTCTTAAATGAAAGCGGAACTTAAAGTGATTGTATATGGGTTTTTTGTTTTTGTTTTTAAATAACGTATCATACTTACCTCCACTATGCAACCCGTTTTGCACAGAGTGGCCTGATTCTGCTCTTTTGGCGTTCCCCGGCGGCTCTCGCGGCTCCTCCCCACATCAGATAACCCCCTGGGAGAATTACTTTGCGGACGTGCTCCCAAGTCCAGCATTTGGCGTCCATAGAGGCCGAATGCTGGACACGGCCCCACCCCCCCCCCCCGGTGCCCGCTTCATTGGATTTGATTGACAGCAGTGGGAGCCAATGGCTGCGCTGCTATCAATCTATCCAATCAAGAGCCCAGAACCCTGGGCATAGAGACGGCACGTCCCCGTGGGTCAAGTTCCAGGGCTCAGGTAAGTAAACCGGAGGGGATGGGGGGCCGGCCACTGCCAGGTGTTTTTTCACCTTAATGTATGTGATGCATTAAGGTGAAAAAACACATAGGTTTACAACCCCTTTAAGGGTAGATTTATATGTGCGTCTAAATTCTTGCCTCTGAGGCTCCATCTGCTTTCTGGTGGCACTCCAAAGACTGCTGCAACATCTCCTTACTGCCTGTTTTAAACCTTTTTTTGTTGTAAACAATCGCACCATAACCACATGCATTGCACGTGGTTGTGGGGCATCTATGGTGCTTCCCTATTGACTTGCATGTGTCGCGGTGTGTAAACATCCCCTTCCTCCCATCCTTCAGCTCAAAGACAAAATATGTCCATAAAAACTCCTGGCATGTATGACATCATTTTGGAAGCTAAAAAAAAACTGGCACATACAAATTTTCAAAGAGGATATGTAAGGGGGGGAAGGGGACCACACTGGCCGCTGCTCCCTAACTCATGTGACCAATGAGATCGAGCTAGAAAACTTTCACAAGGGGCGCTATTCTAGAAAGTTGGGTAAATTAGCAGAATCACTGAGTTAAGGACAAATTGATAGTTTATTGAATTAACGGTATTCAAGGATCAAAAGATTGCCAGAGTACACAGGCAGATGGATTTGCAGATGGAACAATAAGCCAAACTCATGTGGGTGGATGGTAAGTGTGACACCTGAATGTGGGGCCAGTTGGAAAGCTCAAACCCCCGGGAACTCCTGTGGGCTGAACAGAGGGCTGGATGACAACCAGCAGGATAAAAGGAGCCGGCAGGGGGATCTGAATGTGATGCTCCTGTGGGCTGGAAATGACCTGCTCGGGGCCCAGGAGAAACGTTTTGGCTGGTGCTGGCGGAAGTACCCCACAGGAGAAACGCTCTGTGAGGGCACTGGGGAGCTTGGGAGCCTGACAACGGAAACACAAGATACCAGGATAAGATGCCGGTGGCTTGCACCAAGGACTACATGTTTCAGGGCATTAACCCCCTGCATGGTCCTGTGCACCCTGGCCATCTGGTATTACCTTGTATACACTCTTTTTAATACCGGAATACCTTTTATTCAATAAACTGTCAATTTGGCCTTGACTCAGTGGTTCTAATTCGCCACACTTTCTGGAACAGCGCCCCATGTGAATGTTTTCTATGACCTAATTTTGGCCTAGGTTAGAAATCAGTTTAAAACAAGTAAATATAATATACCTGTCCATCTATTTAGTAATGCTAGCAATAGAAGGATTAAAAATAGTTAAAACTAAACTTTCTCTTTCAATCAACATTAAAGGACTTCCTTTCACTACATTCTGGCTGCTAACTTACCTGTCACAGAGATGGGCAACAGTAGTTTCCAGCTGGCTTTTATCATCTAAACAGGTACATCTCAAAAGATGTGAGTATCATCAAGAAGTTAATTTTAAGTAATTCAGTTCAAAAAGTGAAACTGCTATATCATATCAATTTATTACATACAGAGTGATATTTGTCAAGCATTCCTTTCTTTTAATTTTGATGAGTAGTGAAAACCCAAAATTCAGTATCTCAGAAAATTTGAATATTTAATAAGATCCATAAAAAAAAAGCAATATTAATACAGAAATGTTGGCTTACTAAAAAGTATGTCCATGTATAGCATAGTATGCACTCAATACTTGGTCAGGGACTCCTTTTGCATGAATTACTGAATCAATGCGGAGTGGCAAAGAGGTGATCAGCCTGTGGCACTGCTGAGGTGCTATGGAAGCCCAGGTTACATTGATAGCGGTCTTCACCCTGTCTGCATTGTTGGGTCTGGTGTGTCTCATCTTCTCCTTGACAATACCCCACATATTCTCTATGCAGTTTAGGTCAGGCAAGTTTGCTGGCCAATCAAGCACAGTAATGCCATGATCATTAAACCAGGTATTGGTACATTTAGCAGCGTGGGCAGGTGCCAAGTCCTGCTGGAAAAATGAAATCGGCATCACCAATAAAACTGGTCAGCAAAAGGGAGCATGAAGTGCTCTAGATTTTCCTGCTAGAGGGCTGTGCTTTGGACTTGATAAAACACAGAAGACCAACACCAGCAGATAACATGGCTCCCCAAATTACCATGAACAGTGGAAACTTCACACTGGACCTCATGCAACTTGGACTCTGTGCCTCTCCACTTTTCCTCCAGACTCTGGGACCTTTATTTCCAAATGAAATGCAAAATTTTCATCCGAAAAGAAGACTTTAGACCCTGAGCAACAATCCAGTCCTTTCTCCTTAGCCCAGGTAAGACACTTCTGACGTCTCTTGTTCAGAAGTGGCTTGACACAAGGAATGTGACAGTTGTAGCCCATGTCCTGGATACATCTGTGTGTGGCGTCTCTTGAAGCTTTGACACCAGTCCCAGTCCTCTCTTGTGAATCTCCCCCAATTCTTGAGTGGCCTTTGCTACACAATCCTCTCAAGGCCGTTATTCCTGTTATTTGTGCACCTTTTTGTACCACACTTTTTCCTTCCACTCAACTCTCCATTACTATGCTTGGATACAGCACTCTGTGAACAGCCAGCTTCTTTAGCAATGACATGTTTATGACTTGCCCTCCTTGTAGAGGGTTTCAGTGATTGTCTTCCAAGTTAATTCACTGATTAGAGTGTGACACCATGAGTTTACAATATTGAACTTTTTCACGATATTCTACTTTTCTGAGATACTAAATTTGTGGTTTTCACTACCTGTAAGCCATAATCCTCAAAATTAAAAGAAGTGCTTGCAATATATCACTCTGTGTATAATGAATCTATATAATATGAGTATCACTTTTTGAATTGAATTAATGAAATAAACTTTTTGATATTTTATTTTTCTGAGATTCACCTGTATATGTCTGCCTTATCATGCTGGAACTTGTAGTTCCAAAGCAGCTGAAGCTTTTCTTGTCACTTCCTTTTTTGCTGTTATGGTCTGTATGTATTGATGCAATTGACCTGGAACTGATTAATGTCTTTGTAACAAATGGCCGGTAGCTCAAGTTTTTACACAGGTTGCACTGACCTGTTAATAGTCGCTGAAAAGGTATGGCATTGCGCAATTATTCTCGATGATCACAGGTCCCTGCAATCTCTGTGGCTGTATTGGCTGCCGTTTGTCACAAAGACCTCAATCCGATTGGGTCAATTGTAGCTTTTATATGTGATTTTTTCAGTCAACCATTATCTAATAGATTGCTAGGTTGCCCTGCATTTCTGACAGTGCATTGCCAAACAATCTTTAGTTTTAAAAAAGGTTATAATCTGTGGTATACAGTATACAAGTTTTTCAATCTTGATTTTCATTTACATAAAAGCTTATGTTTTAATTACTAGTAAAAAGCAGATCAGAAAGAGAGCACATTTATCCTAGTTGGATAGCTGGCTATAAATTATATTTAACCACGTATGTACCACCTGCTGTCGTTTTACTGCGCTTCTTTGAAGAGGAATATCATTGTTATAGGAGCAGCTAGCTGCCATAACCCCGGTATCCACTTCTTTAGGGGATGGTCAGCTTTCAGATAAAAGTGGTCTCTGCAGCGGATTCACTTTTATCGGCGGCGGGAGAGGGCCCCCCTTTCTGCCACGTTCCGGTGCCCTCCGCCGCTTAGCAGAGCCAGTGGCGGAGGCGATCGCATCTGTTCTCTTGTGGGGTATGGAGACGAGTGAGGGGAAGATGGTCCCCACCCGTCTCCATACTATTGCAGGGCGTAACTCAAAACATGCAACCTGTATAATTTTTTTTTTAAACGTCAACTATGGTGATTTTTAAGGATAAAAGTTTGTCGCCATTATTGGGCTAAATTTACTGTTGTCTTATTTTTTTAATTTAAAAAAGTGCTCTTGTGAGACCGCTGCGCAAATATGGTGCAACAGAAAGTATTGCAACGACCGCCATTTTATTCTCTATGGTGTTAGAAAAAATATATATATAATGTTTGGGGGTTCCAAGTAATTTTCTAGCAAAAAAAAATATTTTTTTTTTAACCTGTAAACACCAAATCTCAGAGGCCCAGTCCTTAAGTGATAATGGCTTTTGTTTAAATAATTTTATTGACGTCCTTGGCTCTTTGTTTCTTTCTATTTAAAGAAGAGACAGGAGACGGGTTTAGTAGCCAGTCTAGAAGTTTATAGTTTCACACGTTCTTCAAATGTTCCTGGCTGGGTGCTGAACAGAGCGGGAGCTCTGGGACAGACCCATACACGTTTTATTGTTATACCGTTTTGTCAGTGTAAAGCTGGGCATACACTGAGGTTGTGTTTTTTTTTTTTTTTTTTTTTTTTTTCAACTAGAGAGTTGAAAGGGGGGGGACAACCCCCCCCCCCCCCCCCCCCCAATTAACTAATGCATTAAATTGTAATGCATTAGTTAACATTTCTCTACAATTTCCAAACTCATTATATACTGCTGGAGTGAAAAATCTAATATTTATTATGACATTGAGGCATTTTAGTTTTAGTCATATTTTAGTCATCTCATTTCTTTTTAGTTTTAGTCGTATTTTATTATAATAATAATATTCATTTAGTCGACTAAAATGTTTGTCGATTTTAGTCATTTTAGTAGACGGAATTAACACTGCTGAGAGCACTGATCGGCAGACTCTTTTCAGTCATGCCCCTTCGACAGATGCCGTCCGGTTTCTTTTGAATTCGCCCATTGGTATGAGGCTTAAGTGTCCGTAATGCTTTTAATTTCCACCGTTTAGTGCTGTTTCATAGTTTGTTTGTTATTTGAGGGGATTTTCACTTTTATAGAAGTTTACATTTTACATCTGACTATTTAACTGTTCAGTCTATTTGGCCATCCAGTTACATAAATAAAATGGTGTTTATAGAACACTGAGTCTGACTCCATCTTTTTATCCGCTTTCATCAGGTTGTATTGCTGTCAAAATAAATCTCTGTTCCCAGTAATAGTTGTGAAAGTGGATCACACACGGATGATTCAGTAGACTATGAACGATTTCTTGTTTAAAGCAGAATTTAAAAGCACAATTTGTTCAGTTTTGTATAAATTAAAAATCCCTAATATATTTTACAATGTTGCTCATAGTGCTGGATAGGGTGCTTTTTTTAATTACTAGGAGCTAGAGAGGGAGGTGTTTAGGCCGTTATAGGGCTTGTTTACTGCACAATCTACATATTCAGTGGGGTGTTCCATGTGTGTGATTTCATGCATTTGTCATATATGTTTGTGGTGCGTTCGCAGTAATTTTTTTGTCTTTTTTTGTATTCATTTGTTATGGAATTGCATTACCATGCGTTTGCAATCTCTTCATGTGCATTTTGTGCATTCTGATGTAAGAGTGCAGCATGCTGTATTTTTTATAAATGCACATGAAAGAACTGCAATGGTGAAAACTAGGCACATAGGAATATATATTTTTGCAGATGCTTTTATACTGCATTTAGAAAGGCATTTGACTGCATATGGTGTAAATAGGCCCTTAAGGAAAAGGGGTGCACATAGAGGCGCTCAGTACTTGTAATGTTGCTTCTTCATAGTCCATTGACCAGGCAAATTACAAAGCTGCAGATTTGCAGTAATATGCGGTATGTGATTTCAGGAAATTCAGTCCAACAAGATTGGTTCAACAGTCACAAATATTTTGGCAGGTACACTATTCGCATAGGTATTTCAGCTATTTTAACTATGCATTTAGTCATTTGGCTCTTTACACTTTTTTTTCTGTCCTTACCTTGCAATGCAAGAGCAGCTAATTTGCTGAGCTGTACCTGACATATTTGTGTCTGTGCCCTCCTTCCTCCACTGTATTAAACCAACGTAATACGACAGACTGAAAGGTTTGCATAAAATAGATTGGATCCCTTTTAGCAGGTTTAGAACTTCTTAGCTATAATACGCAAAGAAGAAGCAGTGTTTACACAGAAACAAAAAAAAGTAACTTCACCTTTTTTAAGTAACAGTCATGGGGCCACTGTAAAATGTGTTTCATCACAGAGATCAGTGTTTAAAGGAGATGTTTGGGGTTATAAGGAAAGCAAGCATGCATACTCGCCTCCATGCTGCGGCTGTCCCCCACTGACTCTAAGCTGATTGTTAAGTTCTCAGTCCACTCTGAGCAGCGAGAGGTGACTGTCAGTCACTGTTCTCTGCTTTTCCCCTCCAGCGCTCACTGGAATGTCGGGCTGGAGAGAGGACAGGAGCAGCTGCCTCAGACTCTCGGCAGTATTCTTAGAGGCTGAGCCAGCTACCAATCGGGCATCGGAGTGGATCCCGACAAAATGGTCAGAGGATCCAGAGCCTGAAGCAGCCTCGGGACATCAGCCAATGGCAGGCTTTAGCCCTCTGTCAGCCGATTCTGTATCGCAGGCGTGCCCTCCTGTGACCCACAAGAGAGGCATGACCAAAAAGCTTTGACCATATTTCTCTTTTATTAATAATGTTCAGCTATTTTACCACTTTGGTATAAATGGTGCTCAGCATGATTAATACATGGACATGTAATTGTGTCTAAATACAATCTGTACACCAAATCACTGAAAAATAAAATTTTAGGGTGCAAATGTAAACAGTCCAATGGTACAGCCATCCGATTTAGGCTAGGTTCACATTGATGTGGCTCTGCAAGCCACGTTTTGCGCAGGCACGGCAGCCCATTCATTTGAATGGGCTGCTTTGCCTCCTGAAATGCAGGCAAAAGGTCCCTGCACCATTTCTGGTATAACAGCCCACATAGGAACTGCAAGTGGGTGCGATTTGCAGTGCGTGCAATATGCCATTAGGATTAATGGCACCCGCACTCATCCTGCACATTTTTCCTTGGTGAGAGCTGAACGGTGATTTCTGAGATAAAACAATGTAGCTTAGTATATTACTCCAGTGGCAAATATTGAACCATGCTATAAGCAGTCAGCCTGAGGGACACCACAAAGCCTAAAGCTGGCCATATGCTGTTAAATGTATTTAGTTCGGTCTGCAGGCAGAATGAAGGACATGTAACAGTTTATTCAATCTGCGCTATAGTATGCAAATAGAGGAATCCCCCAGCTGGGCCATTGTAGCCTGACAGCTGCCGTCTGATTGGATGCAATCACTGTTCAGCTGAATTTTGTTGAGTGGGAAAGGCTCCCCACTGAGCAAATTTTGACCAGTTTAAAGTCACAACAACTCTATTCTAAGGGACTTCTCGCTGTTAAAGTCTCACATTTATATACCCGTGCAAATAGTGCCTCAGAATTTTAGCTGGAATGTGCCTGTGTGTTGGAACATGTAGTGTCCCACAATACCTATTCATTTCCATGTCACCTCTTTTCTTCTTGGAGGTTTTAAGGAAGGGTTTCTGCATTTTTGATGGTCAAGAAACATGGCCATTAAACCACAATTTGATTAATCAATAAAGAAATTAAATCACAATGCTACCCTCCCGATCTTAAAACGGCAACATTTACCGATTCTATGTAGCAAGTGCAGAGAGTTTTCTGATAAAAAATCCAGGCAGCCTGCCAAGTTTATCTCAACATCCAATAAAGAGAAACATTGTAAAACTTTAGTTCTTACATCAAACAAATGAACTTGGATCTGTAAATTTGGTCAGTTTAACCACTTAATCACCACTTTAACCACCTTTTTCTGACATTCGCTGCTTAGTTGAAATCAGTATTTTTTGCTAGAAAACGAAAAAACATTTTTTTGCAGCGACCCTAGAGAATAAAATGTTTTTTTTTTTTGCAATATTTTATGTCGCACTGTATTTGCGCAGTGGTCTTTCAAATGCAATTTATACACTTTTTAATGAATTTGAAATTTTTTTGTATAATGTGAAAGGTGATGTTACGCCACAAGAATCGTGGTGTTCTAAGCAAAAAAAATAAAAAAAATCATGATTCTCATTTTAGCCAAAATAGTGCAGCTCTAGTGTGTGTGTGTGTGTGTGTGTGTGTGTGTATATATATAATGTGTGTGTGTGTGTGTGTGTGTATGTATATGTATATGTATGTATATATATATATATATATATATATATATATATATATATATATATATATATATATATATATATATATATATATATATATATATATATATAAAATGTATGTGTGTGTGTGTGTGTGTGTATATATATATATATATATATATATATATATATATATATATATATATATATATATTATAATTCTACACATGCACAGTATCTCACAAAAGTGAGTACACCCCTGACATTTTTGTAAGTATTTTATTATAGCTTTTCATGTGACAACACTGAAGAAATTACACTTTGCTACAATGTAATGCAGTGAGTGTACAGCTTGTATAACAGTGTACATTTGCTTTCCCCTCAAAATAACTCAACACAGCCATTCATGTCTAAACTACTGGCAACAAAAGTGAGTACACCCCTAAGTGAACGTGTCCAAATTGTTCCCAATTAGCCATTTTCCCTCCCCTGTGTCATGTGACTCGTTGGTTACAAGGTCTCAGGTGTGAATGGGGAGCAGGTGTGTTACATTTGGTGTTATCGCTCTCAATCTCTCATACTGGTCACTGCACGTTCAACATGAGATCCCATGGCAAAGAACTCTGAGGATGTAAAAAAAAAAAATTTGTTGCTCTACATAAAGATGGCCTAGACCAGGGTTATGCAATTAGCGAACCACCAGCTGTTGCAAAACTACAAGTCCCATCATGCCTCTACCTTTGGGTGTCATGCTTGTGGCTGTCAGAGTCTTGTTATGCCTCATGGGACTTGTAGTTCTGCAACAGCGGGAGGTCTGCTAATTGCATATCCCTGGCCTAGGCTATAAGAAGATTGCCAAGACCTTGAAATTGAGCTGCAGCACGGTGCCCAATACCATACTTATTGTCAGAGGGCAGAATAGTGTCTCATATCAGTGGGATGAATAGGGCCCCAAGGGCCAGATAAATTTAAGCAAAGGGCCGCAGTTTGGAGACCCCTGCAGATAAGCAGAGCTAGTCTTATATGCGAGTGCCTCAATATATCGTTTTGCAACATTCTTAGGGAAATGGATGAAAATATTAGGTTGATATATTTGGAAATTTTGACAACTTCACTAAAATAAAAAAAAATAAATAAAAAACACAAAAACAAACTTTGTCATGCTATTATTCTAGAGGTCTTACTGTTAATTAATTTTGCTCAGTAAGCTGCCTGTTTTCCCATCTTCAGTAGTAGGCACCATACCAGGCAGTGCCCTCCAACAATCGCCCTCCTAACCATAGCACAGCAGCATGAAACAATGGGTTTAAAAGTCAGTATTTGCATATTCTTTGGCACACCCTCCCCCATCACATGACTCCAACTTCACAATAAGTCACAAAGGCAGATGAAGAAGCAGGGAGTTTGCCTAATCGTCCCATATCTGTTTTTTTGCAGGTCTGTTTACTAAGCAAAAGCAGGCAAAGCAGCATTATACAGTGCCCTGTAAAAGTATTCATCCCCTTGGCGTTTTACCTATTTTGTTACATTATAGCCTTTAGTTCAATGTTTTGTTATCTGAATTATTATATGTGATTAATTAGAACACAATAGTCTAAGTTGGTGCAGTAAAATTAGAAAAATATATACATAACACTATTTTTGCAGAAACAAAAAACTGATAATTGGCATGAGCATGTGTATTCATCCCCTTTGTTATGAAGCCCATAAAAAGCTCTGGTACAACCAATTACCTTCAGAAGTCACATAATTGGTGAAATAATGTCCACCTGTGTGCAATCTAAGTGTCACATTATCTGTTATTACATATACACACCTTTTTGAAAGCCCCTAGAGGCTGCAACACCCAAGAAAGAGGCACCACTAACCAAACACTGTCATGAAGACCAAGGAACCCTCCAAACGAGTAAGGGACAATGTTGTTGAGCAGTACCGTACAAGTCAGGGTTAGGTTATAAAAAAAATATCCAAATCTTTGATGATCCCTAAAAGCACCATCAAATCTATCATAACCAAATGGAAAGAACATGGCACAACAGCAAACCTGCCAAGAAGCGGCCACACACCAAAACACATGGACCGGGCATGGAGGGCATTAATCAGAGAGGCAGCACAGAGACCTAAGGTAATCCTGGAGGAGCTGCAGAGTTCCACAGCAGAGACTGGATTATCTGTACATAGGACGACAATAAGCCGGCAGAGTAGCCAGAAGAAAGCCATTACTTTCAGCAAAAAACAAAATGGCACGTTTTAAGTTTGTGAAAAGGCATGTGGGAGACTCCCAAAGTGTATGGAGGAAGGTGCTGCTCTGGTCTGATGAGACTAAAATTGAACTTTTTGGCCATCAAAGAAAACACTATGTCTGGGGCAAACCCAACACATCACCCAAAGAACACCATCCCCACAGTGAAACATGGGAGTAGCAGCATCATGCTGTGGGGATGTTTTTCAGCAGTCGGGACTGGGAAACTGGTCACAGTGGAGGGAAAAATGGATGGTGCTAAATACAGGGATATTCATGAGCAAAACCTGTACCACTCTGTGTGTGATTTGAGGCTAGGACGGAGGTTCACCTTCCAGCAGGACAATGACCCCAAATACACTGCTAAAGCAACACTTGAGTGGTTTAAGTGGAAACATGTGTTGGAATGGCCTAGTCAAAGCCCAGACCTCAATCCAATAGAAAATCTGTGGTCAGATTTAAAGGGATTGTAAAGAGATTTTTTTTTTTAAATAACAAGCATGTTATACTTACCTCCACTGTGCAGCTCGTTTTGCACAGAGTGGCCCCGAACCTGCTCTTCTGGGGTCCCTCGGCGGCTGTCTCGGCTTCCTCCCACAGGTGCTTCTCACGTTCATGCAAGCTCCCTCGCATGGTGAGAAGCATCTGCGGGCGCGCTCCCGTGATACAGCCAGCATCTATAGCCGCTGGCTGTATCACACGGCCCCGGCCCCGCCCCCGGCGCTCCGCGTCAGTGGATGTGATTGACAGCATCATGAGCCAATGGCTGCGCTGCTTTCCATCCACTCCAGCCAATCAGCGGCCAGGCTGAACAGTGGAAAGGATGTCTGGGGACGAGCGCGGGACTTTCGAGGGGTGAGTTAAGTAAAACGGGGGGCCGGGGGGGGAATGCATTAAGGTGAAAAAACATTTACCTTTACAACCCCTTTAAATATTGCTGTTCACAAGTGCAAACCATCCAACTTGAAGGAGCTGGAGCAGTTTTGCAAGGAGGAATGGGCAAAAATCCCAGTGGTAAGATGTGGTAAGCTCATAGAGACTTATCTTAAGTGACTTGGAGCTGTGATAGCCGCAAAAGGTGGCTCTACAAAGTATTGACTTTAGGGGGGGTGAATAGTTATGCACATTGACTGTTTCTGTTATTTTGTCCTATTTGTTGTTTGCTTCACAATAATAATAAAAAAATTCTTCAAAGTTGTGGACATGTTTTGTAAATTAAATGATGCAAATCCTCAAACAATCCATGTTAATTCCAGGTTGTGAGGCAACAAAACCCGAAAAATGCCAAGGGTGGTGAATTCTTTTGCAAGGCACTGTACATAACATAAGAAAACGCAATATGGGAACACTGCAAATAATTACAAATATCTGAATGTGCCCATAACAGAAAAAAATGTGAGAAGCCTGACATTTGCTGAGCAACCTTTTGCTGAATGTTGCCTGCCATTGTCCGCAAAAGGAGAAACCAAACATTCTCTGTGCTTACTGGCTCAATTTCCCCAACTTCCTGTTAATATGGCAGGCCGGACAAGTCGCAGCCCCTATGCAGTCCTTGTATATGAGCAGCAATATAATTACAACACTGCTCACTGGGGGGGATCTCTGACTGCTCAGACTTGAGGCCTGTCCTTCTCACCAAGACAGCACAATTTAATTGACAGGCAAGAGACTTCCAGTCTGTCTCACCAACCATGACAATTTACCTTGACTGACAGGCCGGAAGACTCCCAGTGTGTCCCACCCATTCATGCCTGCCTGAATTAATTTGCAGGATATGTAAATGAGCTCCTAAGAACACTATCGGCGAATAAATATAACATTGGCGCATCAGTGGTCCCTCCTCCCTGCCCCTGGGCATACTTGTACTTTACTAGAAAAAACAATGTCACAGACAATTAAAATGTCTCTTTCAGCAAGAATAGATATAGAGAGAAAAAATTGCAAATTTTTGCTATCCCTGGGGAAGGGAAGCAATGGGGAAAATTTTTAAATAACTTGGAGTTTAATTTTAAATCTTTTACATAAACCAGCCTTAATATGTATGTAAAGCTAGCCATGAGCGTCTCTCATTTGCCCCCCTTTTCCTATGTTAAAAATGATTGTGTGTTTTTTTAATTTTTTTATTATATCAGTTCAATAAATGCAAAAAATACTAGCTATCTTGTGTCCTTTGCTCACTTCCTGTGCTATCTCAAGGAGAGTCCGTTGATCCCCTGTTGATCAGAGCAAGCAGATGACACATCCGTGTCTGCTCCGTTTCCTGCAGAGCAGACGTGGACAGAGCCCGCTCTGCTCTATGGGCAGTCTGAAAACAGACTCTCCTGTTCGTTTATACCCGACTGCCCCCTGATCCGCCTAGACATAGGACAGATCCCCTTCTTTTAACTGATTGGAGGTAGGTGGGTGTAAACGGACAAAAGTCCATTTAGACCTGCCATTCCATAGGGGAAAATGAACCATCTGATCAGGTCTGCATGAAAACATGAGATTTATAACAGGATCTTAGGAGTGGAGTGCATTTCTGACAAATCTACTTGTATTTTTCTATATTTGCATGGTCTTTAAAGGGGTAAAACAAGGGTAAGGGTGCATGTATTGCAGAGATGTACTACAGATTTTTTTTATCTTTTTTTACGCTGAAATACACTTTACTACACAAAAAAAGTTGGCTAATTGGCAGCATAAATGAACCATGCCTGGTACTAGTTTTTTTTAAATTAATTTTTTGTTCCATCCAGCGGGTAAACTAAAAAAGACTGACGGCTCTTGTCAGACCCGCTGTACAACAATCCGATGTTAGTACAGGGATCTCTCCTGCTGTTCTATTATGTTCTCCCCCACCTCCCACCAGAACACTCAGGTCAGTGCTCCCAGCCATTGGCTGCTGGTTTTCCGGATGCTCGTCTGATAGAAGACGGCTGGGCTTCTGCAGAACGGCTGCCATACACACGAGCCAAATGTCAGCTGTTTTTTATTGAACCGGCCAATGTCACCTGACATCCCCCCCCCCCCCCCCCCCCCCGGAACTGACTGCTCTGGTGCGAACCATGCCATTGGAAACCATATAACCTGCTTTTCTTGCATTTTTGATGCAGAAAAAAAAACCTTGCCCGCTATCACAGCAGGGAATCGGAGGAGTGCATGTAGGTGCTGTTTGGTAACACACATCCTAAAAACGGGAATAACATCTTACCAATGGTGAACTTATCCTTTTTTTAAAGATTTTTTTTTTTTTTTTTAAGTTTCTTTTTTACCTATGTATGCCTAAAGCCCCATACACACTATAAGATTTTATGCTGATTTTTGTCTTCAGATTTACCAAAACCATGTAGTACAAGGGCCTGCCTAATTGCATACAAATTGAAACTCCTAAGGTTTGACCTCATATTATATGGTTTTGGTAAATCTGAAGACAAAAATCAGCAGAAAATCTGATAGCGTGTATGGGGTTTAAGCAGAAGCTTTTAAGATTGAAGTTTCCCTGAGTTGATGTGTAAAAGTAGCCAGCTGGATGGCTTTATATTGCATACAATAATGTAGAATACATGGTTATTAAGTTATGGCTGAAGCAGTCTAGCTGTGTGAGACCAATTCATCATCTGATGCTTTCCTTGTCTGTCTTTATTCTGGAACACTTACAGCTTTGGGTGTGTTTTTATAGATATGAAATCAAGAAAAAACAAAGTTCTCTAGATGCTGAGGTGTGCGCTATATGGAAACGTCAGACAAAATCCTTTGCCAGTCTCTCATTCTATACACAATTTGAGGCAAAGCATAGGTTTTGCCTTTAAAAACACATTTTATTTATTTTATTTTCAGAGACCATTTCCAAATAACTTCTGTGGAACCTTCTGCAATCTTGATGAATGGACTTCTTAATGCATTATTGATAATGTAATACCGATAGGGAGTGTGGAGACCCAAATCTCCCTGGTTGTCCTTTCTGGCCCCCGGTCTAAATTTTCAAGCCTGGTACACACTGTGTTTTTTTTTTTTTCCGTTCAACTCAGCAGGAAAAAAAACGGTCAGCTCTGGTCGTAGCCGCTGTACTAACTATGCAAAGTTAGTATAGCGATCTTCCCCCGCTGAGCTGTTGTGTTCTGACGGGTACGGCTTCCCCACTAGAACACTCCCATCAGTACTCTGCCATTGGTGGAGATCGCTGATCAGGAGTCGGTCGGCTGCTGGTTTTCCAGCATGCTCGACCGACATACACACGAGCCGAATGTTGGCCCTTTTTATTTATTTTAACCAGCCGATGTCTTTCGACATTCGGCCTGTGTGTACCAGGCTTTACTCTATATAATCTGAAAGCGTATATCGGCAGCAGTGCCAGGGTACAAACTGCTGAATCTTTGTTATTTGGCTGCTTATGGGCAGAGCTGCATAAAATAGGCTTCCTTCTGTGCTGTCTATATTATTGATGGTGACTGTAAAACATTTGTAAAAAGAGCTGAAATAGTGTTACATGTTAGAGAATTGGACAGGACGGGTTCACACATGTGCAGTGGCCAGTCACTGCTAGGGCACATAGGAAACAATAGGCAGTCATAATCTGGCTGTTTCATATTTAGCAGATAACTGTTCACAGAATAAATAGATGACCCATGAAATCGGGTCCAAAAACCTGATTAAAAGAATATTTAGTCAGGTTTAAAATGAATTAGTTCCTGCTTGTTTTATATTTTATACGTACAATTTTTTATCATTACAAGAACAGCTCAGTTTTAATGCTTTGCAATCACATGGTCCCACGATCTTGTGTGCCATATGGAGGTACATCTGTGCTCATACTCGAGTTTTGTTGCTAATTTATGTTGTGTAGCTGATATTTTGTACAGCGTGTGTCTTTTTTATTGTGTATAAAGAATTACACATGACAGTTGTCTGACAAAAGCGAAGTGTTGATTCCTTTTTGTGAAAATAATGGGGCTAATCACAGTGGTGTAGTGGTTGGCACTTTCACCTAGCAGCAAAAAGGGTCGCTGGTTCCAATCCCGACCACGGCACCATCTGCCTGGCGTTTGCATGTTCTCCCTGTTCCTGCGTGGCTTTCCTCCGGGTACTCCGGTTTCCCACCACACTCTAAAGACATGCTGGTAAATTAATTGCCTCCTGTCTAAATTATCCCTAGTATGTATGCATGTGTGTTGGGGACCTTAGGTTGTACGCTCCTTGAGGGTAGGGACTGATGTGAAAGTACAATGTATATGTAAAGTGCTACGTAAATTGACGGCGCTATATAAGTACCTTAAATAAAATAAATAATCCTTCATAAGTCAGAGAATGCTCCCTCCTCACTTTTTTTTTTTCCCCTTCTAAGGCCTCATTCACACAAGCGTAGAACAGTATACACCCATGCGAGGGTTGTTTGCATCCCTGTGCTGGCAATTCTATTCATATTCGTTGGGATGCAGTGGGCAAATACAGCCCTCACATGGGTGCAAACTGTAGTATGGCCATGTAGAGATGCACAATTAATCGTTAAAAAATCGTGATCTCGATTCAACTCCCCTGACGATCTCTATTGTAGAGTTTGCCAATTCTTTCATATAACAAGTTGAGAGACTTATCTACTCACTCAGCTGTGTAAAGAAAACATCCAGGCAGTCTGCCAAGTTTTCAACATGAAACATTGTAACTGATGCCGCATACACACAACTGGACTTTCTGGCAGACGAGGTCCGACCGAATCAGTCCGTCGGACAATGTGATTGTGTGTGGGCTAATCCGATTGTTTTTCGTTTAAAAAATCAGACGGACCTAGAAATAGAACATGTTTCAAATCTGTCCGACGGACTCAATTCTTATCGGGAAAACTGTTCGTCTGTATGCTGGTCCGACGGACCAAATACGACGCAAAGGGAAACTATTGGCTACTGGCTATTGAACTTATTTTTTTAGTCCCGTCTTATGTCATCACATTCAAAACGAACGGACTTTCAAACAGACTTAGTCCGTTTGTGTGTGGCCAAGTCCGTTAGTTCGGAAAGTCTGCCAGAACTCCACCGGGAAGACCGTCGGACCTAGTCTGCCGAAAGGTCCGGTCGTGTGTACGCGGCATGACTCTTCCTCCTTAGATCAAAGGGATAAAATTCAGTGTGAAAAAAAAAATCCAGGCAGTTTGCCAAGTTTTTAAACAACTGTATATGCAGGAAGTTTAACCACTTAAAGTCTAAATTTTTTTCTGACACTTGTTTCTTAAGTTAAAATCAATATTTTTTTGCTAGAAAATTACTTGGCACCCCCAAGCATTATATATATTTTATCAGAGACCCTAGGGAATAAATTGTCAATTGCTGCAATGTTTTATGTCACACTGTATTTGCCCAGCTTTCTTTCAAACGCAATTTTTGGGTAAAAAATACACTTCAGTGAATCAAAAAAAAAAAAAACGAAAAGTTAGCCTGATTTTTCTTTTTTTGTTTTACTGTGAAAGATGATGTTACGCCGCGAGAATCGTGAGAGAATCGCGATCTATCTTCTAAGAAAATAAATCGTGATTCTCATTCTAGCCAGAATCCTATAGCTCTACGTCTTTTCTCTTGTCTCCTTTGCTCTTTTTTCTTTTATTACATCATCTCATCTTTCAGGCTTCATTGACACTTTTTGATCGTGGGCAGAATCTCTGTGATTCTGCTTATAATCCCAAATCACGTGGCAATCACAGGTTTTGGTGCATTTATTCTTTAATGGCACCTCAAAATGCAATGTGATTCTGCCGCGATTGTCGTGTAACGAGATTGTGCAGAAATCGTGGCAAAATGCTCCTCTAAAAATCATGTGAAGCCTGTTTCCCAAAAATTGAGCAGGAGCTTCTTTTTGAGCGACAAACACACATAGCAAAAGATTTTCGCCATTTCAAACACAACTTGTAAAATCAGGCTATATCACCATTTTTTGTGAGCACCATAAGTTCGGCCAATATTGTTTGGAGGTCATAGATCTGCCTGTAAATGTCTAAAAGCGTAGCTCCAGCCCCACACCAAAAAATGTAAAGTCCTCAAATACAAATGCTGTAGCTGCTGACTTTTAAGATTAGAATACTTACCTGTCCAGGGATCCTGCGATGTGGGCACCCCAGACAATTTTTTATCGGTTCTTGGGTGCTGCCGCCGCCATTCCTTGTAAGAAGAACTGGCAGTGAAGGCTTGCAGCTTCACAGCCGGTTCCCTACTGCGCATATGCTGAGCGAGCTGCGCTTTCTAAATGGTGTGGCGGAAGGAGGAGGGAACTTCCGGGGGACCTTGGCCGCAGCAAGGTTTCCTGGAAGTGGGGATGAGTACCTGTCAAAAACAGGTACCCGCTTCACATTCCTCCCTGAAAAGATTCCAAATGTGGCAGCAGAGGGGGAGGACGCAAACAAGTGGAGCTTGCCTTTTTTGGGTGGAGCGCAACTTTGTTTTGTCAGCCAAAATCCTGAATGATGTGGGTTAACTGAAGAGACCCCAATGATGGTATGTTATTGTATACTTCTTGATTATGACTGTTTATATGGTGTAGCTGGTCCTTTTTCTGCTTTATGCCCCTTTATAACCCCTGAGAGAGTCCAGTGGTCTGCCAATGTCACATTTTAGTGAACAGCTTGGTCTGTGTATAAATGTGGAGAAACTTGTAAATGTGGAATATAAATTGGTAAATAATAGTGTATATTAAACATAAAGTTCTAATCTCTCCCCATTCTATCTACAAAAATAACAAAGTTTTGGTGATTAGATACTTTAAATGTCATTACAGTTGTTGCTCGTATGCAGCTAGAAAAGTTAAATATGTTTCTTTGATGCTGATCCTTAAAGCCCCTTTTATTATATAGTTCTGAGAATTCTTACAAGCTGTTCTTTCTTTTTTCTTATTATGCCTTTTTTTATCTTCTACAGATGGTGCACACATTGGCCAGTAATGGAGCAAACTCAATCTGGGAGCACTCTCTTCTAGACCCAGCACAGGTTCAGAGCGGTCGCCGTAAAGCCAACCCACAAGACAAGCTTCAGTGCGTATTTTCGATTTTTCCAAACTTGCATCATTGACGAATAGGTGTCTGTATTTTCTTCAATTCTTTCCAGACAATTAATTTTGACTCTTTATAGATAATTCAGTTGGTATATGTTTCTCTAGTGCTTGTAGTATAAGTCTGTGCAGGATATAATGTGTACGATACTGGGCATGTTCTACTATTTTTGCTTGAGAGTCCATTCACACAGGGGCAACTTTGGATCTGACTTGAAGTTGCCCCAAGTTGTGCGACATGATAAAATCATTGTAAGTGAATGAGAGCTGTCTTAATGTACACTACTGAAGTCGCTCCGACTTCAGAAAAGGTTCCTGTACTTCAATCTGACTTCTAGGCGACTTGTACCCATTGATTTCAATGGAAGTTGCCTCCAAGTCATATCCCCTGTCTTAACTGAAGCAAGGAAGTAAATATAGTTTTCTAGGCAAAGCCCTCCCTCCCACAGAGCTGATTATTATGTGATTGCCAGTGGCCAAAGTCCCCTGTCCTGAAGGCAACTTCAAGTTGCGTTGTAAGTTGCCCCAAGTCGCGCTGTGATTCATACTCAAGTCGTGTCCAAGTTGCCTCCCAAAGTTGCGCTGTGTGAATGGACTCTTACTGTTATAATGCAATGCACACCAGTGTGCGCATTATATGTATAGGGCTCTTAAGTGAATTAAGTGTCACCATTGAAAGCAACAGAAACAATTGCCGTTAAATGTGTTGTATGGTTTTCCTAATGCATCTGTACACCGAAAAACAGTCCTAATAGTTATGAATTCCCTCTGAGGGTCATGGGTGGAGAAAATGAGGAGCTACATGCTGCCAAGCACCCAGTTGTGTGCTTTACAGTAGCCTTTTTTTAACCAGGATGCCTTGAGTTCTCTTCAGGGGTGCCTTGGCAAAATGCCTAAAAATCACCCAAAAATTGTGTACAGGCATGGCGGGTGAAAGAAGCTTGCCTTTCAGTTACACAAAACCACAGATTTTCATTTTGCACCATTATGAACTTCTAGCTGCCGACCTCCTAATGACCAGTGCCATCATCAGTTGATGATGACGACAGTCGCCTGCATTGCATCCTTGTTTTACCCTCCCTTTCCTCTCCCTATCAGCTTTGGGGTCACACTGGCTAAGTGATGGAGAAAACAAACATTGGAATACTAGTCGGTACCAGTTTGCAAAAATGTATTTGCTGTGGAAGAATAAATTATCTTTAACGTTGGGTGTTCTGCATGTGGATATAATGGAATAGTTTTTACATTTTAGAATGGGGTGCCTCAAGACTGCCCATAAGTTTAAAGAGGAACTGCAGTCCGCTCACCTAATTTGTAATAAAAACATCTTTGCCACTCTGAAGCTTCCATCCAACCACTTATTGCATATTATTTTATATATACTGTGATTCTGTACTTGCCAAATAATCTGCAGAAATCTCCCTCTACGAGTCTGGTTGCTGCCTGTTCACTTCCTGGATTTACACAGACACACAGAGGCACAGTCCAGGTTCTAGCCCCACCATCCAAGTGGATGTAGAATTAAAATAAAAAGAGCAAAGCGCAGCGAGGCTGCGCCAGAAGCGTGGCGAGCGAAGGGAAGCCCACGAGGGGCCCTCTAATATGTGCAGCCCTTATGTCCACTTGGATGGAGGGGCTAGCACCTCGACTCACGGCGCAGGCGCTGTTCATCTTCAGAGATTTTCTGAATCTCCTTCTGCTCCGTACTGCGCAGTACGCGGCGGACACTTCTAGATGGCCGGACGCTATATGTCAGAACACTGGCTTTTCTTCAGTTATCTTCAAGTTTGCCTGTTTGGATGTATGAAGGATATCCTGAGCCTCAGAGCACCTGGATTTTGGGTGTGCCGAAGTTACCAATTATCTGCTATCTGGATATTGTAGTTCAGAGCGGTGTTACTTTGTGTTGTCCCTTTTATCACAAAGCCTTAATTAGTGATAAAACTAAGGGGCTTTTCTCCATGTGTATGATGGTGATGAGACATTTTTTGTGCTTTTCAGTATTTATTAAACCGTTACGTTCCTAAAACTATCTTTGAACATATCACTGACAATTTATGATGAAGCAAAGGAATGAGAACTTTGCTGTTTTTGAGTTCCTACCTTACTAATCGCCATTTATTAAACCGCTCACTAAGGAGTGTTATGACAGCGTATCACTAGCCTTTCACAATTTATTAAATTTACACCTTGTGACATACAGTTTAATAACTGGGAAAGTGTCATCATGAAATATACAATTTTATGCTTTTGGGGGAAAAACAAAACAAAAACATTCACCTACTCTAAACACATTATCTCCAGCCAAAATAAGCATGCTTGGAATTACAACTTTTTTCTTGCTCATACCATACCTTTGGGTCTGCACTGTAATCCTCAATGCCTGATAATGCCCTCTGCTGGGCAAATGGGTACTGGGCTCTTCATATGTTTTATATGAACAAAAATGGATTTTAGGAATTTTAGATGTTTATAGTCTCATTGCACTTAATGATAATTTGCCACTGTCAATAGCATGCTAAAATTCTGTTTTTTGTGGTGTTTTTTTTACCATATCATTTAAAATGGTTCTAAACTCAGTCTTTTTTTATTTTTATTTTTTTTATTTTTTTACCTTTATGCATTCTAACTTCAATCCAGCACTGCTCTCTCCCTCATCATTGAACATAGAGGCCCATTGGCATCTGCTTCTGTCAATCTCGGCCTGTGAGGAGGGAGTTGGGGGGCGGGGGGAGGAGTCGTGCCAGGCTGTGTGTCAATGGACATACACAACCCGTCTCAATAGTGAACCTGCACAAGGGTCCTTATAGCAAGCAGCTTGCTAATGGCGGCACTCGTAAGGAGGGGGGAGCTAGGAGCACTGGCAGGGGACCCCAGAAGAGGAGGATTGGGGCTGCTCTGTGCAAAACCTTTACACAGAGCAGATACGTATGACAGGATTGCTATTCTACACTCACTTTAAGATAGCCAGTGTTTTTAGGAACAAATCTGCAGAGCTTTGGACTGTGCGTATATTTGGAGCAGGGCGCAGGTATATGTAAAAGAATGCTGAGGATTTCTTCTTTTTTGTTACAATGCAAATGCAGGGAGAGTGGCATCTCTCCTTCCATGCTGATCATTCGGGAAGTTCTGTGCTATAGAAATAATTTTTGCAGAACTGAATAATACTGGTTTGGTTCAGCCTGGTGTGAAGAGAAACAAAAAACAGCACGTTTCAATTTTTATTTTATTTTATCCTGAAGGTGTATTTATTCCTTATTCTGCATCCACAGTAGTTTATATTGTTGTTTATATAGAATTTAAGAGGAGAAAGATTGGAAATATTGCATGGTCACATAAGGTTAGCAAGAGGATGTGGGGTCACACGAAATATCAAGTGCTCAACAAATAGATGAAAAAAAAAAGAATTGATGTTTGACGTTAAGTGACAACAGATCTTTTTTCCTTGCAGCCCTACGAAGTCGGAGTTTATCCGTGCCAAGTATCAAATGCTTGCATTTGTGCACAAGCTACCCTGCCGTGATGATGACGGAGTGACTGCCAAAGACCTTAGCAAGGTAATCTATCCTAAAGTGAAGTCATCAAACACTAGCATTCTAATCTTGATATAAAGAGGGTAATATGATTGTAAGTTACTAGAGTAATAATGGAAAAGCTGACTGCTTAGTGTTTTTGTGTACAAGCAACGTCAAAAGTGGCAATTGGTAAGTATACTTATCCCAAACCTAATCATTTAGCTGTTATGGTAGCCTGCTGCTGTTAAAGGAGCATGTTTTTTGGTACAGAGGACAGGCATTGCCATCATACATGCTAAACATACTGAAACCTTTGCATGAAGACTGCAACTGTAATGTCCTTCTCTTATTCTCTTTTATGATGTTGCCACAAAATGACAGTTCCACTTTATAGCAATTACGTTCCCTGAACTACTGGCAAATATGTTATATGTATCTGTCTTTGGTTTGAGAGAAGACAGTTTGGTGGCAGCAGGGCTTTTTTTCAGTGGGAACGTGGGGGAACGCAGTTCTGCCACCTCCAGCACTGAATGTATGTGATGGCAAGGGGTGCTGGATTGTGATAGTGTCTATTAATGCTGGCTGCTGGGGGATCTATTGTTGCTGGAGGGGATCTAGTTATGAGGGGAGGGTGGGGTTGTGATGGGGTCTATTGATGCTGGGGGATCTATTGCCATTGGAGGGGATCTATTTATGAGGATGGGGGGGGGGGTTGTTTCTGGGTAGCTCCATTGTTGCTGCTGGGGAATTTATTGTCTCTGGAAGGAATCTATTTTTGCAGGGCGGCTCTATAGTTGCTGGGGAGGTATAATTTTGCTGGCGGGGGAACTATTGTTGCTGGGGTGTATCAGTTGTTGCCTGGGAGGGATCTACTGTTAAGGGAGCAGTCTATTGTAGCTGGGTGCTGGAGAGTCTATTGACTCTGTCTGCGGGGATATCTGGCGTTGCTGCTGGGGATCTATTATTGCTGGGGAGTATTTTGTTGGGAGTGCTCCATTGTTGCTGGGGATCTGTTGTTGGCTTCAGGGGATCTATTTTACTGGTTTTCTTGCCATCATTAACAAATTTCATACAAATCTTAGTACCACGAATGTTAATTGGGTCTGTATTCCTTTAAAAGGGGCAGTACTGGGAGTAGGGTAGGGGGTGGAATCAAGGAATGGTGCTCAGAGGTAGGTGGCAGTGGAGACCAGGGGTAACACCAAAAGTGAGAGCTCCTGCACCTATTCTCTGAGAAAAAATGCCCTGGGTGGCAGCATTTTTTCTTCTAAAATACAAAAATCCCCAGTCATTTATAACCCCCAATTTTATATTCCACCCTGTGTCTTTGCCTGGATTGTTGCATCCTTTTGGCCTTTCCTACTTTTCAGTCATTTTTTTCACCTTTCCACCTATTAAATCTTCTGCCTTTGTTGTAACTTTGGATAGTAATCCACATTTTTTCTTCCAGTAAATACCTTATACAGTCCACTTCCTGTTTCTTGTCTGGTCATTAGCCTAGCCTTATGACATCATGCACAGCTCTGTCTCTTGTGAGAGTTTGCCAGGAAAGGAGGGGGGATGAGTCATAAGAGAGTCAATGGGAGCTGCAAAGCTGGAGGTGTTCCTCTGTGTGTCTGTGTAAATGCAGAAAGTGAACAGGCAGCAGCTTCAGCTGCCCACATTTAAAATTGCTGCAGCCAGACTTAGGGGAGGGAGATTTCTGCAGCATATTTGGCAAGTACAGAATCATGGTATATATAAAATGAATATGCACAGTGGTTGAAGGGAAGCTTCAGAATGGCAAAGATGTTTTTATTACAAATTATTTGTGCAGACTGCAGTTCCTCTTTAAGATGGCTGCCTGAGTAGATGACATATTTTAAATATACAGTACTTGTGCCCTGCTAGACCAACCATCCTCTTCTACCCCTTCTAACCCAAGGATTGCCTTAGTATACCATTAACAAGATGTGATAGCTACACAGGGCATGCGGAGACCCAGAGGCTAAAAGACTATTTTCATGACTCTTCTAGTCACACTTGTACTGGTGCACTGTGGAAAACAGTCACCCCACTATGCTAGCAGTACAGTTCTAAGTATTCACTATTTGCCCAGTAAACTGCAGCAAGAATGGGGCCCCACCGAACTGCAATGGCAGGAATGATGATCCTGTTAAAGTGTTTGTTAACCTAAAAAAAAAATAAAAAAAAAAAAAAAATGGACCCTATTCCCTTAAAGCATGTTATACAGCACAGTGCTCCTGTTGTGTTATTTGGCACCCCCCCCCCCTTATTGCCTTAAAAACCTGGCTGATCTGGCTTGGCTATGCCCTCCCCTCTGTAAACTGACCCCTATATATCTTGGCTGCTGAGCCCTGACACCATGGCAGAGCCACAGCTCTCCTCTCCTGTGTCCTCCTCCCCTTTGTCCCTGTCAGCTCTGTCCACTGCATGATCCTCCCCTCCTGCTGCAATCAAATCTATACTATGATCATGCCACCCCCTTTGTTATATAATGCTTTGTGTGCTTGTGCTGTATAAAAAAAGATGTTGATTATACCGTATATCAGAGCAGTTCCCGGCGCTCACATGACGACTCAGACCTCTCTCCTCCCCCTGGCTGACATCGGCGGCAGTGCTCAGCCCTGCCCACTATAGCTGTCAGCTGGAGAGAGCCAAGGAGTCACGTGAGCTACTCTGATATACGGTATCTGCTTTTATATTATATTGTATTAGCCTTCATAATTTAATTCCACATATATCATGATTCTGCAACTACTGTTTGATTAGAGTCAATAAGACTAAACAACAAAAGTTCATTCACTGTATGCATGTTTGGTATACGCTACACTGCGCATGCTTCTTAAACTAGTGGCGCTTTACCAGCATTTTTCGAGCACTATTGGGGGTGCTTTATAAAGGGTTAAAAGCACTCGGGCTTTCACATTGGGATTGCAGATGAGGCTTCTTTCAGGTGCTTTACAGGCACTTTTTTTTAACACTAAAGCGCCTGAAAAAAGCCCCAGTGTGAAAGGGGTCTAAGGGTAATTTTGCTATGAGGGATCTATGCATTTTAAATTGAAAGCATATGGAAAGTAGTTATTTTTTTAGGAAACTTCTGTAGAGTCTAATTGTATTATTTGCAGAGGGTGATTATGTGGGCAAGTTCTTCTAGAGAGGGCTCAAATTAAGAACCTATCCTTTGTTTTTTATATTACATGCTTCTAAGCTTTTTCATGCTGTTCTCAGTAATTTCACCGTGTGTCTGCGTCACCAGTAGGTACAATTGTGCTAATTTGCTATACTTTTCACCCCCTGTAGGTAACCGCAATACACCCTACTGTTTAATATGGCCTTTTATTGTTAAGTCTATTTGGGTGGCAAAATATAGCAGAGTCGGTTTAGAAAACCTGACGAAAAGGAAAATTGAGAAAGTTTAAGATATTATCACGAACTTCATTTAAAGGGATTGTTTTTTTTTTTTTTTTATAGTTTTGTGATATACAATTACATAAGGCATACATTTACTCTCTTAATCAACATAATCCTTATGCTGCCAGCATTAGTAAATATACAGGAAAGTATATCCTATGTACTTTGTTTAAAGCTTTTTTTTTTTTTTTTTTTGTTCACTTACCTTCTGGTTTCCAGGCCTAGGCAAATGATGTCATACATCCCAGAAGTCTTCAGGAGGGGTTTTCTCAGCTAAGCACACTCTTGCCTGCATGTCTGATCTAAGGGCAGATGGATTCCAGAAAGTAAATGCTACATGAATCATCTGCCCTTAAGATGGCCATGGCCAGAAAGGCTAGAGGGTGTTTTTCCAACTGATTTCTCTGATTTTCTGTCAGGTGATGCTGCACATGTTTGTGTGCTTGAGGCCTTAAAGTGGTTGTAAACCCTTGCAACACACTTTGACCTACAGGTAAGCCTAGATTAAACCTACACGGTATAGGAGATATTTACCGAAAGACAGGCACCGCTGTCTGTGGCGCATGCGCCGTAGACAGCGGCACGCAGGCGCGCTGAGCGCGGCACTGTCAATGACGAAGATGACGCGCGTGTCGGCTCCCGTGCGCATGTGTGGGAGTGACGTCATCACGGCTTCGCCGAATGACAGCGGCGGAGCAGCGAGACCCCCGAGAAGATGGACGCAGCGGACTACAGGGGACAGCGGTGACTTCGCTGGCTCCTGTTAAGGTAAGTGACACATAATGGACTACTATGCGATGCATAGTAGTCCATTATGCTTTGACTTTGCAAGGAAATGAAAGAGGAAGTAAACTCATCAGGGTTTACTTCCTCTTTAATGGGCCATTTTTTTTAGTTACTGGTGTTCTGCTGTAAATGTATCCATGCAAACTTGTCCAGTGTGTAGAGAATCCTTCAATTTATGAATCCCCATAGCCTGAAATCCTGATTTGTGTGATTCAGCATGCAAATATTAAGGTCACCAAAAACTTGCTTTTTGCTAATTCCATTTGCAAATTGCAAAGTTTTTTTATTCTCTTGAATAATTTAATGAAAAAGGGGCATCACTTGTTTAAACAATTGCCTAAAATAATGCTAGTGGACGAACAGACAGGGGCTAATGAAGGTTAAAGTAAAACTAAAGCTGTATCGGAGCACCACAAGCCAAAAACTCACCCATCCATTCATGTCTCCGTGCTTTATTTTCCAGAGAAAAATAGCTTTAGCTTTCCTAGCTGTGGCCATCTTGAGTAAGGGCGGATGATTCATGTAGTAGCATTTAGTTCCTGGAATCCATCTGCCCTTAGCCCATGCATACAGGTAGGTGTGTGTGCTTAGCTGAGAAAACCCTCCTCCCCTCCTCAAGACTTCTGGGATGTGCAACCTCATTTGCCTGGGCCTAAAGACCAAGAAGTAACTGAAAAAAAAAAAAAAAAAAAATTTAAAACAAATTATTCAATTTCCTATCCATATACTAATGCTAGCAGCATAAGGAATAAAAATTCCTTATGCTGCTAGCAATGTAGATTGAGAGTGAAGTTCCACCCCCCCCCCCTCCCAAAAACAAGGCATTACTGCGCATGAAATATTATTAAAAAAAAAATTTGGATTTTTTTTTTTTTTTACTCACCTCTTAATGCCTGTTGCTATGTGGTCCCCTGAAATCTTCCTCCTTCCTCTCCTAGGCTCCTTACGTCACTTGCCTCGGCGCCGAGGGCTTCCTTGCCATCACAATGGGACGGGCACTTCCGACTCCCGTGGATCTGGCAGCCTAGTAGTTAACGGCGCTGTGAGAATGACTCAATGCGCATGCGCGAGATCGGGGAGAGAATGCTGCTCTTTGTGAATAGGCTGGCGTGGGGGGGGGGGGAGGATACGGGGGTCGAACTTCCGGCTGAGTTTGCTGTGGTGAACCCCCTAAGTGCTCCCCCAAAAGGTGCCAAATGTGGCAGGGGCGGGGGAGGGAGGCAGACAAGTGGAGCTTCCCCTTTTGGGTGGAGCGCCACTTTAAAATGCCCAAACTTCCATGTTACCGTAAATTTTATATAGAATTATTGCATTCCTACCTTGCAGCACTGGGGTTTTTGGTTCAAATCCCAATTAGAACACTACCTGAATGGAGTTCGCATGTGCTTTTGGGCACACCGGTTTCCTCTCATATGCCAAAGACATGCTTCTAGGTTAATTTGATTCTGTCTAAATTGGCCCTAGTTATGTAAGGTATGGACCTTAGATTGTAAGTTCCTCAAGGACAGGGACTGATGCCAATGTGCAATATGTTAATCGTTGCGTAAATTGCCATCACTATATAAATACAGTGGTGTGAAAAAGTGTTTGCCCCTTCCTCATTTCCTGTTCCTTTGCATGTTTGTCACACTTAAGTGTTTCGGAACATCAAACCAATTTAAACAATAGTCAAGGACAACACAAGTAAACACAAAATGCAATTTGTAAATGAAGGTGTTTATTATTAAAGGTGAAAAAAAATCCAAACCATCATGGCCCTGTGTGAAAAAGTGATTGCCCCCCTTGTTAAAACATACTATAACTGTGGTTGTCCACACCTGAGTTCAATTTCTCTAGCCACACCCAGGCCTGATTATTGCCACACCTGTTCACAATCAAGGCATCACTTAAATAGGAGCTGCTTGACACAGTAAGGTCCACCAGAAGATCCTTAAAAGCTACACATCATGCCGAGACCCAAAGAAATTCAGGAACAATTGAGAAAGAAAGTAATTGAGATCTATCAGTCTGGAAAGGGTTATAAAGCCATTTACAAAGCTTTGGGAATCCAGCGAACCACAGTGAGAGCCATTATCCACAAATGGCGAAGACATGGAACAGTGGTGAACCTTCCCAGGAGTGGCCGGCCGCCCAAAATTACCCCAAAAGCGCAGCGACGACTCACCCAAGAGGTCACAAAAGACCCCACAACAACGTCCAAGGAACTGCAGGCCTCACTTGCCTCAGTTAAGGTCAGCGTTCATGCCTCCACCATCAGGAAAAGACTGGGCAAAAATGGCCTGCATGGCAGAGTTACAAGGAGAAAACCACTGCTGAGCAAAAAGAACATCAAAGCTCGTCTCAATTTCTCCACAACACATCTTGATGATCCCCAAGACTTTTGGGACAACATTCTGTGGACCGATGAGACAAAAGTGGAACTCTTTGGAAGGTGTGTGTCCAAGTATATCTGGCGTAGAAGGAACACTGCATTTCATAAAAAGAACATTATACCAACAGTAAAATATGGTGGTGGTAGTGTGATGGTCTGGGGCTGTTTTGCTGCTTCAGGACCTGGAAGACTTGCCGTGATAAAAGGAACTATGAATTCTGCTGTCTACCAAGAGATCCTGAAGGAGAATGTCCGACCATCTGTTCGTGTACTCAAGCTGAAACGAACTTGGGTTCTGCAGCAGGACAATGATCCTAAACACACCAGCAAGTCCACCACCGAATGGCTGAAGAAAAACAAAATGAAGACTTTGGAGTGGCCTAGCCAAAGTCCTGACCTGAATCCTATTGAGATGTTGTGGTATGACCTTAAAAAGGCCGTTAATGCTCGAAAACCCTCTAATGTAACTGAATTAGGACAATTCTGCAAAGATGAGTGGGCCAAAATTCCTCCAGGACGCTGTAAAAGCCTCATTGCACGTTATCGCAAACGCTTGGTTGCAGTTGTTGCTGCTAAGGGTGGCCCAACCAGTTATTAGGTTTAGGGGGCAATCACTTTTTCACACAGGGCCATGATGGTTTGGATTTTTTTTCACCTTTAATAATAAACATCTTCATTTACAAATTGCATTTTGTGTTTACTTGTGTTGTCCTTGACTATTGTTTAAATTGGTTTGATGTTCCGAAACACTTAAGTGTGACAAACATGCAAAGGAACAGGAAATGAGGAAGGGGGCAAACACTTTTTCACACCACTGTACCTAGTCAGGTCCATAAATATTGGGACATTGACACAATTCTAATCTCTTTGGCTCTATACACCACCACAATGGATTTGAAATGAAACAAACAAGATGTGCTTTAACTGCAGACTTTCAGCTTTAATTTGAAGATATTTACATCCAAATCAGGTGAACAGTGTAGGAATTACAACAGTTTGTATATGTGCCCCCCCCCACCTTTTAAGGGACCAAAAGCAATGGGACAATTGGCTGCTCAGCTGTTCCATGGCCAGGTGTGTGTTATTTCCTCCTCATCCTATTTAAAAGGAGCAGATAAAAGGTCCAGAGTTCATTTCAAGTGTGCTATTTGCATTTGGAATCTGTTGTTGTCAACTATCAATATGAGATCGAAAGAGCTGTCGCTATCAGTGAAGCCAAGCCATCATTAGGCTGAGAAAACAAAACAAACCCATCAGAGTGATGGCAAAAATATTAGATGTGGCCAACTTAACTGTTTGGAAAATCCTTAAAAAGAAAGAACGCGCCGGTGAGCTCAGCAACACCAAAAGACCCGAAAGACCACAGAAAACAACTGTGGTGGATGACCGAATAATTCTTTTCCTGGTGAAGAAAACACCCTTCACAACAGTTGGCCAGATCAAGAACACTCTCCAGGAGATAGGTGTATGTGTGTCAAAGTCAACATTCAAGAGAAGACTTCACCAGAGTGAATACAGAGGGTTCCCCACAAGATGTAAACCATTGGTGAGCCTCAAAAACAGGAAGGCCAGATTAGAGTTTGCCAAACAACATCTAAAAAAGCCTTCACAGTTCTGGAACAACATCCTATGAACAGATGAGACCAAGATCAACTTGTACCAGAGTGATGGGAAGAGAAGAGTATGGAGAAGGAAAGGAACTGCTCATGATCCAAAGCATACCACCCCATCAGTGAAGCAGTGTAGTGTCATGGTGTGGGAATGTATGGCTGCCAATGGAACTGGTTCTCTTGTATGTATTGATGTGACTGGCGACAAAAGCAGCAGGATGAATTCTGAAGTGTTTCGGGCAATATTATCTGCTCATATTCAGCAAAATACTTCAGAACTCATTGGACGGCGCTTCACAGTGCAGATAGACAATGACCCGCAGCATACTGTGAAAGCAACCAAAGGGTTTTTTAAGAGAAAGAAGTGGAATGTTATGCAATGGCCAAGTCAATCACCTGATCTGAATCCAATTGAGCAGGCATTTCACTTGCTGAAGACAAAACTGAAGGGAAAATGCCCCAAGAATAAGCAGGAACTGAAGACATTGCAGTAGAGGCCTGGCAGAGCATCACCCGGGATGAAACCCAGCGTCTGGTGATGTCTATGCGTTCCAGAGTTCGGGCTGCAATTGACTGCAAATGATTTGCAACCAAGTATTAAGGAGTGAAAGTTTGGATGATTGTTAATCTGTCCCATTACTTTTGGTCCCTTAAAAAGTGTGAGGCACATATACAAACTGTTGTAATTCCTACACCATTCACCTGATTTAGATGTAAATTAAAGCTGAAAGCCTGGAGTTAAAGCACATCTTGTTCGTTTAATTTCAAATCCATTGTGGTGGTGTGTAGAGCCAAAAATATTAGAATTGTGTCGATGTCCCAATATTTATGGACCTGACTGTAGGTTGTTAATTTGGTTTATACTGGCACAGTTTTATTGTAATGAGGCAGAGCTGTAAAACTACAAAATGAGCAGCTTTTTAATACCTGATAGTCAGCCAAGTATTTACTCTTACACTGTGAAATGTATGCCTAGAAATGAGCCATATGACAGGGCTGGAAATTGCAATGTGTAAGCCTCAATGAATTCCCCCGACTGATGAGCTTACAAGTAAATGTGCTGGAGGCACTGGAGGTCATGCTGTCACTGAGCGCACGTCTCCTGCCCACTTGACAAACCACAGTATCAATACACAGCCTTCTGTACCTCTCAGGCAGCTGTCTATTACCCTATAGCTCACAGCTTGCGTGCTTTCCGTGACTAACCACCAATTTTGCAGTGGGTGCTCTTTTGTAGACTAGCACATTCACTTTCTGTCTAGAATGCACACAGACAACTAATGACTTTCCAGATCTTCTTTGTGTTTTTTTTTTTTATTATTATTATTATTTTAATGCCACTTATTGTATAGAGGCCTGCAAATACTGCGTTGCAGAGATATTCAGCATTTCAATAAAATATTGGAAGGGAAATTAATGCTATTCTTTTTCTTACCACAGTGTTAAACAGACCCATACCACTAAACCCTGATATGTCTTTTCATGTATGCGGAATAAAGGGATTCATTACAAGCATGTCCCCCCCCCTTAAGGCTCCATTAATACTTGTGTGACTTCTCATGTAATATGACACGTCGCAGCCCATTTTTTTCAATGGCACCTGTTCAGATCTATGTGACTTTGAAAAGTTTCCTACACTACTTTGCTGCAACTTGAATGCCAGAGAGTGTAAAATCACATCAAAATTGCTCTGGAAATCATGCGACTTTGTAGTTGCACAAGTGTGACCTGAGACTAAAGCATAATTAAACCTAAGAACAAAAACGGAATGTATTGTAATGTTGATGTAGTGGCTTAAATTGTTTCTTTTTATCCACTTTTTTTTTTTTTGGTGATCCTGCCAGGAATGCACGTCCTGTCCTATGGTGATAACTATACTGTATCTAAGAGGAGCCGTGTTTTCACCCTAGGGAAAAATGGAAGCTTCTGGTGCGGCATCACTACACCTTGGCTCTGCACTCCAGGGTAGTATCACATTTTGTTGCTGGCAATTTGTTATATTACGTTGGACTCCAGGATGGATGTGGTAGCAATGATTACCATCTAAATAAAGTCATACTTTTACAACGTATCCTACTTCTTTCCGTAACAGACAAATGTTGTCAAAATTTGAGAAATAGCTTTTGATTGTTTGCTGTGGACATCTTCAACATATCTTGTTTTATTTGATCTAAAAGGTTCACTTTTTAATCCTCTTGCTACTTGATGTGAAGTTGCTAAATACTAAGCGCCTGGTACCTACAATTTTTTATCTGATTCCCAGTTGTGGTTACAAAGTGCCATTGGCAGATTTCTATTTTATAAATGTGTACTTGGATCCATTCCGACCCCCACCATATGAGTCATACCTTAAGTTGACACTATGGCCAGGTCTTGGATATCAAAGTAATTACATATTCGGAACCAGCAGTAAGTGGCCTTTAAAAGAAGCCCTCACTGACCTCTGTAGCTGCAGGCACTGCGGAGCAATATACCCAAACATTTTAAAAGCTGAAACACTGAAAAAAGAGCTGCTAAGCCACTACTGGGAGAAGAAAACGTGGTTGACTAAAGGCCTGTACACATGATATGAAAATCGTAAGTAAAATTTGGTCCGAACGATCTGCCGATGTTCGGATCATTAGTATGGTGCTTTTTGACAGCCGATTCTGGTTTTTCATCCAACAAAAGCTCAATGTGCAGACTATAACATTTTTGTCGTACATGAAGAAGATTACGTATGCTGAGAAACAAAAGAATACATACAAAACTATTCAACACATTACATCACTTCTGAAGTTGTATTTTGTCGTACAAGAATTTTAGTATGGTGAGTAACCTCTTCACTTTCGACATGAGACTAGTATGCAACAAAAAACGGAGAAATGGTCATCCGAAAATCTGATCATGGGTACAAGGCTTAAAGGGTTTGTAAAGGTAAATGTTTTTTTCACCTTAATGCATTCTATGCATTAAGGTGAAAAAACATCTGACAGTGCCGGCGCCCCCAGCCCCCCCGTTTTTACTTTTCTGACCCCTCAAAAGTCCCGCGCTCGCCCACGACGTCCTCTTCGCCACTCAGCCTGGCCGCTGATTGGCTGGAGTGGATGGATTGAAAGTAGCGCAGCCATTGGCCAGGGGGCGGGGCCGTGTGATACAGCGAGTGACTTCACCATGCGAGGGAGCTCTCATGAACGTGAGAAGTACCTGCGGGAGGAAGCGGAGACAGCCGCTGAGGGACCCCAGAAGAGCAGGTTCGGGGCCACTCTGTGCAAAACGAGCTGCACAGTGGAGGTAAGTATAACATGTTTGTTATTTTTTTTCTATATAAAAAATACCTTACAATCCCTTTAAGGTGCTGAGAGAACTAAGTGAAATACTTCAGTGCTTCTACTGTAAACTGTGATGAATTGCTACATAATGCCTGCAGCTACATTGGTCATTGAGGGCTTGTTACAAATTTGTGACTGCTGGGATGAGACCATAGGACGGGTTTCCAAACTTTCTAAACAAAGGGCCAGTTTATTATCCTTAAGACTTTAGAGGGGCCAGGCTGTAGCCAACAGGCATAGAAAATGTCATGGTGTCAGGGAGATGAATGGTACTCCATCACTGGGGTCAGTGAGAAATAGTGCCCCATCGTTGGGGTCATTGAGAGGAATAGTGCCCCATTGTTGGTTTCAGGGGCAGGAATTAGTGCCCCAAGGGCTGGACAAAGGCAAGCAAAGGGCCACATCCGGCCCCTGGGCCACAGTTTGGAGACCACTGCAATAGGATCAACTGAGCTGCTGATAGAACGAATAGAGCAACTTCATTATTTGCTCCACAGTGCCTGCAACTACAAAGATCAGTGAGAGCTTCTTTTAAAGTGTTAATAAACCCAGAATCCTGTATTCACTGTATTCACCACAGTACTCAAAATGTGGAAATGCAACTGTTTTAGTAAATATAAACTGCTAAATACCTTTTTTTTTTTTTTTTTTTCATCAGCCATATATAGCAGTCTTGTGATTTCTATCAGTGTCCGACCAAGCACTGGTTAAAGCTTGTAGGGGGAGTTTTCGTTCTCCTCTGACTTTCCTATGAGGCTGCATGACTCCTGTCCCTCTGTCTGGACAGTGCCGATTGGCCCTGTGCCGATCACATGCACCTCCCAAGAAAAAACACTCTAGCAATGCACACCAAACTGAGCATGTGCTGAGTGCCCCCCCAAGGCTCTGTACTATCAGAAGATGGATTGGGGACTGTGGAAGAAGGGGAGAATCAGAGAACACAGGATCAAACAGCCTTTTTAACCCTTTAATCCATTGGGTTCCACAGTGAGCATATCAAGCATGCTTTATAGTATATACACGCCGAATAACACGTTAACTTCAAGAACATGTGAATGTCTGTTTTAATGTTCATAGTCTGGCCACAAATTCCGTTTCACAGCTCGCAGTCTCATTTCAGACGTTTTAACACATCTAATAACAGTCAAGTTGTCAAGTTCAGTCCCACCGGTTTTTAATAAATGTAAAGAATGAATTCTGTCTCTGGATGACAAGACTGTATCGGCCATAATCAGAGAGATAATTACTTCTCTTTTCCTGGGCTCTCCATCCATCTGCAGTACAATGATACTGTAATATATTGTTCATCTAACCTACTAGACTCTTGTCTGATTACATAAAATACTACGCTATCATATAGATGTATTAGGTGTCCTATTGAGGAAGCTTATTGTTTGCACATGATAGGTCTGTCCTTAATTCTAGAGGAAGAATATTGACTTGATTCCTAGGCTATGCAATTTAGTTCTCACTTTGGAACCCAGCAATTTACTTGTTTGACCTTCTGGATATAAACTGGCACACATAAACTAGATCAGTATTTCACAACTGGGGTGCCGTGGCAAAAGGAAAAAAAACTGCCCAGTTTTATCTGAGACATTCGGTGTTAATTCCTGTATACAGATAGGTGGGAGAGAGGACAGCCTGCACCTCCTCCTGGTTCTCTCCTCCTCTCTGCTACTATCTGTATTACGGTACTATCTGCAACCCAGAATGCTGTGTGGGTCATCCACCTGCATCCTACCAATGATTAGCATCATCGGTTTCTAAGAACAAAGGCGTCTGCACAGCTTTCTGCGTTGTACAGCTACCCTCCCTCCCTGCCTGTCAGAGTCTGTGTGTGAGGCTTCCCTTATGCCACTAACCCCCCCCCCTCCTGCCACTATTTCGTCTGACAGTAAACTTAGTGATTCCAATTCCTGCCAGCCCCTCTGTGATAACAAAATGTACTACACAGTGTGTATGTTTTTAAATTCTGCAGCTAAATGTTTTTTCACATCGCCAATGTGTGGTCACGTGACCACCCGGCGGACGTCAGAGGGGAAACTCGGCCCCTTCCACTGTAGACCATAGATCGGGGAACGGAGAGCGGTGGGCGGTCACGTGACCGCACATCTGCAATTTGAAAGAATGTAATTAGCTGCAGAATTTTAAAAGAAACCACAACTGTGTAGTACATCTTGTTATTACAGAGAGGCTGGCAGGAAATGGAATCACTAACTTTACAACCACTTTAACACAGGAGATTGGACTGTACAGAATTTGATTATTGCCCACAGTTTTCCACCACACATGACTTCTGTCCCGGCAGCAGAAATTGTGGGCAGGGGATGATAATCAAACGCTGTACAATCCCAGCAGCCAATAGCTGCAAGTGTGATCAGTGTGATTTGGTGGGGTGGGGGCAGTCCCCCTATCCGAGCACAATAGCTCAGGGGGAAGATTGGTACAATAACCTTGGATGTGAAAAACTTGGTGTGTGCCCAGCATTACCCCTATATACAGAACAGTGTAGGATCCTTAGCAGCACTGCGCCGACTTCCTGGTGGGCTCTGCACGTGGACCATGCGAACACGCCTGAGCTCATGCTTACTCTGCAATTACTTTTTTGTTATTTATGATAACAAGGTAATAAATACATTGTATTTTAAGGGCATACAATGCTTTCTTTTCTTGACATTGTCTTGCATACGTTTTATTTTTATTAATTTTTTTGCGCAATCGTTAGACAATAAAAATGTAACAAAACTAAATGTACTAAAATGGACTTACTCATTTCTTAACCAGTGTTAGATTAAAAATAGTGTTACTGTAGATGAAGTGTTTTGATTCTGGTACAAAGCATTGCAAAGTCATTTACAAATGAAAGTGTTTCGTTGTTTTATATTTTTTTCCCCTTTTTTAAATTATATAAATATGTTAAAAAAATAAAAAATAAATAAGACACATGGATTATTTTTTTTTTGCCTATTCATACTTGCCTAGGTGGATCTAGACTTCCTAAGTCGGGATGACGTGCTGCCTGAACAGATTCCAGTGACATCAGTGAAGAGTGGACTTCAGATCGCTTTCCGCTGAAAATGGGTCAGAGAAGTGCAAAACGAATTGCACTCCTGTGACCCATAGGAGAAGCTCAGGCTGGACTTCTTTAATATTATTGGTTAAAAAAAAACAATAAGGAGTTTATAGGGAGAGATTAGTGTAAAGTAAGGACTGATAAGGGGTTAAACAGAGGAAAATTTTATTACAAAATCAACTTTTTTGCTTGTCAAGTTGCTGTAACTGACCTCATCTGCAGATTGACGTTTATTGTTTGATCTGCAGATCAATGGAACAGATGCAAAAGTAACACTTTGTATCTTTCTATTTCCTGTGTGATCAGTGTCTGAGTTTTTTTGACAGCAGCAGCTGCCAAAGTTACTCTGTGTACACAACATCTCTGGCTTTGAGTTATTAGAGCTGAGAGTTCCTGGGGAGTGGGAAGGGGTCCCAGCATTGTTTTTTTGGGGTCTGTGTAGCATGCCGTGTCTTAAAGCGGCGTGCCACCCAGAAATTGAACTTCCGCCGATCCTGTTCACCCTATACCCCCCCCCCCCCAGGCACCTTTCAGCTGGGAGGGGGACGCAGGTACCTGTCTAATCAGGGTATCTTCTCCTACTTCAGGCGAAAGATTACCGCAATATCCACGGCAATCTACACCATGTCCGGCCCCTCCTCCATTCCCCACACTGTCTTCTGGGAGACACACAGGTCCCAGAAGACAGCAGGGACCAGTCAGAATGCGCAGCGCGACTCTCACGCATTTGCAGTAGGGAAACAGGATGTGAAGCCGCAAGGCTTCACTTCCTGATTTCTTTAATGAAGATGCCAGAGCCTGCACCCGGAGCAGAGGGATGGGTCGGCTTCGGATGAGGATATCATGGGCTCCCTGGACAGGTAAGTGTCCTTATTTTAAAAATCAGCAGCTGCAGTATTTAATTTTCCTTAAAGCAGGCGGAACTCTGCTTTAACATGTTACATGTTATGATCTTATTCAGGTGTAACATGTTACGAAAGAACACACCGCCCCCCCCCCCCCCCCCTTGCATCCTTTGCAGCTGTCAGCTTGTAGTTTTCAATGAACTACCACAGAGCTGGGCTAGTGCATTCTCTGTTCCTGTCAGATTGTATATGTTCGCCCATATGGGAAGTACGGGCAAGCAGATCTGCTGGTGCAATGCTTTACAGGCCCAAAAAAAAAAATTATAAATAAATTCATGTTTTTTTAACAGCAAAAAAAATGTACATTTATAATTTTTTTTTTTCTAAAAAGTGAACTTATCCTTTAAATGAGTTAAGCTGGGCATGCATTGAATGGGAGAAATCGCTCGATTTTTCTGCTGACTATTGTAATTTGACAGCTGGCGCCCGTGGCTGTGAGAATACCTGTACAGTAACGGCTTCTCTTTGGATGCAGTCACTGTTGGGCCAACAATTCTCCACCCAACTACTCTGATTTTTATTTTTTTTAATCGAAGTCTCTCAAGCTGGATGATGCCAGCAGGCTGATTCACAGTAATCAAAAGAAATTGAGTTTAAAACGATAGATGCTTTCTAGACAAAAGACTGAAAGGGTATATTTAGTGAAAAAATTTCTAGTTTTTTATTTTATTTATTTTTTACAGATATTTTACACTTTTTGCTTGTAAATATTCTAGTAACTTTTTTATAGAATGGGGTGTTTCTTTCAGGGTTTCCTTATGAACTATTGTTGGGTCATGATTTCAGTGCAATGATGATGTAATGTAGACAAAGAGGATTCCCTGTAGGGGAGATTTATACAGCTGGGCCACCCCTGATCTTGTGTCTTTGTTGTCTTTCATTTTTTTGCTGATTATAGCAACTCCACTCCAGCGTGAGGACGGGGAACCTGGAAACCTGCTTACGTCTGCTGTCTCTTGGGGCACAAGCCAATTTCTTCCACCCGGTAATCACTGCTCTCATATTACTGTGTAATCTCACTGCATTTTTCTGATCTTCTGAGTTCTATTTACTTGTCTGACCTCTAGTATGCAGTTAGAGATATTGTTATTATTGCTCATTCTCCGTGACTTGCTTAGTTTCACATTAGACCATGTTTTACAATTCACACTTTAGTTTAGCCACCCATACCCCCTGGTATTAAATTTGAAGCCTTGTGCAACTGACTCCTCTAACACTTCTGGTAATTAGGCAGCATAGGTTATGTATACGGAAACATAAAACATGCGCACTTGTTAGGTGTGTTTATTATCACTTGCAGAGATTTTTCATTTTTGTGCATTGGAAGTGTGATACTCATTTTATTAAAGTGTATCTAAATGTAAAAAATTAAAATGTAATGTATTACAGTTTAGCAGTACACGCAGCTAGCAAGGAGATGGGCACATTGACAGGTGACACTTTTCTTCTGGCTCCAAGGAACTTACCCTAGATAAACATCTTGCAGGGGACTCTTCATCTAAAATGTTCCAGACAAGCCAGGAAGAGCTTGGAGATGAAGAGAAATGTCCTGTCAAAGCAGCTGTCTCCTTGCTAGCTGTGTTGTCAGGTGGCCCTGGAGGCAGGAGGGTTGCCCTGTTAAACCTCACAGTTCACCTAAAGCTGGCCATTGATGATTCTTTTTTTTTTTTTTTGTATTAGCCAGCAGGCTAAATGGGGGGAGGGGGGGATTTATTCCTCCATTTCTACAAGTGGGGGGGGGGTTGGAGGAATCTCCCCCTCTTGTACTCTGTGTTGTCACAATACACTGATCAATGGAGGCAGCTGCTGATCTAGAAACCTTTTCCAACTTTCCTGTTCAACAGAAGTTGATCTACCAATCGACTTCTGTTGAACAGGGATGGCCACACAGATCAGAATTTGGCCGATCCTTGCTGAACCAACCAAGTTTCGATCCATCTATGGCCAGCTTTAGACTGCACTTAGAAAGGTTGTGCAATGTGCTACATGTACAGAATTAATTCATAGGTCCCATCAGTCCACCATGTATTGGAGGTGAACAAAGACAAACCTGTTTGAAGTCCAGTCCTATGGAACAACTGTGACTGCTTCTATAGATCTATAGAGAAATTAGTGTAGATATGTTATTTGAATGATTACCAATAAAGAAAAATATAGCCTAAAATAAACCTGAATACAGCCACTGAATTTAAAGACTGCTGGGTTTCAATATATTTTTTTCTTGGGTTTAGATACGCTTAAATCCGTGCTCATGGAGAAAGGTCCCAGGCACTATGGCAATTTTGACATTGATTAGCATTTTTATTTATCATTATTTCAATGACCACAATGGGGATTTCTGTTTTCTAAGCTCTAAAAAATACTCCCAATAAATCTACCTGTTAACATTTTTTTTGGGCAGACTTGCGGCCTCAACTCATTTGTATAATGTCTACAGAAAATGTATTTTTCCCAGGAAGGTCCTATAATTAGTACGTTGACTTCCTCAGACTGCGTTTGGCACCTGTAACAAGCTGTTATGTTTCAGAATTGTTGTAGATGCAGTAACATTTTTAATGTAAGAATGTGTTCTCGGCATATGGCAATAAGCTGTTGCCAATTATTTCAGCAGTGGATTGAGCCATATGTTTTGTAATGTAATGTAAACATGAGAAATTTTGTGAAAGAGTGAACATGATTTGAATTTGCAGCCACTGGTAAGGGCTAGTGCAGGGTGTAAGGGCTAGTGCAGGGTGTAAGGGCTAGTGCAGGGTGTAAGGGCTAGTGCAGGGTGTAAGGGCTAGTGCAGGGTGTAAGGGCTAGTGCAGGGTGTAAGGGCCAGTGCAGGGTGTAAGGGCCAGTGCAGGGTGTAAGGGCCAGTGCAGGGTGTAAGGGCCAGTGCAGGGTGTAAGGGCCAGTGCAGGGTGTAAGGGCCAGTGCAGGGTGTAAGGGCCAGTGCAGGGTGTAAGGGCCAGTGCAGGGTGTAAGGGCCAGTGCAGGGTGTAAGGGCCAGTGCAGGGTGTAAGGGCCAGTGCAGGGTGTAAGGGCCAGTGCAGGGTGTAAGGGCCAGTGCAGGGTGTAAGGGCTAGTGCAGGGTGTAAGGGCTAGTGCAGGGTGTAAGGGCTAGTGCAGGGTGTAAGGGCTAGTGCAGGGTGTAAGGGCTAGTGCAGGGTGTAAGGGCTAGTGCAGGGTGTAAGGGCTAGTGCAGGGTGTAAGGGCTAGTGCAGGGTGTAAGGGCTAGTGCAGGGTGTAAGGGCTAGTGCAGGGTGTAAGGGCTAGTGCAGGGTGTAAGGGCAAGTGCAGGGTGTAAGGGCAAGTGCAAGTGCAGGGTGTAAGGGCAAGGGCAAGTGCAGGGTGTAAGGGCAAGGGCAAGTGCAGGGTGTAAGGGCAAGTGCAGGGTGTAAGGGCAAGTGCAGGGTGTAGTACACTATAGCGAACGATTTTGAAAATTGTCATTCTCTAGTGCAAACACACTAGATTACTGATGGCTACTTTCCGACACATGCACATCATCACAAAGCTGGATATTGGCATCAGCTGCGTGATCTGTCTCCAAGCACAGCTTTTACAGGTCCTGTAATTGTTTTTGTTTGGGCAATGATTGACGGAAGAACAGAGGGTGCTGGTTTTTGGTAAAAGGGGTGTAGTGTAGCGATTGTACAAGGTTTTATTTTTATTAACATGGCTGCAAATGTAATCCCTTCAAAATGCTTGTGTAGTACTGTTTTGTGGGTGCCCTGTAGCCCACACAAATAGATTGGGAGAGTGTCAACTAATGTGTGTGTACATTTTTGTATTGTTAATGATTCCTTTCAAATGTATTTTCAATCTTGCCTTAAGTGACTATGTTCTGAAAGGTATTGGTGAGTCAACGTGTATGCACCGTCACATTGCTGCACACAGAACGGATGTAATCACCTGACTCACTGTCTGGATTCTTTAAGAATGTACTAACAGTTCCATCTTCAGTAACACGTTTTATATTTGCAGGAAAAAGGGACCACCCCTCTGCATGTTGCAGCTAAAGCTGGACAAATCCTACAGGCTGAGCTACTGGTAGTATATGGAGCTGATCCTGGGGCCCCAGATGTGAATGGTAGAACACCCATTGACTATGGCAGGTACGAATTTTTTTTTTTTTTTTTTTTCATTTTTGGTCCATTTTCTTTTAACCACTGCCTACTATGGCCTGTACCAGGGGTTTCCAAACTTTCTAAGGAAAGGGCCAGTTTGCTGTCCTTCAGACTTTAGGGGGCCATACTGTGCCCAGTGGAAGTAAACGATGCTCGATCTTTGGTATTAGGGGGAGAAATACATTTTTCTTGTCGGTGGAAGGAATTATGCCCCATTGTTGGTGTCAATGGCAGGAATTATGCCACATTGTTGGTGTCAGTGGCAGGAATTATGCCCCATTGTTGGTGTCAGTGACATGAATTATGCCCCATTGTAGGCAGGAATAGTGCCCCATTGTAGGTGTCAGTGGCAGGTATAGTGCCCCATTGTGTCAGTAGCAGGGATAGTGCCCCATTGTGTCAGTGGCAGGAATAGTGCCCTATTGTAGGCAGGAATTGTGTCCCATTGTAGGTGTCAGTGGCAGGAATTGTGCCCCACTGTTGGTGTCGGTGGCAGGAATTGTGCCCCATTGTTGGTGTCAGTGGCACGAATAATTCTTCAAGGGCCAGATAAAGGCTAGTAAAGGGCTGCAGTTTAGGGACCACTGACTTAAACAAACAAGCATTCTGAGTTATGAAAAAAGTTAAAAATTGAAGTTTTGTTGCCTTCCATCATGATCTGCTTTGAGTGTCTGTACTCCTCTGTATTTGCAACGGTTTTCTACGGTACTTCATATGGAACTTCATATGGAACTTCATTCAGGTTTTATGTTTTGAAAAGAATGGGCAATTTTTGTAACCCCTGACAGTTTTTATTGCTGTCTGTGGAAAAGGGAATGCAGATGACAAAACCTGTTAGAACTTTTTACCCTTCTCCTCCTAGTAGTGGATTAAGATTGAAGCCAAGGTGCATATTTGGGATAAGTCTTTGTTACAGGACCTCCCAAACCCATAGTTGAAATTCACATCATTCCCTGGCCTGAAGGAGTTTACAGACCAAGGTACCTAATTCACATTCATACTTACTAGGGCCAATTTACCTATGAGTGTCTAAGGAAGCCCACACAGGGAGAATTTGAAAACTCCATGCAGTTAATGTCATGGTTGAGATTTGAAAGGACAACCCTAGTGAGGACAGGTAGAGGTGCTAACTATTAAACCTCTGTGCTGATTACTCGGGGTTTAGCAACAAAAACACCACACTGATCATGAAGTCTTCTCGCAATCTAACAAAGTAGATTTTCTGGCTTGCTTTCATAGCTTTAGAACACCTAATGTTATGTGCATGGCCACAAGTGTCTGTCCATAACACGTGTCCTCTCGTGTACTTTACCATATGTCTTTTTACAGCTTAATTTGCTCAGCATTACAAGCACTACAACAATGTAATTTGTTTTATAAACTAAAATATGCATTTAAAGTGGTTGTAAACCCTTTACAACCACTTTATACTACAAGCAAGCCTATAATTAGGTTTACCTGTAGCTACACTGGATATCTCCTAAACCTGCACGGTTTAGGAGATATCCCTGTATTTGCATGTGCCAACATCATTGGCACATGCACACTTAAGCAAACTGAAGCATACGTGTCATCGCTTCAGTTGTACTGTGCCGTTGCCGGCGTCTCCCACGCGCATGCGTGGGAGTGACGTCATTGCGGCTCCGGCCAATCACAGCGCCAGAGTCACAAAACCTGGAAGTAACCCCCCGGGGAGATGTCGGCTACCAGAATGGTGAACGAGTACGCTATACATACTAGCTCATTATGCCTTTGTCTAGCAGGTTTTTTTTTTTTTTTTGGAATTGTTTAAATGGGTTTACAAACACTTTAAAGCATTCTGTGGCTAAACTTAAAAGAAACTCTGACCGGTATAAAGCGCTAGCACACAGAGGTGCTCTGCAACAGCCTATGTTATGGTCAAATCCCAGACCATTTTGATTAACAGAGCTGTGATACTTTTGGTAGTTTTAAATAATGACCGCCCCTGTGCTGTCACAGCTTGCAAGCCCCCCCCCCGTGCCGTCGCAGCTTTAGCGCCCCCCGTGCCATCGCAGCTTATACATAATGCTTGTTGAGGTTATGTACAGTAATGCATACTTCTGTCTAAATAACATATTAAAGTCACTGCATACCGAATGATATTCTGGGTCATTGCTGTGATTTTATGCCTATACATTTATATTTTACAGGCAGGCTGGACACCATGATTTGGCAGACAGATTGGTGGAGTGTCAATATGAGCTGACGGACAGACTAGCATTCTACCTCTGTGGGAGAAAACCAGGTGAGCACACTGCACAGCTGGCGGAGGACGCTGGCAACAAATTGTCTTTTTGGTCTGCTAGATTTTCTGCTATTACTATTAGAAAAATGAATTTCATATTAATGGAGAGAAAATGTGTTCATAATAAATACGCAAAATACCATTTTCTTTTAATGTTACCGGTAGAAAAAAAATATTATAAAAATGTGGGCTTGTAGCAGCACGAGAAGGTATTCTAAGGCAACATCTGTGGGTTCTTTAATACCATTTAGTTCAGGGATCTGCAATTAGCGGACCTCCAGCTGTTGCAAAGCTACAAGTCCCATCATGCCTTTGCATCTGGGTGTCATGCTTGTGGATGTCAGAGTCTTGCTATGCATCATGGGACTTGTAGTTCTGCAACAGCTGGAGGTCTAGTTGATTTTTACAGCTGGAGCTTTGTGTAACTCTGCCAAAATAGGTCATAACATAGGGGACCAGGCCACTTGAGGAGGCACCAATCTGTTGACATGTGATCCTATTGACAGTTAACAATAAAATGGCTTCCAGCTTCCTGTCAAGTTCACAAGTGCAATCTAGCCACATCTCCATTGATGGCGGTCCTGCAGTATTGTACAATTTCATTGGTGGCATAGTGTACTGTTTACTATGCAGGTCCATAAACTTAGAACTTAGTTCTGATTCTCCCTCTGTACTTTATAAATTGCTTATATCCATATGGTTCTGACCTTGTCTCTGCAAACCTGATTGTGGTTGTGTCAGTGTGATTGTCATTTGGTCTCTATTACCACATTTCCAACTTTCATTGTTTCATTATGGTAATACAAATATAGATCTAAGTAATTGATCTCATGGTTTGAACTCTGCATATATTATCCTGCCTTGGTGCTATGTACTAAGTCTAACCATAAAAAGACCTAGTGGTTGTAAAACCTCACCTTGCTGAGCAATGAAACTGCAAAGCAACCATCACATAAACATGCACAATAGTTTTAACCAAATATACATGTTTATGCAGCGAGTGGGCACCCTTAATGCGTTGAAGGAGTTTGGGTGATGGGAGAGAGACAGTTGGTTTAAGGGGGGCTGAAGGTATCAATCTCGCGTTATCCACCAAAAATGTTTAGAAAATCCATACCCTGACACATAGTTTGTGCTTTGAAATCTGACACATTTATTGATGCTTGCCTTTGAGAACAGTAGCATGCAGGTTAAATGGATGTTCTACTCAGTGATAAGTTCTTGCATCTACAGTAATTTCATAACATGACAGAGGATCATTGTGCCCTGGGCTTCCATTGATGGTAGTGTTATGCCTGTTATGAGAGGAACATGGAGGCTTCAATTGCCTTACTCTCCTGACTGTACTTGTCATCTGACTGACCCCCTTGACCCTAAGCACCTATACAGATTTGGATTCCAGACTTTTCTGATATGGCTACCTGCTCCAAGCCAGGAAGGTGTAGTTGAAACCAGTGGACCAGTTTAACAGCTAGTCAACTAGCTATTTTGGAAAGAGGTCTGTGCTGGCAGCCCCTGTAATATTTCATATTCCTGATATGTGCCTGCTGTACCATGTACTTGTATGAAAAAGTATCCTCTTCTTTGTATTGCTTCTTTTGTGTGCAATCCCTGGTGTTCCTGCCAGTCCCTCTGCTTTCCTGTTAAAATCTGACCACACTAAGCAGGAGACCACACTGTGGTCAGTTCTCTAACTATGGTCTTCCAATGATCAGACTTGCCCTGACATGCCTCCCCTGCACAGCCATTAAGTGGGAAGTTCAGTGTGCTGCTGTTTCTCCTCCCCTAACTCTTATGCAGCTGAGAACAGAGGGAATGTAAGCTCTCATTAAAAATTGGAAAAAAGGTATTTATAATTTTTTTTTATTATATATCTATTCACAAATATTTTGCCTTTCATTTCTATTTTAAACTGGGTTGTTTTACAAGGTGTGCTCTTACAATCACTTTAAGTATGGCTTCCTCCATTTTGTGATGGCTACAATTCATTGCAATTTGAGTTAAATATTTTTGGATTTCTCACATTAATTAACTCTTAACTGTTCTCTTTTTATCTATTTATTTTAGATCATAAAAATGGACATTATATAATTCCTCAAATGGCTGACAGGTGATTAAATCTATACTGCTCTTTTCTTTAATACCAGTTTCTTAAAGTGGTTTTATTTTAGTTTATGTAGCAATGTGACAGATGTTTTCAAACCGCAAAAAACAAACAAACCTGGAACCTATCAGGTCATGCTGTGAAAACTGTCATTATACTTTTCCAGGTGCTACGTTGTTATTTTTGACCTTCCTTGTATTTGTATGAATACCCAATAAGTGTAGAATACTGTAGATAACCATGGAAAGAGGTTATGAATATGCTAGTTAAAGGGATGAAAAAAATGGTAAGTACCCCTGCATGTTACTGCAGGAGACAAAATTGTGTGTTTAGGGTAACACTATTGTATTATTTCCCAGTATTCCGTCAACATGTTTCAAATTTGTAATGTTGGTTATTGTTTGCGTAACTTGATTGTCTGGAACAACTGACACCTTTTTTGAAGTAAAGGCCTTAAAGCGGAGTTCCACCCTAAAGGGGAACTTCCGCTCATCGGAACCCTCCCCCCCTCCGCTGTCATATTTGGCACCTTTCGGGGGGTGCAGATACCTGTCTAAGACAGGTATTTGCACTCATTTCCGGGCATAGACTCCCACGGGAGTCTATGCTTCTTCCTGTCCCGGCGCGTTGTTTGCTGGGACACACATGACGCACGGGTCCCAGAGACAGTGCGGACCATTCCCATTGTGCTGCGTGACTCGCGCATGCACAGTAGGGAACCGGGAAGTGAAGCCGCAATGCTTCACTTCCTGATTCCCTCACCGAGAATGGAGCCGAGCGATCGATCGGCCTCTGCTGCCGACATCGCTGGACCCTGGGACAGGTGAGTGTCCATTTATTAAAAGTCAGCAGCTGTAGTATTTATAGCTGCTGGCTTTTAATATTTTTTTTTTTTCCAGTGGACTCCCTCTTTAACAATACTGACACCTTAGAACGGAGACAGGCTACCTTGGCACTCCACTGTGGCAAAAGTACAAATGCCATCATGCTTCTGACTCTGGGAGTAATGGCTGTGGCTGTCATATTCTTGCAATACTCATTGTTACTTGAAATTTCACAACTGGAAGTTGTTTTCCCCTGCCTAAGAGAAGTTCAAAAACATATTTTTTTTTAAACATATCTAAACCTAAAAACAGAAGCATAATACATTGAAACATACCAGTCCTTATGTGGTGACTGCCTTTGTTTTAATTTTGCAAGCTAAGAACAGTTTCATCAATTACATGAAATACTTTCTTGCCAGAAATGCAGTGTCCTGGTCACTTCATGTAAGTCAAAAAGGAACTGCAAACCTTGTCTACCTTGTATAAACTACTAGATCCATCAATCCATTATGTACTAGGAATGAACAAAGGCAGATTTGTTTGAAATCCAGCCTGTGCAATAACCATGGCTGCCTTACTAGATACAGTGGAGTGTAGACACAAAGTTGGAGATTCACTAAAACTGGTGCACTCAGAATGTGGTGTAGCTGTGCTTAGTAATCAATCAGCTTCCAGGTTTTATTGTCAAAGCTAAATTGAAGAAGCTGATGTTAGAAGCTGCACCAGATTCTGTGTGCACCAGTTTTAGTAAACCCCCCCTAAAAAGACTGGAAGTATGTTAAATGCAGGATCGGCAGATGAAAACATAGGGAAAATGCCTGAAAAAAAAAGGTTGAAGCACTGGTAAGTTGCAATATATAACAACGCTTTACGTTGAGGTGAAATCAAGCTGCTGTCTATTAGCCTTGGTTCACGCTGAGCTGTAGGAATGAAGCTGTGTGAGTTCAGCTGAACTCGCACGATTTCACTCCCGCATGTCAGTTCCAATTTCGGAGAGGATTTCACAAACATCTGTGCAGGTTTCTGCACAGATGTCTATGGAAATCGCACCACGAAATCTCAAATGCTAGTACAGAAACTACTTTTTGAAATCTGTGCGGCGCCGCGAAGGCAATGTCACACTAATTAGGTTGGTGCCATTGCTGCCATTTTCCACCAATTTGACATGCAATTTGACACATCAAAACACACCAATTTAATCCAGGGCTTACAGATGCTTTTTTCCTCTGTTGGTTGCTTCAGCCCCAGTTTTTTTAGCGTTAAAGCAGAACTTCACCGAAAAGGGGAAGCTCCATCTATTTGCATCCCCCCCTGAGGGTCCCTGGTTTTGACAGGTACCCATTTCCAGGTCAGATCATCAGAGTGATCTGTGAGGATGGTCGGCCACCCGCTCCTTCCCCCTGCACTCTTGTGGGACACACACAGGTCCCAGACGACTGCAGGATTATTCATAAAGCACAGAGCAGGTTGCGCATGAGCAGTAGGAAGCCAGAATGCTTCACTTCCGGTTTCCCCTACCTAAGATGCTGGCTCCTGCACCCAAAGCCAATTAAAGAATTGGCTCGGGTGAGGGCATCACTGGACCCCTGGACAGGTAAGTGACCTCATATTAAAAGTCACCAGGTAAAATATTTGTAGCTGCTAACTTTTTTGGGGAGGAGACTGGAGCCGCTCTTTAAGTCTAGATTTGTACTTGCTCAGAAGATATTCGGGGCCCATATCTCATCCTATATATTCCTGCCTGAAATATTTCTGGTGTGTGCTGTGTTGGTTTTTCTCTACTTTCCAGCGGAGGGTGATGACTCTTCTTGATATATGCTGTGACCAGGAAGTGACAGTCATATCTGCATCCTGTTTTTGCTCCACTGTTGGACTGTCAGGGCACACCATGTGGGGAGTTCTAGCTGAGTAAATTTAGCCAAGCTATACAAAGATCAGCACTACTGCAGTGATATGTAATAGTTGCACAAAAGAAGATAATAAAAGATATAGTTTCTTATTTCTAAGAAACAGCACAAGATACTTAAGCAAAATTCTGCTCAGAATGGATATGATTTTTTAAGCCCCTCTTTTAAGAGGTCTTCCTAGTGACATCAGAGAGAGCCACACAACACATTGTCAATCAAGGGTGCAGTATTACTCAGGAGGACACTTCTCCTAACGGGGAGAAACTGCAAACCGCAATCCTGAAAGATACGTCTGCACTTTTTAGGCATCGGGGACTAGATCTATTTAAAGCTGAACTGCTATACAATGATGCAACTGTGGCTTTCTTTTGCATAGTAAGTTGTCTTTGTTATAATGAGCAGCTTTGGCAGCAATCTTGTGCTTTAACCACTTCCCACCCGGCCAATGCATATAAACGGCCGGGTGGGAGCCGTCTATTCCTGACAGGCCGTTCAGGAACGTCCTTCAGGAATAGCGGGATCGCGCGCGCGCGCGCTCGCGCAGCGGCGCGATCCCGATGTGCTCGTGTCACCCGGACACGGCACATCTCAGATCGGCAGGAGGGCTCTGTGATTGGCCCTCCTGATCACATGACGGCCGTGTCCAATCACGGCCGTCATGTGATGTAAACAAACAGCCGGTTGCTAGGCAATCGGCTCTCCTCTCCTCACACGGAAGTCACCGCTGAGGAGAGGAGAGCAGAACGCTGCAGCCGGCTGATGATCAGTGAGTATGGGCTGCTTTTTACAGCTTTTTACTCACTGATCATCAGTGTAGTGTCAACACATAACACACCACACAGTCCCCACACATGTCCCCAAAACACACATGTCCCCAAAACATACATGTCCCCAAATAATAAAAACACATGTCCCCAAATAATAAAAACACATGTCCCTAATAATAAAAACATGTCCCCCACATATGTCCCACTAAAATCACATGTCCCAATGATTATCTGCACACATATGTACGTGATCACCTGCACACATATGTACATGATCATTTGCGTACATATGTCCGTGATCACACAAACCAATTATTATACACTTAACGGATTTTTTTTTACCAAAAACATGTAGCAGAATACATTTTGGCTTAAATTTATGACAAAATTTGATTTTATTGGATTTCTTTTCAAATAGAAAAAAGAAAATATTGTTTTTTTTCCAAATTTCCGCTATTTTTGCGCTTATATCGCAAAAAAAAAAAAAACGGAGTCGTGAATAAATAACACCAAAATAAAGCTCTATTTGTGCGAACAAAATGATAACAATTTCATTTGGGTACAGTGTAGCATGACCGCGCAATTGTCACTGAAAGCGCTAGAGCGCTGAAAGCTGAAAATTGGGCTGGGAAGGAAGGGGGTGAAAGTGCCCTGTATTGAAGTGGTTAAGCATGTCCCTTGTCCAGCCTGCGCAGGTCTGTTTTTGGTTTGCATGATGAGTTGTCGCTGTTCTTCCCTTGGGAAGCAGCTATCGGTCATCTTTCCTCCTCCTTGTACCGTGTGTTTACATCGCACTACCTTTAGTGGGCTGGGTATTATCGGCAGAGCATTTTGGATCCTCCTTCAGGCGTCCCGGCAACACTAAGAATCTGGGCAATTATGTCACTAACAACAAAAACTAGGATTGCAGAGAAAGTAAGATTTAAATGAAATAAAAAAAAAAAAAAAAACGTTTGTGGTGTTGGATTGTGCACATGAAGACACAGAGCCATTACAGAAAATGAGGCTTGATTTTGGAGTTCAGCTTTAATTTTTTAAAGGCTCTAGACATCTCTATGCAAGCATCTTGGAGATATTTAGATCCCTCATAGGGATTAATTCTTATTCCACAGTTTGCCAGACAGGGAAAACTTTGCCTTTACTGCCCAAGAGTTACATAACTAAGAGTGTAGCTGTGTAGTATGCACCATAAGTGAAGGGTCGAAGCTGCAACTTTATAAGAATCCTCTTCGTAGCATTGTGGCAACCTTTGGAGAAACCTATGCAAATATCATCTGCAAACATCTGAAATTGGGTATTTGCATAGATTTAGGCTTGCCCCTACACGACACTGATCTTACACAGTGCTGATAAATTGGTTGGTCAGCCACTGACCATTTTTTCCAGGATGCTCTTACTTTGAAATTGGGTGCACGTTGCATCCCCTATCTCCTAAAACCCCCTATCTTACATGCATACATGCGCGTACACACACATATACTAGGGCATCGTTTGAAATGGCCATACACCAGAAGAATTTTGGAGTATTTTTTTATTTGATAAAGTGTATGTAAACCCGAACAATAAACTCTTACTTGAGCCCTTATGGTCTAGTAAAAATATTGTATTATATTAGATTTTGCATATACCATAATCTATAAAGCATAGCTGTATACTATAGAAAGCTTTTTATTTATTTACTGTAAACTTGTGAGCTGATAACTTTTGGTGCTGTATTCTTATTAGGCCACTTTCAACCTAGCAGAGTCTTCCAGCGGATCCACCCGCTCAGCAGGGTTTACTCCACTGATCCTCGCTGAACAGGCAGACAACAGGCCCGTGTCCGATCTGCTGATGCAGAGCAGACACGGACACAGCCCTCTGTCCTTTATGGGCTGTTGGATGGAAATGGACTGCCTGTTTCCAACTGATTGTCGTCTGATCCAATCCACCGGATGAATTGGGAGCAGATCCCCATCTGTCTGTTTTTAGCGGGCAGGACCGGATGACAGCAGGTGTCGGTGAGCACGTCTGCTGACATCTGGCGCTCCATAGAGAGCAATGGATGGTCCGATGTGGTCCACCTTAAAAACTGACAGGTGGACACAATCAGTCCGCCAGTGTGAAAGGGGCTTTACATTGTATCCCACTGCCTCTGGGGACTATAAAATGCTTTCTCCCCTTGCTATGGAGATGAGAGGTGGTGGTGTCTTGTCATCTGGTGACAGTGTTGCTCCTCAATAGATTCAGTATGGTGAGTGAGCGTTAGGACAGAAAGTGTGTTGCTGGCAGGATCACCAAGTGAAAATAAAGGGAAATAGAAAACCAATGCAATAACCACATCTAAAGACTGGTAGACTTCAGTATATCATATATTTTTTTGTTTTTTAGATACGGTACTCTTTAATAAAATTAAAGTGAAGCAAATGTCGCCCATAACAGCAAAAACCTTTCCTACCATGCAGTGAAATAGCTAAACATCAGCTGACTTTTAGAACTAAACAGAACCCCTTTGATATTTCTGTGCCTGTGAAATGAGAGTAAATTACCATATTGTTCATGGTTATGTCCTAGATTGGAACTTGCAGCATGCAATTAAACTACCTCACCTTGTCCAACCATTCCGTTTTATTACTGTTCCTTTTTGTATGTGCTTCGCAGAAGTGACAGCTTCATTGCTTTAGCATGACAGCCTTTGTTATAAGCCATTGTAACTATTGCTGAGCAAGGTCTCCCCCTTGTGGTGAAATCTAGAAATTGCAGTCTATTTTACCTATTAAGTGTTTTTCTTTTACATTGGTCATAGCATTTGAACAGAAGGCTAATATGAGTTGCTGGAAGAGTGGTAGTTTATATTAGTTAATACTCTCTTTCTTATTGGATCAGGATTATTTAATAAATTATATTTTGTTTTGTTCATTTCCTAAATAATAAGATGTCAGCATTAGTTTCATTTTAATGTAGATGATTTTCAGCATTATGCAGTGCTGCACTAAATATCTTGCATTGTACCACTGTTTCCGAATGCTGATTTTAAAATGAAAACTCTATTAAATCTTTGTGTTCTTTTCATAGAATCACATGTGAAATAATTAGTTGGGTCTTTGTTAAAGCATATGTCAAGGGAAAATACATTTTTTTTGTACCTCTGCAAAACATGCACATTTTCCCTAGTTATATTATTTTAAACATGCTGCAAGAGCAGAAAAATACCTAGTGCTGTAAATATTGCATGTTTGTACCTTCTTCTTTGACCTGACAACACAGTGTATTTTCGGCTCTGGAATCTAAAGCAATAACTGTTTTATTTCTGGTGCCTTACAAAGAGCACCCTCTTCTTAATCTCTGTAACCCCTTAAGCTGGCCATAGATGGATCGGAATTCAGCCAGTTCAGGGTACGTGGCCTCTCTCATCTGACAGAAGTCAGTTGAACGATCGACTTCTGTTGAATGGACTTGTTGCAAATTACTTCTCGATCAATGACTGCAGCCAATGATCATTGTATTCTGACAACACAGAGTCCCCGCTGTCTGAATACAGTGTCGGGGGGTAGGTATTCTATCCACCTCAATTGTGTGGATGGAGGAATCTGTTTGCTTTTGCTTTTTCATTAAACTTTCTGGCAGAATATGATCCCTCTATGGTCAGCCTTATTGTGCCAGGTAGAGAGCAAAGAAAGTTATCCACTCACAAGATTTCTGGCAAAAAAAGTTTGACTTTTTTGAACAGCTATTACAAAAAAAACACTTTTAATAGGTTATTTTGCCGACCAAAAGGGAGCAAATAAGTTAAGTTCATGTTAAGGATTACCTACACTTAATAATCAGCAATACATCTGTTCTGCTACCTGCTCGAACTGCATAAGCTATAGTTTTTTGAGGGATGGTGGGTCGAGTTGCACAGTTGGTGGCCGTGAGTCACATCCATTGCATTCAAAAAGTGTCTCGATTTGCCATCGGGACCATGAAAGTGAAGTTAAATGGACAGGCATTTTTGACCCCCCCCCCCAAGAACTTTTCACACATTTTTGCTATAATGCACAAATATGCTTAGCATCTTGATTACCTGAGCTGGTCTGATGTGCCACTATTTTGCCCTGGCACAGAATTGTGTTGAGACTCTAAGCTGCGTTTTTGTGGCTTGGTGTACACTTGCAAAAAAAGTGCTGCCAGGCAGGTAGAAGTATCTGATGAAAGGGAACTTTTTTTTTCCCCCCAGAACTGGAGCATGCAAAATCTGGTGCAGCTGTGCATGGTAGCCAATCGGCTTCTAACTTTTCAATTAAGCATAAGAGCTGCACCAGATTTTGCACCCTCCAGTTTTAGTAAATCAACCCCATAGTCTGTTATAAAAAAAAAAAAAAATTGAAAACAATTTAACTTTTTTTAGATCATATTACACCTGACCATTGTCATAGTGATAACATGCTTTATGAGCTCAAAGCAAGTGTAAGCAACAGTAAAGTAAGGGTGATAGATGAGATTTAGAAGTTCTAAACCTCAGGAGTCCAACGTTCTGGTTTTCCATGGAAAGGTGCTTGCATTTTCTTTTCGTGTCAATGAGTTTTATTTGAATCATTTTTAGACCATCTTGGGGAGTAACAGTTTGTTATAGTAAAGAACCCAATGATTTTACAACTAGCAGCTTGGCTTCCTACGGTCCCATAAAAGTAAATTTACAAAAATGTTTTAGTTTTAACGTATTTGTCTAGCATGGGAAAGGATTAAATCCCATGTCGAGTTTTTTTAATTTATTTTTTGCTATCTGGGGCTCTGTTAGTTTCAGGCCTTTTTCACACGGGCTGTCTGATCGGATCCCAGTGTCAGGTGGATCTGATTGGACCCTCCAGTCTCTTCTATGGAGCCGCGAATGTCAGCAGACGCATGTCCGCTGACACCCACCGCCATCCGATCCAATTCTGTCCTCCAAAAGCAGACAGATGGTGGTCCTGTTCCCCATTCGTTGATCGAATGGATAAGTACAGGCACTAATTTTCCATCTGATTGCCCCATAGAGGAGATCAGACCTGTCATCCACCTGCTCAGCGGCGATCAGCACAGAGATCCCCCGCTGAGCAAGCGGAATCCGCTTAGCAGAGGCACCCGTGTGAAAGGGCCTAACTTTCTGACAAGTGTTTAGCAGACAAGAATTTGTGTTGCTGTAGAGAGTTCTTCCTGCTTTCTGTTTGTAACTATTGTTAGGACAGGAAGTGGGGGTAAATTTCTCTAATGAAGCCCTTGATAGTAGTAGAAAAATGACAGGGTTTCTAACCCTTCCCCACACTATCCAGAACTGGAAAATACACTTTTGCCGTGATATACACTTTAGGCCATTACCTGTTTTAATATAAATGTTAGTGGCATCCCCTCCTCCAAGCTAAGATGTGTATCCTCACCTTCCACATTCTCTCATCCCATTTTGTCTTACATTTCTTGTTAATTAGATCCAACACTACACATAAAATAACAAGGCATCTGGGACTGAGGAAATTGGGCATTATTGGGCGGGGGACATCTCTTCATATCACACAGAATCTGCAGCTATACGGAGTGGTATCAGGTTCTTTTAAAGTGAAAAATCCTTTTTAGTGTTCTTACAAAAATTGCAGCAAGTTTGGAGCATAAGTAATACATTTTATTGGCTAACTTGATTAAAGATGCAAACTTTCAGCTTCCTTAGAGCTCTTCCTCAGCTTGAAGAAGAGGTCTAAGGCCTCATGCACACGAGACGCTGTTAAACGTGTGTTCAGATGCATTCAATGTTATCCTATGTGTCCATGCACACAGTCTCGTTTTTTGCCATTTTTATGCAGTTGCGTTTAACCTCGTTTTTCCAGAAGCAATAAAATGGGTTCAGACGCAAAAATTTCCACGTTTCAGACGCAAAACATGGCTAAACGTGGCACCCACGTTTAGCCGCGTTTGCGTTTATAAGCGTTTTTAAAGGAACCCAATTTTTTGGACCTGAAAACTCAGAAATATGATCTGAGAATGACATTTTGCGACCCAACTTTGGGGGCCCATATCTTGGGGCCACTTATTGCCAGGAACCCCAAATTCGGTATGCAGACACTGTGGAACTAGCACTACAACATATTTGAGGTTCCTATCACCAAGTGACCCCGAGATAGGCGGCCCCAAAGTCGGGTCGCAAAATGTCATGCACTTTTCTGCATCAGAGATACATGGCCTCAAAGTCAGCTGTGACCATCTGCGGCAATGTAATTTGGTCATTAGGGTTGGGTGTTATGGTAAGTGGCTATCCGTTAGGGTTATTGTTTAGGATTAAGGGTTGGATTAGGATTAGGGTTAGGGTTGTTTAGGGTTAGTGTAAGGGATAGGGTTAGCTGTTAGGGTTAAGGGTAGGGTTAGTGTTAGGGGTTAGGAGTTAGTGTTAGGGTTATTGTTTAGGGGTAGGGTTAGTGGTTAGGGTTAGGATGAATGGTTAGGGTTAGGATTCTGGATATTTTAATAAGGCATTAAAAAATATTATACTACCATATACAGCAGCAAAGAATTGAAATATATTAATCAATACATATTTCACGATAAAAATATATTAAAAAATTGGCCAAATAAATTTAATACAATTATAAAAAATCTAATTAACATAGATTTTCTTTTAAATAAAACAATTTGAAACTAGAAAAAATGAATAAAAAAATATATTAAGATTAAAAAAAAAAATAACAATTTTAATATTGTTTTATATTAGAAATAATGAAAACATTTTAAAAATTGCCACAAGAAAATTTTAGATATTTAAAAAAATTGGATAATTTGCTTTAAATAGACATTATTTTTTTTTAAATAAAGGACAGAGAAAAAAATGAATCTGTACATCTATAGATAAATATATTTTATAAATATATACACATACCTGATCGTTACCAACAGACGTTCCTCTGGTGACACACTGTTTCTCATATTGGTGTCCATGAATGTCAGACCAGGTCGTACTTTTTCTAAGAGCAGATCAAATGTGACAATGGACATCCGGCTAAAATTAAAAAACTTGTCTGGGTAGGTACGCAGCTGCACATACGTGTTTGTGAAATATCCAACAGACATTCGCTGTCCCATCAACGGATGGGTCCAATATCGACGAGCTCTGACTCTGGACCTCTCACGAAATTTGCAACGACGTTGCTGTCTCATCAAGAGCAACATCAGGAGCATTTCCTGACATATATTCAATATGGGATCCATTTCAAAATATATACCACAGAAAGAGAGGCAAATGCAAGTGTACAACTGCTCTCTATGCTGATGCTGCTCACTCTCATCAAAATAGCAGAAATAGTTAAAAAAAAATATGCTTTGAGAGCTTGGGGAGGGTCTACATGATGTTATCTTTTATAAACGCTTATAAACGCAAACGTGGCATGCAAACGCGGCAAAACGCGCGTTTCAGCTTTTTTTGAGTTTTTACCTGCGTCTCATGTGCATGAGGCCTAAGGCAACCTTAATGCTTCAATCTTTAATAACTCACATTGGCCAATAAAGGGTATCACTTGAACTCCAAACTTGCTGCATTAATTGATAGCGAACATGGTGCAATACTAGTACTACTACTACTACTACTACTACTACTACTACTACTACTAGAAGAACTACCAAATTTACACCTGTTTCTCTTTCCCGATTATCCTACTTTTTCATCTTTCTTTTTTTTTTTTTTTTATCGGGTTGAGGATTTAGTTACACTTTGGAGAATGAATAGAAAACATGTCAAAGCAGCTGGTTGTCAGGCCTCTCTGCATTGCAGTTGGAACAGTTACTGGTTCATTTGCTTTATTGGTAACAAGCTCTGTGTATGATTACTGCTGTGCGACTCAGATGGTGATGCAGACTGCACTAGATAGCCTCTAGGCTGTTGTATTGATTGCGTGCACATTTGCAAAACACATTTTACTGTTTTCAACCCTGTAAATATATGACATCTATAGTATATAACATTTGAAATAGTTTATTACGTTTGTATAATCATGGCCCTTTGCATAACTGGGATGATTTCTCTTTCTGTCTTTATTTTTGTCAGTGCCTTGCTGTCTAACCTCATGTCTTTCTCCTGTTCTTCCTTGTGCTGCATTGGATGCAGAACTCGCCCAAGGGGTGTGCCTCAGAGGTATTGTGACTTTTTTTTCCAGACAATGACCTCTAGTACTCTCGTTCTTCTATCCACGGTTTAGACAGTTCAAATTTGTAATCATGTTTGCATGTGGAGTACCTACTTTGTATAACGCTAAATTAATACTTTATATAAAGATTACAGGCGTAAGAGAGCCCAGGGTAGACATAGCAATTCTGTGATCTGCATTAGTAGCCCAGTAAGAAAAGAGCCTTGTTCACATGGGCGTTCTTAAGTGTACACCTGTTTCCAGGCCAGCACAGGATGCATATGTGTTCCATGCATTCTATATGAAGGCAGTCCCATTCATGTCAATTGGGACAATTTGACATCCTCGCTGGTGTGATTGTGCATCCACCAATATACAGTGTGAGTTTGGGGGGGGGGGACACCCACACTGATAAAAAAAATTGGGAGCAGCAGCTCTGTCCGTGCAGCTGCTGATGCATCCCACTTGACATAAGTGGAACTGCCTGCATGTGGAATGCGTGAAACACCTGTAACCTTATAACAGAGCTAGCACTGGTGAATCTAAAAAACGTATGGATTTTGTTAGAAAATGTCATCTTACTGTATGTTGCTTGTTGGAGTTACCTTTTCAAGAAAATTCTAATCTTTTGCCTTTTTAATGTATGGTAAGTACACAGAGGGGCCTAAATTCAAGGTCTAAGAACTCTTAGGCTATGTTCACACAGGCGATCAGGGAACGATAAAAACAGGCAGCTAATATGCACTTTACTGCTCATCTGCCCACAAGCAAGCATGGCTACGACCCGATTCTGCTTACATTGCCAAAATTGCAGCACGGGAGTTCTTTGTAAAGACCCCATTTGGATTGAAAAAAAAAAGCCTACCAATAGAGCCTGTGGCCCATGTGAATGAGCCCTAACAGTGGCCTGGGTAGCCCAAACCAGGGCTTTCAAATTTGAGCTGCCTGCCTTCTGTGGCTGATAGTGCAGGTCTGCCAGCTCCTGTTTCTCATCCCTCACTAGGTGCCTATGCATGCATTTCTTGACATTATTGTCAAATATAAGCCATTGGTCAGGCCTGAACAATTGGCCACAAAGGACAGTTACAGTATCTCACAAAAGTGAGTACACCCCTCATATGTTTGTAAATATTTTATTATATCTTTTCATGTGACAACACTGAATAATTTACACTTTTTACTACAAGTAGTGAGTGTATAGCTTGTATAACAGTGTAAATTTGCTGTCCCCTCAAAATAACTCAACACACAGCCAATTTTGTCTACACCGCTAGCAACAAAAGTGAGTACAAAAATGTCCAAATTGGGCCCAAAGTGTCAATATTTTGTGTAGCCACCATTAATTTCCAGCACTGCCTTAACCCTCTTGGGCATGGAGTTAACCAGAGCATCACAGGTTGCCACTGCAGTCCTCTTCCACTCTTCCATGATGACATCACGGAGCTGGTGGATGTTAGAGACCTTGTGCTCCTCCACCTTCCGTTTGAGGATGCCCCACAGATGCTCAATAGGGTTTAGGTCTGGAGACATGCTTGGCCAGTACATCACCTTTACCTTCAGCTTCTTTCGCAAGGCAGTGGTCATCTTGAAGGTGTGTTTGGGGTCGTTATGTTAGAATACTACCCTGCAGCCCAGTCTCCGAAGGAAGGGGATCATGCTCTGCTTCAGTATGTCACAGTACATGTTGGCATTCATGGTTCTCTCAATGAATTGTAGCTCCCCAGTGCCGGCAGCACTCATGCAGCCCCAGATCATGACACTCCTACCACCATGCTTGACTGTAGGCAAGACACACTTGTCTTTGTACTCCTTACCTGGTTGCCACCACACACGCTTGACACCATCTGAACCAAATAAGTTTATCTTGGTCTCATCGGACCACAGGACATGGTTCCAAAAATCCATGTCCTTAGTCTGCTTATCTTGAGCAAACTGTTTGTGGGCTTTTATTGTGCATCATCTTTAGAAGAGTCTTCCTTCTGGGACGATAGCCATGCAGACCTCTTTAGTTGACCATGGCAAGGCCTCTTCTGAGAGGAACCTGTCAACCCACTGTAGTCAGTTTCAGGGTCTGGGCAATCTTCTTATAGCCTAGGCCATCTTTATATAGAGCAACAGTTTTTTTTTCAGATCCTCTGAGAGCTCTTTGCCACGAGGTGCCGTATGGAACGTGCAGTGACCAGTATGAGAGTAATAACACCAAATTTAACACACCTGCTTCCCAGTCACACTTGAGACCTTGTAACATGAACAAGCCACATGACATTGGGGAGGGAAAATGGCTAATTGGGCCCAATTTGGACATTTTCACTTAGGGGTGTACTCACGTTTGTTGCCAGCGGTTTAGACATTAATGGCTGTGTGTTGTTATTTTGAGGGGACAGCAAATTTACACTGTTATACAAGCTGTACACTCACTACTTTACATTGTAGCAAAGTGTCTTTTTTTTTTTTTTTTTTTTTCAGTGTTGTCACATGAAAAGATATAATAAAATATTTACAAAAATGTGAGGGTGTACTCACCTTTGTGAGATGCTGTATATCTTAGTTAGCAGATTCGGTGTTTTGTGATTCTCTTCTCTTCCAAGGTATGTAGCCATTTCCGAAGGCTTCTCTAAAAACCTGCTGTACTTGTATGGTGTCAGGCTACAATGAACACAGCTTCACCTTTAAAGTGGAAGTAAACCCATCGATTTAAACAGTTAAAAAAAAGGCATGCCAGGAATGCTAACTGCACATTGGCTGTGCTCTCAGCCAAACTATCAAACCATCCAATGGCTGGTGTCATAACGAATCGCATGTGCAGCACCATAGCAGTTGAAGGTTAAACAGAGGCAAAGATGGCAGCTTCCTTGGCTGAAAACGATAGGGGAGTTTACTTCCACTTTAAGGAACTTGTGAGCAACGTCGGCTGGATCAGACAGCAGTTGTTACAACTGTGGCTACATGTGATCAGAAAAGACGCCACTGGCTGCTCATTCCTAGGGGACAGTTGATTGGCCTTGTTGGAATTTCTTTATCTTACTATGTTGAAAGCAGGTACAGGGTGTGTCTGTTTAACACATAAACAAGCATGCTTGAATGATGCCAATGTTCAAGTCTGCACATATTTAATGGGAAGGGGGGGGGGAATATTTGTAGTCCTCTAATTAACATTTTATGTCTGTGCTTAAGTGTTTGTAGACTAAAGAGGCCAATCAGATGTAGATAAGTGGTTGCAATGATGAGAGATCTTTTCCATAATAGGTGTGTGTGATATAGATATATACACACACACACACACACACACACACACACACACACACACACACACACACGTGTATGGAATGATAGCTTATTGGCAAAAAAAAACAGGCTGGTACAATTAAGCCCTGATATTCAACTTTGTTACAACAGGGATCCTACTCTGGGTGGAGGTGAGAATATATGATGTGTGCAATCGCACGTTGGAGAATTGGCAAGGTGGTTTTAACTAGTGTAGTCTTGGTTCCCTGCTGGATTGAAATCAAAAGCCCTGGGTATCCCCAGAAGCATTTCAATGCTTTTTTCAACATTCAGCTATTGAGAGCCAGGAAAAAAAAAAAAAAGTTCACTGGTATACACCTTGTAAGGTTTTGTAAATCGTTTTCACCATTACAAAACCTGTCATTGTATCATCCTAAATTATAATTATGTAAGATTGAGTCTTAGTTTTTGAGCTTTTACAAAAAACGTAAAAACCTGGAAGGGGACGTAATACTAAATATATATATATATATATATATATATATATATTTTTTTTTTTTATGTACAGTACATTCCCTCACATTTATTTTAAATAAACATTCTTAAAGTTTAACTAAAGGCAAAACTTTTTTAGTTTTAAATAGATTTTTATTGCTGTCTGTGATAGGGAGATTCACCCTCTCTATTAGTCTGTTTACAATTATCACCGAAAGTGAATGTTAAAGAAAATCCCAAATTTGGGGTTGTCCCCAGAAATAGTTGGGGGATACGTTCAAATGGGGATGCTAGTTCTGATGAACTTGGTGACAGCCAGGGATTTCCTCACTTTAGAGGGACTTTCTCTCACTTTCTGTTGCGTATGGAACAGGAAGTGAAGAGGAAGCTCCCTAATGGGGCACAGGTGGCAAAAATAAACCTTACAGAGGTTATAACCCTCCCTTTTAATTTTGCCTTTTTAGTTTCTACTTAATTTTTTTCGCCCTCTCCCACATTGCCGACAGCCTCAATAATGCTGCCTAGGGAGAAGTATAGCGCTGGATGGATTCATTATGACTGTGGGATGTGGTCAGGGATAGCATATTTGTGAAAGTGACTTGTGCCGATGACTAACTGTTTATACAAGCTGCATTATTAGAATGGGAACCCTGCAAATGCGAGATGCACAGGGACACGCAGACATTGAATTCCATTGAAAGGCATGCAACACTGAAAGTTTTACAGCCTTGTTATACAGACAGGTCAAAGTAAGGTATCTAGAATTGTCAGTGTGGATATCGTATAGGAAATTAAAATTTTAACTTAATATTTAATTTTACAGAAATGCTTTCAGAGTTCATTCAAGTTGCAGAAACGTATTTCATGACTGCTTGCAAACACAACTTGGCTATTTCCTTCTTTTTTTTGTATAAATGGTCAAATTGATTGATTATTTCTTATGTCCTCTGTTCTTTTGTTGTTCTGCATGAAATTTAGAAACTGTAGATCTTGGGAATCAAAGTGTTTTTGTTGCCAGTACAAACCAGCCAGTATGCGCTTTATATTTTCTTAAGTGGCTATATCTGGATGATTCTTTTACTGAGGGTGATGGTGAGATAATTATTCATTATTGCTGTAATGGCACACCACTAGAACATGATCCGTTTAGGACACTGTGACGGAAGCAGTGCCAATGCATTGTAATGACAAATTTCATTGTTTACTATTTTTTCCAACATTATGGAGATGTCACAAAATGACATATTCTTCATTAATATGCCCCCAGCCTGTTGTGATGCAGCAAGTCCTAGCTGCAGTGGTATGAACTCAACACATAGAACTCAAGATAGATTGCATTGTCTGCATTCAGCTGTGCTGGGCAGCCTTACCCAGTGCATATTGTGTGCATGGGCTCTCATGATTACCTTAGTGCACATTGCAGAAGCAAAAAAGGCATCTATTTGCTTGCAATAGCCAACAAAAACACTTTATAGTGTACCTAAAGCCATTGTTTCCTTTTGGACAGACTACTGATGGTTTAGAATCCCTGACAGTCTTTTATTGCTGCCTGTGTGTCCCTATTGGGATGATTCACCCTGAACACCAGAGCTTAAAGAAAAATCTAAAATTCTCAATTGTTTTTAGAACAAGTATAAAGGAAAAGTCTATCACTGGTGACCCTCGTTCTGGTGACAACTGTCTGAGAGGATTCCCTCACTTTGTAGTGATTTGCGGAGAGGACTATAGTGCAGTGAACTGCAAGAATCCTAACAAAAGTTGATTACAGCACATACAGTATATGCATACAAGTTATATTTTCAGTGGGAAGATATGTCATAATCGTATATACACTCGCAGCCACTTTATTTGGTACACCTTGCTAGTACCAGTTTGGACCCCCTTTTGCCTTCAGAACTGCCTTAATTCTTCATGGCATAGATTAAACAAGGTGTTGGAAACCTTCCTCAGAGATTTTGGTCCATAGTGACATGATAGATTCACGCAGTTGCAGATTTGTCGGCTGCACATCCATGATGCAAATCTCCTTTTACACCACATCCAAGGTCTATTGGATTGAAATCTGGTGATTGTGGAGGCAATGTTTTTTACAATCATCTATTGTCCAGTTTTGGTGAGTCTGTGCAAATTGTAGCCTAGTTTTCCTGTTCTTGGATGACAGGGGTGGCACCTGGTGTGGTCTTCTGCTGCAGTAGCCCATCTACTTCAATGTTTGATGTGCTCTGTTTTCAGAGATGGTATTGTATATACTTTGGGTTGTAACGAGTGGTTATTTGAGTTACTGTTGGCTTTCTATCATATCAAACCAGTCTGCCCATTTTCATCCACACAACTGCTGCTCACTGGATATTGTATCTTTTTTTCGGACCATTCTCTGTAAATTCTAGAAATGGTTGTGCGTGAAAATCCCAGTAGATCAGCAGTTTTTGAAATACTCAGATCATCTGGCACCAACAACCATGCTGCGTTCAAAGTCACTTAAGCCTAGGTTCACATTGGAACGATTTGGCATGCGATTTGACATGTCTAATCGCATGCCAAATCGGAGGCTATTGTTGGCCATATGGCACCATCCAATTCCCAAAAGTAGTTCCTGTGCTACTTTTGGCGACTTCCATCTTTGTATAGACATTTGTGCAGGAACCCACACAGATGTCTGTCAAATTGCCCCTGTAGTCAGACTGCATTGCCAGGTTGAAATTGTGCGAGTTCAGCCGAACTCGCATTATTTCTATTCCGCAGCAATGTAAACCTAGGCTAAATCCCCTTTCTTCCCCATTCTGATGCTCGGTTGGAACTTCAGCAAGTCAACCTCACCGCGTCTAGATGCCGAAATTCATTGATTTGATGATGTGATTGGCTAAATAAGCAATTTGTGTTGCCAAGCAATTGAACAGATGTACCTAATAAGGTGGCCGATGAGTGTATATCTCATGTGTTATAGCATCTTTATCTGTAATACCGTGTAATGTATTGGCTACTATAATACTTATGACTTTCTCAGATGTAGTGTTCGGCACATGCTGATGGATTTTCCCTATAACATATATATTTATTATGTACTTTTGTTTGTAGTTTGGATTTGTCAGAACTCGCAAAAGCTGCCAAAAAGAAGCTACAGGCGGTAAGTTCTCTAAGCCAGTAACATTTGTAAAAAACAATGTACCAAAATACTGTATACATCCTAAAAGTCTCGTCTGGTTAAAGCCAAATTTTGCAAAGTTGTCCTTTATAATTTCCAGCATTTAGGTTTTACCAAATTATAATTGTACATATACAGAGACCATAGCATGATTATGTTGATAAAAAGATATATTGCAAAATGAAATTCATCATGGTTCATGCTTATAATAATATAAAATGATCAATGGCACCGATGTGCTAATCCTCTTGTGATGTCGTCATGTTATTGAGGCCACGCCCTATGTAGTGGCACAGAACGCATGTAGAAGAGGTAATCTGCTGGGACCGTAAATGCCATATCACTTGATGGTAAAGAGAGAACTTCACATTGCAGAGGCCAGGCATCCATATACCACGGGAGAGCCACCGCTACTCAACACAGTTCAGTGGGTCATAGTGCCACAAAAAAAAACGAAAAGAAAATGGTATGCTTTATACAATCATACATGGCACAGTAAGGTGAACAATTGACATTTATGGACATAAGAAAAGTATAGTCAAGCCATATACAGCATATTTATCACACGGACAGCAGCATTAAGGCCTACTTCAAATCTAACCCACTAAAATGGCATCACAGAATTTCAAAAAGCTAGCATGAGGCGTGTTGTTCATGAAATCTGGCTGATGTCTGTAATTTATCTGACAGAGCTGTTCACCCAGCTTCCATCATGTCACCTACCCTCCTGTCTCACTTGTCATGGTTTTTAAGTGGTATTTTTATCTTTTCGTTAATCGCTTGCTGCTCCAACTTGATGTAATTGCAGAGCTTTCAGCGTGTCTATGCTCTGATGATTCCCCCTGTTGTCATTATCTCTTCATCTAGCACTCCTCCATCCTCTGTACTTTCTTCTGATAGACATGTGTACCCCCCACCATTACCAGCTGACTAACCAAGCATTGTGTTCATTCACAGCTCAGTAACAGACTCTTTGAAGAGCTGGCCATGGACGTTTACGATGAAGTCGATCGAAGAGAAAATGATGCAGGTGAAAAACCTCTGCTGACATATTTAGTGAATTATGTTATGAAGTGTAACCGCATTCTAATTAATATTTCAAGGTTTTTATTGAAAGTAAGAAAATACAAACGGTAGAAAATGTTACATAAAAGGACACATACATTTCTCAGGTATACATAGCCATAGCATAAGAACACTGCTACAATAATGATGCTTGGAAGAACGATCTAAGAAATCATGAGCTATAGATCACTTAATGCTAGTGAGCCCTCTGGCAAGCATCCCAATATGTAACAATGGTGAACAGTCATCAATGCAAAAGTTGGCAAATACAAACTAGGTCCATATTAATCCAAAGTAGCATCAACATGTATAATGTGGGGAATGCATTGTAAAAAGCCATTTCACAATAGGGAGTAGTAGGAACGGAAGGTAGGGGAGGGAGAAGGACCTTGTTTAGGAGATTATAGGAAACCCCCAATAGTCAAAATTCGGAGTATTAAAGAACACTAATGGCAAAGCAACAATATTTGAGTTGCCAAAGAACAAACCAGGAAAGAAAAAAGGGAGAAAAAAAAAGAGAAGAGATTTGAAAAATAAATAAATAAAAGGGTCTACCATTAACTTGTTAAGGGACAGACAGGTATTGAATCCCATGTTTTATAAAAAATGTTTGGTGTTATAACAAGGAATACAGGTAAGTTTGTCATTAACCATGATCCAATTAAGCTTACTTTTAACATAATCAAGAGGTATCACTGACTGCTTCCAATATTTGCCAATGGTAATTCTCGCTGCCAAGAATATGTAGGAAATCTGTTTCACTGACTTTGTGGGGACATCTTCAGATAATTTCTGGAAAAGGGTGGGTTCAGATCTGCAGATATTCCCATCACTAAATATACAAGATTTAATGTCTGAATCCAAAATCTGGACACTATAGGACATTGCCACCAAATGTGGTGCATAGTTCCCAATTGTCCGCAGCGCCGGAAACATGTGGGCGATGTCATTGGATGCATATTTGTGACTCATGTGGGAACCAAATGCCAACTTAAGTGTTTATAGTTAGATTCTATCAATGTGGTATTTATGAAAATAGACAATGTCTTGACATTCAGTTGGTTCAAAGGTAAAATTTGGATCACATAGGGTATTGTAGCATTCAGATCAGCGAGGGAAGTGTATACCGCAGATACTTGCCTCATCAAGAAACTCCCACCTTGACAAGACAACTCAGAAGTCATAAGTGTAAATGGTCCTGTCAGTAAGCAAAGTTTAGATCTTAAGAAAGATATTATTTGGTGGTACCAGAAGGTTTCAGTGAGTGGCATCTGCAGCTGTTCACTAAAATATTTTAAGGAATGCAGTTTGTTGCCATCAAGATGGTGGTCCCCAATTCATAGAAGGCCTTTATTAAGCCACCACTGAAAGGGAGTTGGGATTGCAAAGAATAGGAGATAATGGAGTATGCAGTGAAGAGCAGGGTGTGTGGTGCCGTGCTCTGTCCCATACAGCTAGATAATATAATATGGTAGGACATAGTATAGGCGGACGTAACTGGCTGGGAAGCCACATCAAGGATCCGATGGTGAAGGGAGAACAAGAAAGAGCTTCAGTAGAGCTGCATTTTAATTTAAAGCAGAATATGGTTTTCAAAGAGTTGCAGGAATAACTAAATAAAAAGATTAATTAAAATGAACAATCGAGCAACTCAAACAGAGCTTGTAATGAATGAAAAAAAGAAAGAAAGAAATGTATAAGCAGATATGTATCTAAAACATTTTATTTTTCATTATGGCTAGAGCAATGAGAGGTCAGAGCCTCTCTTGGATTTTTATTGCAGTCTGTATTACTGTTGGAGAGGTCTGGTCGTTCCTGGACCATTTAGGCAAGGGATAATCGTGGCAGAAGGTTCCCATAATACATGTTTAATGTAAGCTGTTTTACTTCACTAAGAAAACATTTAATAACAGGATGCTCCCCCCAGTGTGCGTTCCTATATAAATTATATCCAAAACCGGTACAGAGGCCCACGTAAGTCTTTCAGTGGAGATTAATTTAGCTCCGCCGCAGGACCGGTGAGTGCCTTTATACCTGTTTTGGATTTGTATGGATATTTTTGTGGGTGAGCACCTAAGGATTTAACTCACACACAGAGTGCTGTGGCTACCTTTTGAGGCTAAATTAACTATTTTTATGATGGGAAAACCAGGATTTACAGAGTTTTTATTTTTTTTTTTTTTTTTTCTAAACCCAGTGATCAGATATAATTCTATCCAAGGGTGTATAACTCACATCTCATAAAGATCATAGTGTTCCAATGAGAACCCCTTCATTTTCTTTTCTCCCAAGACAGCCAATGCCATTTTTGTTCAGGCACCATCCAAGGTCTGTGTATAATTTCTGTAATAAGGGACTGACCCAGGTATGGCATGATTATGGACATTCTAGTACCTTTTATGTTCTTGCCTGTAACCTTTTGACTTGTCAAAAGGTTTAGTATTCTAGGGCACAGAGTACTTTGGTTATCCCTTAAACGCTGGGTTTCTCATCTGCAAGGACATCCATCCAGGATGCAGTCGAGAATACCATGGCATTAGACTACATTAACTATCAGGGAAATAAGCCTTGTGGCTCAACAAGTAGTGAATCTGATTTTGGCTTTGATGGAACTTCCTTTTGTAGCCGTGTCTACAGGGTTGTAACATGAAAATTGTCAGGTGGACTTCCTCAAATGTTGATGTCTGGACCCCCGGAGAATGGTCTCTTCACCCCGAGTTGCAACCCTCTGTTGCAGATAGCAGATGCAGAAAGTGGACCTCCTGGCTTCCAGATTCAACAAACTGAGCATGTTTGTCTCCAGGTGCAGGGATTCTCTAGCCTTCTCGGTGGATGCTCTGGTGACTCTGGGATCTGTTCGATCTAATATATGCTTTCTTCTGAAACTCCTTCCTTATCTACTCCACAGGATCGAGATAGGGGGCATTCCTAATATTTTCATTGCAGGCTTGCGGAACCTTGGCAGGCTCTCTGTAGACCCTCTCAGATCATCCAGATTTTCATTGTTCATTGTCCCATTGACTAGTTTTGCACTCTGCTTCTTGATTAATTGCATGCTAAAACAGCCTGGTTGTTCATACCGAGGTCCTGCGGTGCAGAGGTTTTTTGGATTTGATTATTACCTGGAACAAATCTTTCTCATTGTGTGAAAAAAGGAAATTCCATTGGGGGAAGTTCTCTGTCCTTCCTCCAGTCTGGCCTTGAGTACAATCAAAGTTTCAACCTTACCTGTTGTTTTTTCAGGGGCCCTCGTACAGGGTGTCGCTCACATTTTGTATGTTCCTCAGTGACGCCTTGGGATCTTATCCTGATTATGTTGGCTCTTTAGCCCTATCAGATCTACAAGGTTGTTTTTATTGTCCTAAATTCTGTGGTGGAGTCCTCGAGTTTGTGGCCTTAAAGGGGTTGTAAATCCTCATGGTTTTTCACCTTAATGCATTCTATGCATTAAGGTGAAAAACCTCCTGTCATGTACCAGCTCCCCAGTGCCCACCCTATACTTACCTGAACCCTGTCTTTCTCTGGCTGGGAATGAGCACACCAGCTCTAACTAGTGCTCTGAGGGGCTGCACATAGACTCTGGAGTGCTGCAGCATGTGCTTGTAACCAGTATCCATACAGAACTCTATAGATCCTGGTGGTATAGAGAGAATGGGCATCAAGCAGCATGGCCAGGTGACAATTGAAACACCAAGCTCCATCTGATTTAAGAAAAAAAAATTCACTTTAATGCCACTTTAGATGTGGTCAACTGTTGTCACCATCACTAAAGGTGTTGTCACCTCCTAAAGAAATGCCATGAGGCTGCAGAAGATCAGCAGCACTAAGCGCAAAAAAGGATGAAAAATTAAAAGTATTAACAAAAATGCACTTCTACATGATATACGGTAAGGAATTCATAAAGAGTGTCTAGACTTCCATCATGACTCCGCAGAACAAATGTCGGTGTGGTGTAAACGGGTAAACAAATTTGGACCACACACTGTGTGTGGAGGTGCACTAAAACAGAAGTGTCTATACAGACACTCCATTCTCCGTGTAGCTGAGGTTCCTCCTGCTGCTGCAGGTGTCCCAGATAGGGCAGCAGCCAAAAAGTTTTGTAGCTGGAAGGGCGGAGCCTGAGGGGGGATTGAGTAGCACTAGTGTCCCATCAGGTCTGCTCCTCTAGTTATTGACAGCAGGCAGTGGGCTGACCAATAGCCAACACACAGCCTGCTATTGGCTATAGACTCTGTCAATTTCCTGCTGTCAACCACTAGGAGAAAAAGGCTTTCTGCTGTGAAGCACAGCAACCAGTGATGTGGAGAGGGAGTAGCAACGGCAAACATGTTGCTCTACTACATAGTGTACAGGCACTCTTCTTGTCTTTTATTAAGGTTGGTCCTAATTATCTCCAGGTTTGTTATCTACAACTGGAGGTTTTTTTTTTTTTTTCTTCATCTGGTGCATTACCACTTTGTAAACATTTAGAATTTGCCACAAGTGTTGTTAAAGCTATGGGTGGCAGGGTTTTTTTAATGTGGCGCAAGCCATTTTAAAAGCCAGAAAACTGTCATTGCGTCTTTATTGAATTCCCCTGACAGTGCAATTTAGTTAACTTTTAGCCCTGGTTCACACTGAATGCAACTTTAAAATCAAGCTACTTGACTTAAAGTAACACAATTTTAAAGCCACATGTCAGTGCGTTTTCGGGTGCAACTTGTTTAACATCTGAGCAACTTTCAAAGATGTCTAAGCAAGATGCACCTAAAATTGCGAAAAATAATGCAGGAACTTTTTATATCAAATCGGTGCGGCACCGCAAATTCAAAGTCGCACCAATTTGAATGGTTCCATTACCGACAATAGGGTGAGACTTATCATGCAATCTGGAAATATCAAATCGCATGATAAGTTGCACCGGTTTGAATTAAAACTTATTGGATTGACTGATTGTTTAGCCCAACCACCGGCTTCCCTTTAGGTGAATCTTTATGCCTGGTGGAAGGAGGAGCTACCCAATCACATGGCTACTGTGATTGGCAATCATACTGGTTATATGATTGGAATCCCATCCTGTCGACTTCCAATAATGACAAGATCAAGCGCTGGTCAATACATTTCTATGTCAATAAGAAGAAAAAGCTGCACATCACACACAATAAAGCTTTGTATAAAGATTAAGAGTAACCTCAGTCTGGGCTCCATCCAGACCATACCCAACACATTTCACCCCACCCATGGAGCTTAGCGCATTGGGGTGTGTGGTTTGGACAGAACCCGGGCTCAGGCTGCTCTTACTCTTTACGCACATGGGTTTTGTTTGAGGTCTTTTGGGACTAGGTAATGGTGTTATTGCTCAGCATCGCATTGCTCTCGAATGAACGATAACGGAGCATAAAGCAACTACAAATGTGCACTGCCAAATTTTTTTTGTTTTCTTTTCGTTTGTTATTTTTGTCTGTTTTTCATTTTTTGAATCATTCTTTATGATCGATATTCGTTATCTTAAATAAATTCGGAAAAATTCTAATTCGTTACGTTCTATTTGTATAGATGCACTATTAGTCATTTCGATAATTCAGAAAAATTCTAATTTGTTATGTTCCATTCGTATAGTTCAGGCTTTCTCAACCTTTTATCCCTAGAGGAACCCCAAAAATTTTCATGTCTCGGGGGAACCCTTCCTAAAACCAAATTATCATGGCTCAATAGGAACAATTCTCTTTATATTGGTGGTCAATAGTAAGAATGTCCCCCTTAAAGACAGCTAAAAACATATTTGGTGTCATGCTGCTAGCTTTGCTAAGTGGTGCTGAACCTTTATCTCTGTAGACATCAAATAGGTGGCTCAACAGCCACAGCTCAAGGAACCGCTAGCAACCTCTGGAGGAACCCCAGGGTTCCCTGGAACCCTGGTTGAGAAGGACTGGTATAAATGCTGTAATCTTTATTTCGATAATTTGTCATTTCAGAAAAATTCATATTTGTTAAGTTCCCTAACAGACAAATTTTAAAGGGAATTCCAATACCTATGATTTAATAGTCTATAACTATTATAGTTTTTATTATTATTTATTATCAATAAATAATAAAAAAAACAATAGTAATGGTTAATAAGCGTAATAATTTAACTACTTCCGGACCGCCCACCGCACATATAAAGTGGCAGGGCGGCCCAGCACCGCGATACAAAGTACCTGTACATTCGCACTTCCTGGTCTCGGGTGCGTGACTTGCTCCAGCTGTGATTAGTCACAGTGGGAGCCAATCAGCAGGGCGGTGGGGTTATAGAAGGCAGACCATTGTTCTGTCGCAGAGGAAGAAAGATCTGTGATTCTCAGAGGAAGAGAGATCTGTGATTTCTACTAATCAGGAACGCCGATCTCTCTCTTTTAGTGGCGGCATCCCCCACACAGTTAGGCACACATAGGGAAGGGAACACATTTAACCTTTTGCCCCTGATGTTAAACCCTTCTCTGTGTCATTTATACAGCGTCAGTGCATTTTTTTTTAGCACTGATCACTGTATTGGTGTCACTGGTCCCCAAAAAAGTGTCAGTGTCCAATTTCTCAGTTGCAAAAAAAGCAAAAAATAAAGTCTCTAAATTTATCTCATAGTTTGTAGATGTGATAACTTTTCCTCAAACCAATTAATATACTCTAATTACCATTTTTTTAACCAAAAATATGTAGCAGAATACGATTTGGCCTAAATTGATAAAAGAAATTAGGCCGCGTACACACGGGCGGACTGTTGGCTCAACTTTGTCCGCTGAACAGTGTTTCAGCGGACAGTCCGCTCGTGTGTGGGGCTTCAGCGGACAGTTTCAGCGGACAGTTTGACGAACAAAGTTTTTCGGAAATTCCGAAAAACTGTCCGCTGAAACTTTGTTTGAGCGAACAGTCCGCCCGTGTGTAGGCCACTTTCGAAATGAGCAAACTGTTCCCGCTCGGAGGAAAGTCTGCTCATTACGAGCGCGTCTCCAGGTAGGCGGGGCCCGCGAAGGAGACGTCGCGGGCCCCGCCGCCTGGTATGGACTTAAAGGGGAACCCCAACGCCGAAAAAAATCGGCGTGGGGTCCCCCCAAAGTCCACAACAGACCCTTGTCCGAGCACGCTACCCGGCCGGCCAGGAAAGGGGGGCGAGCGAGCGCGCCCCCCCTCCCGAGCCGTACCAGGCCGCGTGCCCTCAACATGGGGGGTGCCTTGGGGAAGGGGGGGCCGCGCGGCCCCCCCACCCCAAAGCACCTTGTCCCCATGTTGATGAGGACAAGGGCCTCTTCCCGACAACCCTGGCCGTTGGTTGTCGGGGTCTGCGGGCGGGGGGCTTATCGGAATCCGGGAGCCCCCTTTAATAAGGGGGCCCCCGGATACCGGCCCCCCACCCTATGTGAATGAGTATGGGGGTACAATGTACCCCTACCCATTCACCTGTAAAATAAAAGTACCCAAAAAAAAAACACAACACACGAGATAAAATATTTTATTGCACAGCTCCGGGGGTCTTCCGTCTTCGGGGGTCTTCTCCCTGGACTCCTCCGCTATCTTCGTGTAGCTCTTTTGCTAGCGGAGGAGTCCGGCTTTCTTCCTCCCCGCCGCCGGCCTCTTCTCCCGACTTCGGGGGTCTTGTCCCCCTCTTCGGTTCTTCTGCCGGGCCACCGCGCCTTCTTATAGCTCTTTTGCAGGCGGTGGCCCGGTCTTCTGTCGCCGCCTTCCGTTCTTCTGTCGCCGCCTTCAGTTCTTCTGCCGGGCCACCGCGCCTTCTTATAGCTCTTTTGCAGGCGGTGGCCCGGTCTTCTGTCGCCGCCGTCGCCTTCCGTTCTTGTTCTTCTTCTTCTTCTCCAGGAGATGTTGACACGTCGCTCTCTCCGGCCGGAATGCCAGAGCCGCGCTGAGCGGCCACTTATATAGTGACAATGGGGCGGTGTCACATGGTATATGTCACATGGGTTGGTCACATGGTGACCCCGCCCCCTTACGATGTCATAGTCCCCATGTGACATCAACCCATGTGACCAACCCATGTGACATATACCATGTGACACCGCCCCATTGTCACTATATAAGTGGCCGCTCAGCGCGGCTCTGGCATTCCGACCGGAGAGAGCGACGTGTCAACATCTCCTAGAGAAGAAGAAGAAGAACAAGAAGAACAAGAACGGAAGGCGGCGGCGACAGCGGCGACAGAAGACCGGGCCACCGCCTGCAAAAGAGCTATAAGAAGGCGCGGTGGCCCGGCAGAAGAACCCAAGGCGGCGACAGAAGAACGGAAGGCGGCGACAGAAGACCGGGCCACCGCCTGCAAAAGAGCTATAAGAAGGCGCGGTGGCCCGGCAGAAGAACCGAAGAGGGGGACAAGACCCCCGAAGACGGAAGACCCCCAGAGCTGTGCAATAAAATATTTTATCTCGTGTTGTGTTTTTTTTTTTGGGTACTTTTATTTTACAGGTGAATGGGTAGGAGTACATTGTACCCCATACTCATTCACATAGGGTGGGGGGCCGGTATCCGGGGGCCCCCTTATTAAAGGGGGCTCCCGGATTCCGATAAGCCCCCCGCCTGCAGACCCCGACAACCAACGGCCAGGGTTGTCGGGAAGAGGCGCTTGTCCTCATCAACATGGGGACAAGGTGCTTTGGGGTGGGGGGGCCGTGCGGCCCCCCCTTCCCCAAGGCACCCCCCATGTTGAGGGCACGCGGCCTGGTACGGCTCGGGAGGGGCGACGCGCTCGCTCGCCCCCCTTTCCTGGCCGGCCGGGTAGCGTGCTCGGACAAGGGTCTGTTGTGGACTTTGGGGGGACCCCCACGCCGATTTTTTTTCGGCGTTGGGGTTCCCCTTTAAGTCCATTCCAGGCGGCGGAGCCCGCGACGTCTCCGTCGCGGGCCCCGCCTACCTTGACACGCGCTCGAAATGAGCGGACTGTTGCCTCGTGTGTGGGCGAGTCCGCTCATTTCAAAAGTTGCGCGGACTTAGTACGACGAACAAAGTTTGCCGTATTTGTCCGCTCAAAAAGTGCCGTGTGTGGGCGTGTTCGTTCATTCAAAAGTTTGAGCGGACTGTTTGACGAACTTAGTTTCGGCAAACAGTCCCCGCGTGTGTACGCCGCCTTAGATTTTATTTTTTACATATTTTTATTGGATAGGTTTTATAGCGGAAAGTAAAAAATTTGTTTTTATTTTTCAAAATAGATTTTTGTGTTTATAGTGAAAAAAAATAAAACGATAAGAATACTCTGTAGGAAAATAAGAACTACACAGCAAGTAACGCAGTGCCGTATCGCAAAAAATTGGCTGGTCATTAAGGGGGTAAACCCTTCCGGGGCTGAAGTAGTTGATTATAATAGAATGTTTGTTTTTTGTTCTTCCGGATTTTGCAATTTTTGGATCTTTGTTCTTATTTTCGGATTTTCGTTCTTCTGCATTTTCTTGGCTATTTTCAGATTTTTTTAATTTCGGATTTTCATTCTTCTAGAAAATTTGTTTTCGGAAACATTCCTTAAACGGTTCTTCGTTAATTTGGATATTTCCGAATTAAAGAATATACCAAATATTAAGGAAAAACTCATTTGGAACTAAACAAATTGCAAATGTTTAGCCTCCACCTTCCAATGCACCAGGTGTGTATAATCCAAGATTAGTTTTCGCTGTGGAAAGTGAGGGTCTTCCACACTCTGCCAATTGTCTGTTTTGCATTTGTGAGGACATGGATAACTATTGAGAGCTGGTTATGACTGCTCAGTCACTGTACTGGGTGTATGCCATGAGCACACACTTGGCACAGAAAGCTCAGCTGCCGATGAACACGTACAGTGCCTTGAAAAAGTATTCCTACCACTTGAGATTTTCCACATTTTAGCATGTTAGAACCAAAAACGTAAATGTATTTATTGGGATTTTATGTTATTAACCAACACAAAGTGGCACATAATTGTGACATGAAAGGAAAATGATAAATGTTTTTCAATTTTTTTTACAAATAAATATCTGTTAAGTGTGGCGTGCATTTGCATTCAGCCCCCTTTACTCTGATGCCCTTAACTAAAATCTAGTGGAGCCAGTTGCGTTCAGAAGTCACATAATTAGTAAATAGAGTCCTTTTGTATGTAATTTAATCTCAGTATAAATACAGCTGTTCTGTAAAGCTCTCAGAGGTTTGGTAGAGAACCTTCGTGAACAAACCGCATCTTGAAGGCCAAGGAACACACCAGGTCAGGGATAAAGTTGTGGAGAAGTTTAAACCAGGCTTAGGTTATGAAAGAAATATCCCCAGCTTTGAACAACTCATTGACCACTGTTTAATCCATCATCAGAAAATTTAAAACGTTTGGCACAACTGCAAACCTACCAAGACATGGCAGCCCACATAAACTGACAGGCCGGGTAAGGAGAGCATTAATCAGGTAATCTGTCCACGGGACAACTAGTAGTCATCCACTCAGCATATCTGGCCTCTATGGAAGAGTGGCAAGAAGAAAGCCATTGTTGAAAGAAAGCCATAAGATGTACCGTTTGCAGTTTGCGAGAAGCCATGTGGGGCACACAGGAAACATGTGGAAGAAGGTGATGTGGTCAGATGAGACCAAAATTGGACTTTTTGGCCTAAAAGCAAAGTGCTGCATGTGGCGGAAAACTAACATTGCACAGCATTCTGAACACCCCATCCCCACCGTGAAACATGGTGGTGGCAGCATCATGTTGTGGGGTTTCTTTTCTTCAGCCAGGACAGGGAAGCTGGTTAGAGTTCATGGGAAGATGGATGGAGCCAAATACAGAGCAATCTTAGAAGAAAACCTGTTGGAGTCTGCAAAAGACTTGAGACTGGGCAGAGGTTCACCTTCCAACAGGATGACTCTAAACATACAGCCAGAGCTACAATGGAATAGTTTAGATCAAAGCATATGCATCTTAACAAGTATGCAAAGGTAAATTAAAAATAAAAATATATAAAATGCCCTGGCATTAACAGCGCTTAAAATAACACTGACCACCGACATAAAAAAGTGCCAGAAATATACATGCACCACACAATTTTATAAAATTCATATTAAATATATCAAAGTCACAAAAAACGAAAGGAGTCCATAAAGGGATTATAGTGCTCTGTGAACCCTCAAAGGTGTAGATTTCCTCCACAGGCTATCACCTCAAAAACAAAGAAACCTCATGTTTGAAGTGGCCCCCTTTAATAATGCACTTACCCCTAAAGGGTTAACATTAAGCCTTTAAGAATCCCCACAGGACACTGGAGTCCTCCCGACACAGAAATCCTAAGGCGGATTAACCCAGGAACTAATTTTATTAGGTGCTGGAATCCTGTTCTTAAATGGACCTCGATTATGATTGCAATTTGCTTACAACAGCGGCCATGCAATAACAAGAAGGGGTAATCTCCTAGTGTAAAACCATTTTATTCAGAGCCAACTCCACATGCAATAAAATTATGCTTACATGGTAAAACATATCACACTGCATAAAAATATGAAAATGGGTCCAGTCAAAGTCCAGACCTAAATACAATTGAAAATTTGTGGCAAGACTTGAAAATTGCTGTTCAGACGTTCTCCATTTAATCTGACAGAGCTTGAGTTATTTTGCAAAGAAGAATGGGTAAAAAACCCTCCTAGATGTGAAAAGCTGGTAGAGACATACCCAAAAAGACTTGCAGCTGTAATTGCAGCGAAAGGTGGTTCTAAAAAGTATCGACTCGAGACCTGAATACAAATGCACACTACACTTTTCAGATATTAATCTTTAAAAAATGTAGAAAACCATTTGTCATTTTCCTTCCTCTTCACAATTATGTGCCACTTTGTGTTGGTCTATCACATAAAATGGCAATAAAAAATACATTTACGTTTTTGGTTGTAACATGACAAAATGTGGAAAATTTATAGGTGTATGAATACTTTTTCAAGGCACTGTATATGGCTTACGTGGGTGACAAGAGGCTAAATTGAAGAACACCCTTTGCCTATGGATTTGTTTCATTTTGAATTGTCAAGGTTTGAGACTGGTCTGTGTCAAAGTCGAAGAAAAAGCTACCCACCTAATAAATTATGCTTGCCCTTTGTTGTGATCTTTCTGGTTGGATTTTCCAATAAATCTGAATACTTTTTCCTTTAAAAAAACAAAGTCTTTCTATGCAGCCAGGGGTATGCAAAACTCATTTGTCTCTCTGTAACTGGTGAATGTGAACTTGTCTACCGGCTGGCAATGCCTTGAAGCTAAGTGCAGTGGTGAGCTGACACCACGGCTATAGGAACTTCCACACCATTGTCGGCTCTGCACAGGCTTACCCAGAGTTGTGCAATCACATGACTACTATAAAAACCCTCATTAAAAAAAAAAGTATTCAAAAAGCGATTTACTAGAAAATATAAGCAGAGAAGATCAGAGCAAAGGGAAGCATCATTTAACAGGTGCGTTATTGTGTAGCCTATTCTTCTGTAAAGTCTGTAAGTACCTCCACTCCAGTGAAGTGACTTCCTGAAGCTCCCTCGCCAATGCTGAGATCTTTTACCTAGCAGTTTCTGGGTGCCAGGTCTTTGGCCATCCAGATTGGCCAGCGAGGAGTTTATTCTGGCACCATGGTCTGCAGAGAATGTTCATTCAACTACACATGTACGCAGATCAATGTATCCGAATCAGTGCATATTCTTAAAGTGATACTAAACACACACTATTTAATTTACATTGTCCCTTCTATTTCTGTATGTGGATGATGGCACTGTAATTATTTTAATAAAATAAAACCTAAGTGCCTTTTTCCTAATCGATATACAGCTGTCACATGACCTAGCTCTTTCCCAGTCTGTCTGCAAGGAAACATAAGAAGGAGGAGCTTCTAGTCCTCAGTTGTTGGTCACATGTTCAATAAAAAACAGCCTTTGAAATACAGATTAAATATATAAACGGTTTTAAATTGGCATACAAAAATATATTTGAAAATCAAATTGTTACTATATTGTATAAATAACATGTTGTGGGTGGAGTTCTGGCAGTCACAGGCTGTGTAACATCCCTCCCTCCTGTCTCAGACTAGGAGGGAGGTAAATCCACCATTAATCTACATGTAATATCCCACCCCCATTGTGTTTAGCTGATTAGTGGGCATGGAGGAAGGGAGTGGGCTGTAATTTACCACTGTGCATATACGCACGTGTGACTCTATAGTTGCATGGGCTGCTCAGATGTGATGGAGAGGAAATGCTCAGAATAGACACACTGAAAACCGAGCATGTGCAGAGTTGCCACCACAGATGCAAAATCCCTAGCTGAGTTGGGGACATGGACAGAAGGTGTAGATAGAGAACAGCAGGATCAACCAGGTTTTTTGCAGAATACAAAAAACAAATCTCATTGTGATGGAGTGAGTATGAACAGCATGTAATACATCATTTATTTATTTGATAGTGTTTTTTTATGATGTGGGTTTAGTGACACTTTAGGAAGGTTTGCAAACAGAAAGGTAACCATTTTATTGCAGAAGAGACCTAGCCTGTCTTCTTTGTTATAACAAGACTGTCAGTTTGCAATTTAAAAAAAAAAAATTCACTTTATTTTAACATTATGGAGTTCTGGCCATTTGCACTGGTTTAGATCTGCGAGTGACATTTATGTGTCTTTTGTTTTTCCTTTTTTTTTTTTTAAACAGTTTCTGGCTGTTTCTGTGGTCTTCCTTTTATTCTGTGCAGTGACATCCTGCAGGCCTCAGCTCCTGAACATTACTGAGTACTTTGTAAACACGATAACAACAAACATTGCAGCACAATCCATCGTCTTTGCTCCAGACAGTGACGTCACCTGGTAGTGCTGCCTAGACAATGTGGGAAGTGGAATGATTCAAGACTGCTGTCTGCATTGCTGTAGGCATGGAGTGAGTTAACACAATCTAGTCCTCCTCCTTCACTGCCACAAAGTACATTTTCTACCAAAAAGGAAACCGCAAGAGAGCAACGATGAAAAAAAAAAGTCACCAAGTGGCTGATATAAGTGTTTTTTCTTTTTTTATGGAGCAGTTCCTGACCCATCCCACATTCCATGTAGCTGCCAACATTCTCAGCAGTGTAAGCAGGCTTTAACAGAACTTTTCATGTTAGGGGAGCAGACGGAGCCTTTTATGCAGCGTCTCCTTACTCCCAGTGCAGACGAGACTCTGGACCGCATCGTGGGCTGGTTAGATATTTTACACTGAACTAAGGAAACCAGTAGCTGTGTCGTGTTATATCTGCCTCAGTCTTATCAACCTGGGATATCCTCTCTGGATATGGCATGTGATGTCCTGAAGCCATGCATTGCTTTCTGTTCATGACATTACACTGATACACCACTTATAGGTATGCCTATGCTTTCCATCTATGCCTTGTAAGAAGTAGAGTGCTTCTAAAACCGCCTACGACTCTGTAGATGTTGTGGCACGTTTTTTCAGCCTTTGGCTAACATAATTGCGCTCCTCTGGTTGCCCATTTAACCTTGTAGTACTAATTTCTTATGTTTTCCTTTACGCTGGAAACTTAGAATATAGTGTTAACTGATGGAAAGCTCCTTATTAACAATCGGTCCTATTAAATAAGACAGAAAGCAATCTGCAAATTGCAATGACCCCCATCAACCAATCGGCATAAATGTTTTATCATTTTAATAGTTCAAAAGTGGTGGATGTTGATTTCTGATTGATTTTCTTGGGTTATTGCACTTTGTCATTGCTCTGATTAGCTACTTTAATAAGCATGAAGTGTAGATGCCATATTGTTGCATGCTTATCAGATATTTTTTGTGAATTGAAGCTCACCACTCATGTAGCCGTTTTTAGCATGTGCTGTGTATGTGGCACATTGGCAGCACTGCTTAGATACAGGGCATCAGGCACGGGCTGTACAGTAAATACAGAGGGATAATGACCTAGCCTGTGAACTGCTTGCTTAGAATAGTTTATCTGTTCAGAAATAGCCCATTACCCTGTAAAGTCTGCAGATGTTTTGCAACGTGACACATGAACTGAACTCTTGTTTCCGCAGCACGGGATTTTAGCAGAAATAACTCTGCAAAAGTTGAAATAAAGCTGTAAACCACAAGTATCAGATATGCAAGAATAGTATGGAGTCTGATGATTTATGTCAGTTCCACATCAGAAGGACATGACTGACTTGTTAACACGCTGCAGTCAATTAGTGGGAATGTAGTTAGACAGCACAGATCTCCTTACTGGTAATTTGTTCTGTAATTTCCGTAGTGTTTAATTAATAGCAGTGCCAAATCACTGGTGTCATTCTACACCATTGTCCAGCAGGGGGGATCTTGTTTATACATGGAATTTTGTACCATTAAACGGTTTTGCTTTCTAAAAATGGTTTCAGCCCCTAGGGAGACGCATGCTATAGAAATATATAGATTAAAAAATTACAATTTAAAAAAAATTACTTGTCAAAATTGTTAGTAGAGGGAACAATAATTTTATATTCCGCTTTCAAAAAAACATGCATCCTTAGTTTAAGGCAAACCCCTACCAGGTAACTATGTAGGTGAACCCTTTGCTGAAACCTCATTTTCTTGGTTGTCCAATTAAAAGGCTTTTACGTTTTCTGATTTCATGGACCTGCAGTGCCTTGAAAAAATATTCACACCCCTTGAAATTTTCCACATCTTCTCATGTTACAACCAAAAACATGTATTTTATGTGATAGACCAACAACAAAGTGGCACGTTATTGTGAAGTGGAAGGAAAAATTATAAATTGTTTTCCAAATTTTTTACAAATAAATATCTGAAAAGTGTGTGCATTTGTATTCAACCCCCTTTACTCCTTCGTGAACAAAGCGCATCATGAAGGCCAATGAACACACCAGACAGGTCGGGAATAAAGTTGTGGAGAAGTTTAAAGCAGGGTTAGGTTATAAAAAAAAAATATCCCAAGCTTTGAACATCTCATGGAGCACTGTTCAATCCATCATCTGAAAATGGAACGAGTATGGCACAACTGCAAATCTACCATGACATGCCCATTCACCTAAACTGACAGGCTAGGCAAGGACAGCAAAGAAGCAGCCAAGAGGTCCATTGTAACTGGAGGAGCTGCAGAGATCCACAGCTCAGGTGGGAGAATCTGTCTACAGGACAACTATTAATCATGCACTCCACAAATCTGGTCTTTATGGAAGAGAGGCAAGAAGAAAGCCATTGTTGAAAGAAAACAATAAAAAATCTAATTTTCAGTTTGCGAAAAGCCATGTGGGGGACACAGCAAACATGTGGAAGAAGGTGCTCTCGTCAGATGAGACCAAAATTGAACTTTTTGGTCTAAAAGCAAAATGCAATGTGTGGCGGAAAACGAACACTGCACATCACTTTGAACACACCATCCCCACCGTGAAACATGATGGTGGCAGCATCATGTTGTGGGGATGCTTTTCTTCAGCAGGGACATTGAAACTGATCAGAGTTGATGGGAAGATGGACGGAGCTAAATACAGGGCAATCTTAGAAGTCTGCAAAAGATTTGAGACTGGGGTGGAGGTTTACCTTCCAGCAGGCCAACGACCCTAAACATACAGCCAGAGCTACAATGGAATGCTTTAGATCAAAGCATATGCATGTGTTAGAATGGTCCAGTCAAAGGTCCAGACCTAAATCCAATTGAGAATCTGTGGTAAGACTTGAAAATTGCTGTTCAGACTCTCTCCATCCAAACGGAGAGAGCTTGAGCTATTTTACAAATTAGAATGGGAAAACATGTCACTCTTTTAGATGCGCAAAGTTGGTAGAGACACCGAAAAAGACTTGCAGCTGTAATTGCAGAAAACAGTGGTTCTACAAAGTATTGACTGAGGGGGCTGAATACAAATGAACGCCACACTTTTCAGATATTTTTTTTTTTTTTATATTTTTCATTTTACTTCGCAATTATGTGCCACTTTGTGTTGCTCTATCAAATCCCAATAAAGTACATTTACTTTTTTGGTTGCAACATGGCAATGTGCAAAATGTCAAGGGGTATGAATACTTTTTCAGGGCACTGTATAGCAAGTGTGTAGATCAGGATTTCAGACCCCTTTTTGATTTTGCAAGCTGCATGCTTCTCCCATTTCAATGCCTAAAAACATAGCGGTAATTAGCATTTTCCAGAGGAAGTCACAAATGGCAGCCACTATATTTCACTTTGTATTAATTTCCTTTAATTCACTAAAGCTGATTCATCTGTGCTCACATGCACATTTTTTGTGCCTTCTGTTTGATAATGTAGTATATAAAAATAATGATTTAGTAGCATTTAAAAATAATAGTTTATAATGGTGACCTCAATGTGATTACTTTGATTTTCAAATAAAAAGTTGATTGGTTTCTATGAGTGCACTTTGCCTCATTAAAAAGGCCAATATTTGTAGTTCATATTATAAGTTTTAATGTCTCTATTTTCTTAGCTGTACCTATGATGAGATTCAGAGTTGGTCAGATGCTGACAACCAGAGGTGCAAGGCAATGTGACACCTGCCTAATCGGGGGCGTTTGTACGAAGTTGTTTCGTAAAATCACCAAAAAACAGGATATGCACTGCAGGACTCCTAGAGCTACATTTACTTAAAATGGTCATCTAGCATAAAGCTTTTTCCTGTCAACTGAATCATTTGCAGAGGAAGGGCGGGCATTGCAGGACATAGCTGCATTTAGTACAGCAGTTCTGTATTGGTGATTGTAATTGCTATTAACCAGGAAACCTCACAATGACCAGTGATTACGAGCATCTAAAAAAAAATACAGTGAATTTTAGGCCTCCTTCCATTATATCGGCACTAAAAGATATGTCAGGTTTCATAAAATAAATGGAACTTCCACAATTGTAACAATAAATGTCATCACTGTGTAATATTAATAAAACAGCTGCCGCTAAAAATGCAAACGCATAAACATCAAGAGAGATAATAACAATTGCACAAATCCAACTCAAGTGCCTATAATTATTATAGCAGCACTACTATCATAAAGTTTATGATCAGCTTTCATGTGTATATAGTACACACAAGACATAAGTAGTTGACAGATGGTGTGAAAAAAGTCCCAGAAACCTCAGATGGTGATCTTGCTATGTTACAACACTAAACACCCCACACCGCAATCTGTGCATCTCACTCCCCTTCGGGGTTCACACTCACCAGAGGGTTGTATATATCAGGCATGGATTGATAAACCACAGCTCTCCTCAGCAACAAGGAAGGTGTCACAGCATATCCACCGGTTCTGTGAAATTACAGGATGGGTTTAGGGTCATAATGCTGAAAAGCAACAGCACCGCGCAGGTCTCTAGCATGCTGGACTCACCCAACAATCTAGATCCATATACACATGAAAGCTGATCATAAACTTTATGATCGTAGCACTGCTATAATAATTATAGGCACCTGAGTTGGATTGGTGCAATTGTTATTATTATATTTCTTAGGGATTAACAGTAATCTCTATTTTCCTTTTCCTCTGACCTGCTAAAATTTACAGGTGGATCTGTCTTAAAATAAATGTTGTCCCAACTAAAAGGAAAAATTGTTCTTGTAAAAATTTAGCATGGGTAACTAGAGAGAACAGACTGCATATGCATGTTTTTATAATCCTGGTAATGCCCAGTGGCATTGCCAATATCACACTATTGTGAAAGGTACTTGGGATAGTAATCAGGTGTTATCAGAGCACCTACTCTACAGCCTGTATGATCAGCTTTCATGTGTATATAGTACACACAAGACATAAGTAGTTGACAGATGGTGTGAAAAAAGTCCCAGAAACCTCAGATGGTGATCTTGCTATGTTACAACACTAAACACCCCACACCGCAATCTGTGCATCTCAACTAAAACTGTGGACCAGGTATTCACATCTGCACAAGTCTTCCTACAGCGTAATTATGCATGTTCCAGATGCAGTTGAATTCTGTAGTCATTCAGAAAGATATAGAATTTCATACTAAAAAATGTAGATCTGAGGAGGGAAAATGCATAGAATGAGTGGCAAGAGCCAGCTGTACTATCTAGACACATTGTGAAAATCTGATTTATGTAAACTGAAAAAGGTCATGGGAAAGTTTTATATAAAAGTATATAAGTTGTAACATTTCTGTGACTGTACCTTATCTGCAATTTGGCAGAATCTTTCTCTGCGTGATAGCTGTATATCAGACAGTAAAGTCAGCATTACTGGTGAGCTATTGTTACATTAATCTCCTGGTGACAGGTACATTCTAATACCATTTAATAAAACTTCAACTGTGCTAAAGTCAGAATGTTCATCCAGTTTAAAGACTGACCAACTACTATGTAGAGCTTGAGCATGCCCGACTAGATAAGAATAAGGAATAGTTTAGGTAGGCTTTCACATTACATAGTAGAGATTGTACAGTCAGATTGCAATGTGTATGGTGACCTTAAAGTGATTGTAAACAATCACCTTGTAAAAGAACCCAATCCATTAAAATGAAAGGCAAAACAAACAAAAAAAAGAATTACCTTTTTTTTTTTTCCCCCTTTTTTTATAAGTGATCAAATTCTCTCTGTTCTCAACTGCATAAGAGCTGGGGGAGGAGAATCAGCAGTACACTGATCTTCCCAGTAAATGACTGGGGGGGGGGGGGGTCGGGGGGGGTTGTCAGGACCAGTCTGATCATTGGAGGAGAGCAGGCTGAGTTTCCAGCATAGCTATATAACTGACCATGGGGTGTTCTCCTGCTTAGTATGGTCAGATTTTAATAGGAATACAAGGGGACTAGCAGGAATGTGAGGGGTTTCACACAAAGGAAGCAGTACAAAGTGAACAGGACACTTTATTCCCATGCAAGTACATGGTACAGCAGACACCTATCAGGAATATGAACAGTTGGGGTAACAAACACTTACTTATGCCCTGTACACACAGTCGGACTTTCCGATGGAAAATGTGCGATCGGATCTTGTTGTCGGAAAATCCGATCGTTTGCGGGGCTCCATTGAACTTTTTCCGTCTTAGTTTCCGACACACAATATTTGAGAGCAGGATCTAAAATTTTCCGACAGCAAAATCTGATATGTTTAAATTCTGATCATGTGTAGACAATTCCGACGGACAAAGTGCCACGTATGCTCAGAATAAATTACGTGACGAAAGCTATTGGCTACTGCCCTCTTTATAGTCCCGTTGTATGCGTTCTACGCCACCGTGCTCTGAACGATTGGATTTTCTAACAACTTTGTGTAACCGTGTGTATGCAAGACAAGTTTGGGCCAAAATCTGTTGGAAAAAATCAGACGGATTTTGTAGTCGGAATGTCCGACCGTGTGTGCAGAATATTAAAAGTTGATCAAATGTTCCAGCACAAAAAGTAGACTTGGCTAGCTAATTAGTGGCTCTATGTGAACACACATTTCTGGGTGGTGGAGCTTGCATGGACTATGTGTTAGCTGGGTATCGGAACTAAGGGCTGTGTCTGAGTTAGGCCTGCTTCTTGCCCTCTACAATTTTGAGAACACAAAAGCAGCTTGAAGCAGAGCAAATGCAGGTCAGGAGGAGGTTAAAGAAAAAAGTCATCGACACCCTCATTGGGAGCGGTTTTGCTGGGTTATGCTCTTTTAACATACTCCCATGCCCAGAAAATCCAGCATTGGTCCTGCTTTGATCATCTGTTGCACACAGGGTCATGTCTTGCCAGCTTCTTTACTTATGTCAATGAAAACCAACTTTCTCTTCCAAGTTCGACCCCCCCCCCCCGGATGATGTAGCGCCAGGTCTGCCCCCCCCCCCCCCCCAAGCCACTGAATGGAAGTCAGATACCCCAGGAGATGGTATTTACTGTGAAGGTCTGCAACTGCTGATTGCATTGCACCAGTCAATAAATCCTCTCATATTGATATTAGAAGCATGCTGCATTTGACCTTGGAAAAAAACATTTAACTGGCGGTTATGTCAAAACACCTATGGTGAGGGTGAAGGTAAATAAATTAAAGTGGGGCTCCATTGAAAAGGGGAAGTTCTGCTTAAGACATCTGCTGCCCCCACCCTACACCCCTCCTCCTCTGCCTAACTTTGCATGTAATTTTTGAGGGTGGACGAGTGGGCACCTAGTTTTGACAGGTACCCACTCCCACTTTCATTTATATCGCCTAGGCAATCCAAACTGAAGTTTTCCTTCCCCCCCCCCCCCCTCCCAGTAATCTTCTGGGACACATCACCAGTAACAGAAGACTACGGGACCATCCACAAAGCGCAGCATGACTTGTACATGCGGGTGGGCAGCCGGCTGTGAAGCCGAAAGTCGCACAGCCGGCTGCCCACAGTTAGGATGCTTGCACCTGGAACTTGAAGGCTAGCTAAGAACTAGCCTGGGTAAGGACGGTGCTGGATCATTGGACAGGTAAGTGTTCATTTAATAAAAGTTATTAGCTACAGGATTTGTAGCTGCTGACAAATTTTTTATTTTTTTTACAGACTGGGCAACTACTTTAAATTGTATGTAAGCTAGGTAGGTATACATGTACAGCGGGTTAAATGGAAAAAAACTGACAAATCCCCCACATCCACACAAGCGATGTTGATGCAGGGATTTCGCCAGCTTTTCTATTGTTTTCGGACTGCCCCCAACCTCGCCAGAATACACAGATCAGCACTCGCAGCCTTTGATTGCGAGCACTTTAAACTGAGTGGGCTGATTGGTTTTCGTAATGTCACGGTTTCCTAAGTGGGCTTAGCATACTCTTGTAAAAAGGAGTTGCTGTTACATAAATGAAGCCTCAGATTCTCGTCTCAAGGAGAAGCAGCCATATTCTTTTGTCAAAGGATAAACTATACAGTAAAAAATCAATCTCTGTAAAGCACATGTAAGTGTGCTATTTTACTTAGGATAGTTTATATGTTTTGTATTCCTGACCTTTAGAACACATGAACAAACAGAGGTGGGCTGGTATGAGCACTGTACATATCCAATCAGCCATTAGCACTAAACCTCTTTGGCCTGGGTGGTGTGAAGAATTAGGTTTCCTGGGATGGCAGGGCGTAGTTGAGTGTATGAATATGCTTTTGTTTTCTCTCCTCCTTGCAGCAGCTGGGAAAACAAAAAGTGATTTTAATATGAGCTGTGTAATTACAGACTGGATGTCCAGAGAAACAGACTAGTGCTGACGGTGCAGGGCCTGCCACACAGCAAGAGCAGGTGTTCTGATCTCTGCACCAGGGGGGCGGCTGACATGTTGTCTTTGGATAAAACAAGATTTTTTCCTGTTCCTCTCCACCACCTAGAGCGCTTGCTCCCATGCCATCCTTTTATATTATAGAACACCCAAAATATTTTCAATTGCTTGGTATTTGGGCATTATTACGTTTATTAGGACAATGTTCTTTAACCTTTTGAAAAATAGAATATTGTGCTTCTGCTGTGCTGTGCACAGCACAGCAGATTTTTCACTTACTGCTGTTGATGGTGGTGATGAATTCCAGCTGTAATACAGTTACTGCCAGCCTTAATAGTAGGAGCCCCTTACTAATAGTATTGTTACGTGGAGGGATGGAAAACTGTACCTTAGTCTTGTGCACTTTTTCAATCAAGTTCGGTCTCTTTCACACCATAATGCGATGCAGGAAATCTGCGTTCCTTGTGCCGTTCCAGCACCACAGCATTCAGAAACACATTGCAGTTGTATGTAGAGGGTGTCAGTGATAACGACACCCCAAAAGCAAGTTGCAAATGTTTGCCTGCATCGGATCATGCGGTACAGAAATACCATGCAATACGTTTGCAGTACATTTATAATGGTTAGCGCATGTACTACTGTTGGTGTGGTGAAGTGCGATTTTGAATGGGCTCAAATTGCACTGCACATGACCGCATGTGAATCGAACAGAAATGCACACTGGCTAGGAACGGCCCCTCCTGGTGCCCAAACCCGCTATCTGCTATAGGCAGCTTGGCAAGTTACTAAGCAGTATACAAAAGACCAGAAGAGGGGAGAGCTTTGTCCTTCAATCTTCATTTATTGTCAGACACAGCCTGGTAAGTAATCTTACCATAGGTAATAAGACCGTAGTGACATCCCAAAGCAGTGACCATTGAGGGGCAGGAAAAAAACAAAAGGAAGCTGCCAAAACACATGGCTGAAGATGCAGCAATATCCACCTTGTCAAACTTAAAGTAAAGATGTGAACAGATGACCCGGTAGCCACTTTCCAGACCTGAGAAATGGACACCTAATGATGAACTAGTAGATGGGGGTTTTGGCCACCAGTGGGGCCGTCCCTAGGCAGTGCTTTGTTTTTATGCTTAGTGTCCTACTCTTGGAGGTCGCCCTTATAACCCTATGGTCAAGATTCCATTTGTGTCCTTCAATGAGCAAAAGAGAAAACATGATTATTCTAATGATTGTTAGCCCGAGTGTGCTTCTGTCTTTAAAGTGTACTTGTTCCAAACCTCGTCAATGGTAACTGTGTATAAAATTAATTAGAAATTGCCAAAGAAGACTTGCATAAGGAAAGTCACGATTTGCATTTACATTTAGCTATATCTTTGAATCTACTGACTGGTTTTCACATATGAAATTACTTGTTGTAAGGGAAAAAACAGAATAGCCTCATAGTATAACTTGTCTACAGATAGGGAAAAGAATGCAGCATATCTGCCATACAGCTGGGTGGAGATCATACAAATTTCATGACATTTACTATATGTATCGGTTTATGGGAAAACATTTTCTCCCCTCTAATCCCCTATCTTCACTTTTCTCCAACAGTGTGGCTGACAACGCAGAATCACAGCACACTGGTGACAGAGCGCAGTGCGGTGCCTTTCCTACCTGTTAACCCCGAGTACTCTGCAACCAGGAATCAGGTAATTTACTGCCACCCTTCAAACATGTTCTCAATGTCTTAGCGTTGTTTTTAATAAGCTGTCACTATTTTGTAAGAAATGTTCACCCATAACCCTTTTCTATTATGTCTGTTTAGGGGCGTCAGAAATTGGCACGCTTCAATGCTCGTGAATTTGCCACACTGATCATAGATATCCTAAGTGAAGCCAAGAGGCGGCAACAAGGCAAAACATCAGTGATAATCACAGGTGTGATGAATAGTTGAGTTTAGTTTTAACATAAATTAAAGCTGCCACTAGCCACATAGAAAAACATCCTAAAAACGGTGTTTAGATTGATAGAAATATCTAGGTTGCCATTGCTCTCAACTTCTGAAAATGTTAGTTGTCTGACTGTCACTTTAAAGTGGTTGTAAACCCTTACATATACGCAGTGAAGTGATTGGCATGATACCCAGAGATGAAACATATTCTCCTCAAGAAGTCTTCTCTTCTCCACTACCCTTCAAAGTGCTGAAATTTAAAGCTTGTGTAAAAGTTTAGAAAAAAGGAGACGGAGAGCTAAAGTTACACTCTGCAGAGCTCAATGAGGAGAGTTCTGAGAGCGGATTGGAGGGAAGGGACACACCCCCGTCACACAGGAACAGAAGTGAAGTTGTCAATCAGCTGGAGATCCCTCCACATCACCTTGTTTCTCTTGTCAGAAAAACTTGTCAGAAGTGATTTATGCTGATAGCAGAGGAATAAAGCAGCAGACAGAAAGTGACACCTGGTGCTCTTAATTGAGACAAGTACACATAGAGGGATGTGCTGTGTTCATATTTCCTGTTTGAGGTTTACAACCCCTTTAAGTCAGTGACCCAAAACAAGTATGCAAATAGGGAGTTCACTGGCTGCATGCATGTTCCAGGTCCATGACTCAGAAAGTTCTGAATTCTGTGGATCTTTTCATCAAACCATATATCACAATTTACTTTTTTTTATAGACAACCTTGACTATTCTTTGAGGAACAACATCAATGACTGTGATGACCAGCACGACTATGACAGTGTAGCTTCTGATGAAGACACAGACCAGGAGCTGCTGAGGAACTCCAGAAACAACAGAGCCAGGGTAAGAGGATCAAGTGTTGTCTGATAATACAGATTCACTGAGGCTAGCTTACCATGTTCACATTCGTAGGGGAATTCCTCAATGACCCCCACCTATTTCTATATTTAGAACAGTCCCCATTCCACTCTAGTGTAAGGACTTTCCCAAACATCTAAAGCTGGCCACAGACTAGTCAAAATTCTGATCACTGTGTTGCCGTCACGGATCAACAGAACTCGATTAATAAATAAATAAAGTCGCGCTATGGAAAAATCAAATCTCCTAAGTGATAGAAATATGTGAAATAAATTAAAAATAAAAATAAAAATTGGAGAAAGGAAAGGAAATATACTGGGTTAGAGCTGCCTGTGCCTGAAGCCCTCACTTCCTTATTGGGGAGGAGAGGGAAATAAAAATGTGAAATAAAAAGGTTATGGCGCTAAACCCTATTAGTGATAAGGTGAGTTAACTTATCAAATCCTTATATAAAAAGAGAAAGAAAAAGAAAAAAGCTATTGGTGATACCGTGAAAAAAATATCCTAAAGCAATTTTATCCAAAACAAATTGTGTGTGATTAATGTGGAGTCAACATTCATGTTCCATTATAATAAAAACAAAAAATGAGTATTAAATTATCATATGCGTGTCAGCCTACTAAAAACATGTAAACCTTCATTAAATGTGCAAATTAGTGGAAATAATGTTAATATTCAACAGTATGTTAGTGTAAAACAGATTGTGCAAACGTGCAAAAAAATGTGCAAAAAAGCAACTAAAGGTCAGGACAACCAAGGATCAGAAATAATTTAACCATAAAATCGCATGAAGTCGCTAAATGTGCGAATAGACAATATTTTCAACCAATAATCGCATGAAGACGCATCTGTGTCCAATATAAGTCCAAAATTAATATTTGGCTTGATAGTGCTGCCTCTTCAGACTATTGTTGTAATTGTTACAAAAAGTCAATGGGGGGTATTTGATTTACTCGTGCAAATAGTGCGGGCTTTCAATTGGAGAACTTCATCCCCGGTGCGCCACTCTGTGCTATAGTATGTGAATGCTCTCACCAGAGTTAATGCCCCTGTGGGGCTGGATGGACCTTCACAATGTAAGCCACTGTGTCGCTCTCTGGCTGCTGCTGGTGCACTGGGTGAAGCTTCGTTGTTCCGTCCGTATGGTATCCAACGTTAATTATATAAGGGAAGACATGTCCATAGTGTAATACGTTCTTAACCAAATCGTTCGTTTATTAATATTAAAATCTACTCACATTTTACATTAAAAGCATGTGCATATAGGAAAAACTCCGCCGTTCGTCTCAAACGAGTGCACACAACGTGGCCACGCCCTACGCGTTTCGTCACTACGACGTCCTCTCGATTGTTTGATTTGCTTCTGTCGAAGGGACATGCTGGAAAACTTTTGTGGATCAGTTGTTGCAGCCAATCAGCCGCTGATGAGTGTATTCTGACAGCAGTGGGAGCTGCAGTCATAGTACAATGTCCTGGTCACATTTTTGCGTGACACCACTTGCTTACTGGGCACTTAAACCCCCCTCAGTCCCAGACCAATTTTCAGCTTTCAGCGCTAATGCACTTTGAATGACAATTGCGCGGGCATACAACACTGTACCCAAATGAAATTTTTATCATTTTTTTCCCACAAATAGAGCTTTCTTTTGGTGGTATTTAGTTACAGCTCAGAGTTTTATTTTTTGCTAAACAAACAAAAAAAGATGCAAAAAAAAAAAAAAATCATGTTTTAATAGTTTGTTATAAAATTTTGCAAACGGGTCATTTTTCTCCTTCATTGAAGTGCGCTGATTAGGCGGCACTGATAGGCTGCATTGGTGGGCACTGATGGGCTGCATTGGTGGGCACTGATGGGCTGCATTGGTGGGCACTGATGGGCTGCATTGGTGGGCACTGATGGGCTGCATTGGTGGGCACTGATGGGCTGCATTGGTGGGCACTGATGGGCTGCATTGGTGGGCACTGATGGGCTGCATTGGTGGGCACTGATAGGCTGCATTGGTGGGCACTGATAGGCTGCACTGGTGGGCACTGATAGGCATAGTTAAGGCGGCACTAATAGGCACAGATAAGGCGGCACCGATGGGCACAGATAAGGCGGCACTGATGGGAAAAGATGGGCACAGATAAGATGGCACGGATGGGTGGCACGGATAAGTGGCACGGATGGGTGGCACGGATGGGCACTGATAGGTACCACAGATAGATGGGACTGATGGGCACTGATAGGTGGCACTGATAGGTGGCTCTGATAGGTGGCACTGATGGGCGGCACTGCTGGGCACTGATGGGCGGCACTGGGGTGCAGCACCTTTGAGGCAGATTGTGGGCACTGTGGGTGGCACTGTGGGCACTATGGGCACTGACGGGGGCACTTACTTTTACTTCAGGATGGCACTGCGGGAGGCAGGTGGGCACTGGCAGGTGGCAGGTGGTCCCTTGTATTGATGGCCGTGATCGGGACTGATGCCCCGATCACGGGCGCCGGTGATCGGCTTTTTTTTTTTCTCCTCGTGCTGTCAGCGCGAGGAGGAATAATAGCCGATTACCGGCTCCGTTCTATCACATGATCAGCTGTCATTGGCTGACAGCTGATCACGTGATAAGGGGTCGGGATCGACCCCTTACACGGATCGGTGATCAGGCGAGTCTCATGGACTCTCCGATCACAGAGCGGGGCGCGCAGGCCGCTCGTACACGGGACGACGTCAGTAGACGTAGTCCCGGAAATGTAGGTCCGCGCTAATGCCGTCATTTGGCAATAGCGCGGATCCCAAGTGGTTAACAATGTTATGAGAAGTCGTTGATGGAAACTTTCTGCCCCCAATGGGGACACGTAAAGCAATAACAACCTGACAGAGGTATACGCCTTCTCTACTTTATTTTAAAAAAAAAAGTAAAAAAAAAAAGTTTGGCCAGAGTTCCACTTTAATGGCCCTAGAAATAGAGATGCTTAATTTCTTTATGTCGAACATAACAAAATTTAGAATGCATAATAAACAGAAATAAGTGTTAGCGTCCCTACTCAACCCAGTTGCGCTAGGTTGGCTTTCGGACACTGAGATCCCACTTAGTTCGGCCAATTACCACTGAGGAGGTCCTAACGGAAACAAATTCCCGCTCCACGGGCTAAGGCCAGGCGCCCCAATTGTATAAGGATATCGACCCCCTGATATTGTGTGTGTGTGTGTGTGTGTGTGTGTGTGTGTATATATATATATATACACACACCCATTGTCTTGAGGAAGACGCCCTTCCCCCCTCCATGGCAGATGCGCATGTCATCCTTATTTTTAAACCCACCAAGGGTCCTAAATCGTGTGCCTCCTATAGGCCTATCTTGCTCCTAAATAATGGCCTCAAAATACTAACCAAATCAAATGACTGACTTTTAGTCATAACCCTTTATTACCATCCATAATAGATTGGACAAAACTGGCTTCATGGCCCATAAATCCAGATTCCAGATATCAATCTCCATAGACTCTTTACAAATCTCCATGCAAATCATGATAATAAGGGCACTCGAGTGGTCTCTCTCGACATTGAGAAGGTGTTTGATACGGTTGAGGTGCCTTTCCTGTGGGAGATCCTTTGGAGGATGGGGTTCCCTTTGGTATTCTTACAGTGGCTACATACACTCTCTATAGCTCTCCAATAGCTGCCACTTGCTGTCTGTCTCCTATGTTCACATTATCAAGAGGTACTCAACAGGGCTGCCCTCTCTCTTTGACACTTTTGGGTATAGCCATGGATCCTGCGGCTGAGGCACTTCAGCTGTCCCTGCATATTAAAGGGCTCAGGCTATTAAAGGGCTTAGAGGGTAGTCCTGTATGCGGGCAAACTTCTACTTTCTGATCGATGCTGCCTCCTCCCTGCAGGGAGCACTATCTAAGTTCTCAAGAGTAACAGGACTCAGGGTCAATTGGTCCAAATCTCAACTATTTGCTATTAACCCAGAACCCAAGAGTGCAGCCCCCCTGGTCTTCAGCTACAATGGAGGGATGAGTTCACTTATCCAGGAGTACATGTCTCACATGATGTTGCACGTCTATTCCATTAAATCTGACCTTGTGCATTCTGTCAAAACCAAACTAAAAGCATGGGAGAACCTCCCACTGTCCCTCCTAGGCCGTATCAATCTTATAGAAATAAATATTCACTCCAAATGTAATTATTTGTTCCATAACTCCCCACAGTAGATCCCCAAATCTTTTTTTTTTTTTTTTTTCTCAGCGAAATTGAATATTCTCTTCCTTCGTTTGGGGCCCACACCCCCCTCACTACAAATCATCTACTCTTATGCAACCTACTTTGCAGGGAGGGCTGGCACTTACAGATTGATACCAATATTTTATTACAGCCTGATTGGTCACTGCGGTTTGGTGGTTGAAACAAGATCAGTCCAATTCTGCCACCATATTGGAGGCCGCAATGCTGCGTTCTATGGAGGCACTTACTAACCTGCCACTCTGCCTATAGGCCCTTAGGATGTGACCTCCTCTATGCGTACATAGTACAGGAGAGCAGGCCTCATTTGCAAAAAGTTTCCGTGGACTACAGTCTCCCCGAATACCCCTTTATGGAACAACCTTTCATTACAACATTTTTTTACACTCCCTGATCCTAAAGGATGGACCAGATTCAACATTCATTTTGTGTCTAATATCCCCTCGGATTTTTCATTATATTCATTTAACCATCTAATGTCACAATATAATGTCCCCACCTTACATCTTTTTAGATATTTACAGTTCTCCCATGCTTTCAGAGGTCCGTTTCCCCCTGGTGTGATGCAGTTGTTTCAACCACATCTGGAAATGGTTCTGCGGTATGAATGTCTGGAGAAACCCACTTCTGTTCTATTATGCACATCTTCTCCGGGTTTCCTCCTCTGAACTATCAGTGCTTCGCCAGTTTTGGTCCCATGATGTTCCAGAACTGTACTCTGAGGACCGGGAAGACATTTGGGATTTTCCGTTTAAAACCCTGGCCTCTCTAAAGGACCGCCTTGTACAATATAAGATCATACATAGGGCATATCTCACTCCTTATCGTTTACACAAAATTATGCCTTCCCTTTCCTCGGAATGCTGGCATTGTGATCATACCCTCGGGGATTTAATTCATATTTTTTGGTCCTGCCCAGTGCCCATCTACTAGACACAGGTGCTCTGTGTGGTGAATGAGATAGTGGAAGTTCCCATTCCTCCAACTCCAAAAGTATGTCTGCTGGGTTTGATTGAGGATCTGGTACCTAGGGTGGTGGACAGGACCCTGAATGGTCTCCTCCTTTTTATTTTATGGTAGAAAAACGTATCACCTTATGTTGGAAGAAACAGGCTCCACCTCCCTCCTCCCTTTGGAAAAAGAATGTTAATACTGTTCTGCCCCTCTATAAAGACACATTTGCATAAAAGCTACCCAAAAAAATATGACAGAATCTGGGCTAAATGACTGGCAGAGCCATCCACTGCACTGCAACTTTAACTGAGCCCCTGTGTGGGCTTACTGGCTGGAGCTGTGTTGAGTTGTTTTCATGTTAAGTATGTTATGTGTACCGTTATGTCTTTATATGTAAATAAAACACTATTTATTGGAACATAAATGAATAAGGATTCATGTACAAACTTTCCATTAAGCTTGGTTCATAGAAACCAAGTTTTCATGTAAATTTTCAGTCCATGCAATGAGACCTCAATGTTTCCATTATTCAGAGCATGGATTCCTCAGACCTGTCAGATGGCCCTATTACTTTGCAAGAGTATCTGGAAGTAAAAAAAGCCCTTGCAACATCTGATGCCAAAGTACAGCAGCTAATGAAAGTGAATAATAACTTAAGTGAAGAGCTACGCCGACTTCAGAGAGAGGTGAGACAAGCCTACTATACTTTTTTTCAGACTATAGTGGTGAGTTTTCCAAGAACTCTAGTCCACTTCTCAACAAGATGGCTTTCCTCTGCTGTGTCCAATGACAGCCAATGTCTTTCTGTTTCAATATTTTTATTATGTTTCAAGAGAGTATGACAAGCAATGGTTTGTCCACACAGGGGTGATATTGTACAGGCACATACAAAAACACAGCGTATGTATGTAGAATAATTCATATAACTGTAAACTGTTACCAGGACCAAAGAGGACCAGGGTAGAAGTAAGGTAAGTCTTACAAGCTATACTGTATTGTCCCCTAAAGGAAAATCAGTCTTTGTCTAATAGCCTCCATATCAGGAATGAAGCGAAAAAGGAGGAGAGAGAGAGAGGCCCTAGGAGAGGGCGAGTACCACGGACGCGGGACCTGCACAAGTGAAATTTACAGTCCATTGCTAGTCGGGGGCAGGGACAGGCAGGAGTAATTTATCCACGGGTACAGCCTGTGTCCTTCAACCCACTTTTGTGAATCCAAACTGTCATGAACACACCCCTTGGGGGTGAGTCGTCATAGCAATTCGGACTCTCAGTGCTACTGCCCTGAATGTTGCTGACATGTTATTAAAGTGTAGAAAAACTTGGAGGTACGGGACTTTTAGGGTACCAATTCATAAAAATAACACTACAATTACATAAAAAAGGACATTTTTTTTATTTGAAAAAGGTTAAAAAAATGTATTTAGCAATGGCGACTGCAATGTTTCCTGCTGTCATAGGTCTATACACAGAACATATAGTGGACAAACAGGAATCACTACACTTAAAGTGGTTGTAAACCCTTACAAACCACTTTGACCTACAGGTAAGCCTAGATTAAGGCTTACCTGTAGGTCCAAGCAATATCTCCTAAACCTATATGGTTTAGGAGATATTTGCCCGAAAACGGGCACCGCTGTCTACGGCGCATGCGCCGTAGACAGCGGCGCGCAGGCGCACTGAGCGCGGCAGTTCCAAGAATGGTGCTGCCGCATTTGTCGACTCCCGTGCGCATGCGCGGGAGTGACGTCATCGCGGCTTCGCCGAATGACAACGGCGGAGCTACGAGACACCACCAGCAAGATGGATGCGGCGGACTACAGGGGACAGCGGCGACTTCGCTGGCTCCTGTGTCAGGTAAGTGACACATAATGGGCTACTATGCGATGCATAGTAGTCCATTATGCTTTACCTTTGCAGGGAAAAAAAAAAGAAGTAAACTCATCAGGGTTTACTTCCTCTTTAAATACATAAAAAGTACTTTGTCCAAATTTTTCAACATGTTTCCCCGATGTGGCTTCTTCAGGAAAAAGGACATAAAGTATTCATTCTAGATAAAAAGAATTGTATCTCACTCTAGATGTATATAACAGAAAAAATGAGAAATAGACAAAATTGAATATATTAAACATATTAACAATCACAAAATATATATTTTTGCAGATGCGTGATATGTTTTTAAAGTGGTTATAAACCCACATGAAAAAAAAACCTGCAAGACAAAGGCATAATGAGCTAGTATGCATAGCATACTAGCTCATTATGTAATACTTACCTGAGATCTAAGCCCCCGCTGCGGTGCCCATACACAGCACTGGCCGGTGACCAGTTAGTTCCGGGTATCGCAGCTTCGGCGCTGTAATTGGCCGGAGCCACAATGACGTCACTCCTGCACACGCATGCAGGAGCCGCTGGTAATGGCACACTCACTGAAGCAAACTGGACGCCGTTGGCACGTGCAGATACGGGGGATATCTCCAAAACTGTGCAGGTTTAGGAGATATCCGGGGTAGCTACAGGTAAGCATTATTATAGGCTTACCGGTAGCAAAAAGTGGATTGTAAGGGTTTACAACGACTTTAAAGACCACATTTGGTTGCTGCCAGAGGGGAAGAGGAAAGACCCACAATGTAATTGAATTAACAATAAGACCCCTAGAAAAAGGGTGTATCGTATTTATTTTTTGTTTGTTTTTAGTACAGTTGTGGCTTCAGAGAAGGGTGAGGGAGGGTCCATTAAAATTTCAGTTCTGCTTTTAGGCAGCAAGACATTAGATGTTGGGTATGGGTGTAGCATATGTAGAAACCTAAAGATTTCCCATTTCTGAGCATGGGACTTGAAGGTTGAATTTTACTTTTCTTGACCTGCAGTATTTCTGAATCATAGATATTGATATCAGCACTTCCATCACCTTGGGTCTAGGTTCTCCTTAAACTGGCCCTAATTACTGCCTGATTGTCATACAATCAAACTGCCAAACTGGCTTTTTTAAGAAATAATTGTAAAAGGAAAACGCTAATGGAGCTAACCATATCTGGGTTGACCTTTGTGATGGTCAGGGAAAATTGAGTGATCATACAGGAAAGATTGCAGAGGTCTGAAGATCTAATCTTGCTTTAGGTCCATCAACTGGACATACCTAATGTAATGGTGTAATTGGTCAATCTAGCAGCTATCAGGGTAGAAAGTGCTGCTATCAGTCTAAAATTCCATAAAATTATCTTTAAACTCATTTTGGATAACCTCTGTTGCTACTAAAAGCATCACTAATGCTCAGTTCTCTACTTTGTAATATATACATCAAAAGATATACTGTTAACAGTTTGACATCATGTTTTTGTTTTAATTATTTCTAGGCAAGTAGATGATCCATGGCTTTCATACAGATCACTTTCTGTCTTATCTAATAAAGGCAGTTGGTCCTTTGTAATTATATTTTTTTCCCCACAGATTCAGAAATTGCAATCGGAGAACTCACAGATCCGACATCAGACAGGCCCGTCACCCCCTCCTCCAACAAACCCAGAGCGAGCAGAGCACCCACTACATGCTGCCCACCGGCGAGATCGGCAAGAACGGCAAGCCGTCTCCATGTATGAGCCAGGATCAGCACTTAAACCATTTGGACAATCCACTGATGATCTTAGCAATCGACTTCAGCCATTTCACTCAGGGGTAAATATAAGTAAATAAGTATAAATATAAACAATGGGAGTTAGTGTTGCACTCCAGGTTTGTTAAGTAAAACATAATTTCCTCTAGGAGATCATCTATATAAATTTTAAGAATTGTAGCAAACCTTGTAGATTCCTACTTATTTCTGTTTTGGAGAAGTAGCTATTTGTTTCACCAGCTCCTTCCTCAGACTAATATTCTTAAATGATCAGCCTTCATTACAAATGCCTGAGCAGGTTTTAGTGTTCTAATGAGGAAAGCGGCAGCATTGGCTAGAAGTAAGCAAGCCTTTTGGTATTGTCTCTGTAAAATTAGATTTTTTTATCTCTATGCTTCCCAGACAACTGGGAAACATGACCTCGGAGAAAAGCAGTGAGCTAATCATACAAGGCAGGAAATTTGATTTCTGGGCCAATTCCCTCCAGGTTGTCATACTGGAAGAAGTGACATTTTAAAATTGTAAGAAATTTTCAGCAGCTGCAAAAATTATTTTTAATAAACGTGAAGAAAAGAAAAGTTATTTAAATCCCACAAGGGACCTTGTGCAATTAGCACTTGTCCCTATTAGGACTGAACAGTGGGTGTTAAGAAAATAAAATCCTTTTTTTTTTTTTTGTCATTACATCCTGTAGCCCCATCCCTTCTGAAGCCAGGAAATATGCTTGTTCCCTTGGGGGAAGGGACGGGGGGAGAGAGTTATAGTCCATAGCTGCAGCCTGCTATTAGTGAAAAGACAGTGGAAATGGTCTGCTTGTGTTGTAAATGATTCAAAAACACTTTCATTCACAAAAACGCAAGCTAACAGCACACACTGGCTGCTACAAGATGGCCAGTTGTAATACCTGGCTTGTGCTAAAAAACAGATTTGCGGTGGATTTGCGGCGCATTTCGGGCGCTTTTACCCCTGCTAGCGGCCGAGAAAAGGTTAAAACGCCGGCAATACGCCGCAATAGCTGCGTTTTGCCGGTGGTATTACAGCGATGCCCCATTGATTTCAATGGGGAGCAGCGGTGGAGCAGCGGTAAACACACCGCTCCAAAAAAGCTGCTGGCAGGACTTTTCCCTGACATCCTGCCAGCGCACCGCCCTCAGGCTTTCACACTACAAACAATGGTGCAGCTTTTTTAGGACGGACTGCAGGCGCTATTTCTAACGCTATAGCGCCTGCAAAACGCCCTGGTGTGAAGTGCAGACTTTCAGCTTTAATTCAAGGGGTTGAACATAAATATCAAGTACAAATTTTAGGAACTGCAACCATTTTTATACAGTCCCCCCCCCCCCCCCCATTTTCAGGGGCTAAAATGTAATTAGACAAATATAATCATAGAATGTTCATTTTTTAAATTTTGTTCAGAATCCTTTATTGGCAATGACTGCCTGAAGTCTGGAACCCCTGGACATTACCAGAAAATGGGTTTCCTCCTTTCTGATGCTTTTGCAGGCTCTAACTGCAGCTTTCTTTAGTTGTTCTTTATTTGTGGGTCGTTTTGCCTTTAGTTTTACCTTTAGCAAGTGAAATGCTTACTCAATTGGGTTGCATTCAGGTGATTGACTCGCCCATTGCAGAATATTCCACTTCTTTTCCTTCAAAAGCTCCTTGGTTACTTTTGCAGTGTGTTTTGGATCATTGTCCATCTGTACTATGAAGCGCCGTCCAATAAACTTTGCTGCATTTGGCTGAATCTGGGCTGACAGTATATCTGTAAACACTGCAGAATTCATCCAGCTTCTTCTGTCTTCTGTCACATAATCAATAAACACCAATGACCCAGTTCCATTGGAAGCCATGCATGCCCATGCCATCAGTGTCATCACACTGCCTCCACCATGTTTTACAGATGACATTGTGTGCTTTGGATCATGAGCTGTTGCAAGCCTCCTCCACTCTTTTTTTCTTCCCGTCAGTCTGGTACAGATTAATCTTCCTTTCATCCGTCCAAGGAATGCTTTTCCAGAATTGGTCTGGCTTTCTTTGATTTTTTTTGGGGGGTTAAATCTGGCTTTTCTATTCTTCAGGCTTATGACTGCTTTGCACCTTGTGGTGTGAACCCTCTGTATTTGCTTTTGTGAAGTCTTCTCTTATTTGTAGACTTTGTCAATGATACGCCCAATTCATGGAGAGTGTCCTTCACTGTTGCCTTCTGTGGATTTCCAGGCCTTTTTATGTTGCTGAGCTCACCAGTGCATTCTTCTTTCCCCAGAATGTACCAAACCATTGATTAGGCCACTCCTAATGTTGCTGCTATCTCACTGATGCATATGTTTTGTTTTTGAAGCCTTACAATGGCCTGTTTCACTTGCATGGGCAGCTCCTTTGAACACATGATGTAGGTTCACAGCAATGGATTCCAAATGCAAATACCACACTTAAGCCTCATACACACGATCGGACTTTGTACAAACTTTCCCGTGGACTTTTGTACAAAGGGCGTAGTCCACAAGTTTGTATTGCATACACACGATCGGACTTTTTGACAACAAACACGAACGTAGTGACGTCACAACGTACTGGCGACACTTCAAAAGAGGACGTTCAATGACTCCAGCGCCACCTTTGGTCAACTTCTGTATTGTAGTCTGATCTTTTGCATTGGTTCTGAGCATGCGTGTTTGTACCTTGTACAAAAGTCCGATGCTTTTGCATACACACGATCGGACTTTGCTCCATCGGACTTATGTTGTCAAAAAGTTTGTCCGTTCGCACAGCCAACAAAAGTCAGATGAAAACAGAAAAAGTTTGTCCGATGGAGCGTACACACGGTCGGATGTTGCTCCAAAACAGCTAATTTGCATGTTTGTTGTCAAAAAGTCCGACCGTGTGTACGGGCCTTTAGAATCAACTCCAGACCTTTTACCTGCTTAATTGATGAAGCGATAATGAAGGGGGAGCCCACACCTGGCCATGAAACAGCTTTTGATTCAATTGTCCAATTACTTTTGGTCCCTTGAAAAAGGGGGATGGCTGTTCTTAAGAATTCCTAAACCCTTCCTCCGGTTTGGATGTACCTACCCTCAAATTAAACCTGAGAGTGTGCACTTTCAGCCCATATCCATTATGTAACTATAGTTTTAATATGTTCTGATAAATACCTGAAAACATTTTTTTTTGCCTGTGTCCAAATATATATGGACCTAACTGTATGCCGCTAGCTTCCATTCTCTCCATGTGCCTGAATAGCAGGCTGCAATTCCAGACCCGGTGTAAACTAAACTGGAGAGATAAGGAGGGAGCACAGTGATGTTCTGCCTAGCAGTTTAGAAGAGGAAGGGTGGCAAGGGCTGTCACTCAAAACTCTGCTCCTCAGGTTTGCTGGACAGCTAGATGGGTGGGCAAGGCTAGCTTTCTGACAAAACAACTTAGCAACCCCAGCACAGATTTAGATTGGGTCCCAAGTGCTATGTTCACAAGGTCCACTGGGGGTTTAACAAGCTGTTGTTTCTTTTGATGATAGAGCTTCCTTAAATTTACAAAGTAGCTATATTATATTTTTACCAACAATTTAATTTTTTTTTTATAACTGCCTTGTTTTGTCAATGTTGTTTTTTTTAAGTCCCTCGGCATTCATAATAATGGAGGCTGATCACTGATTGGTTGCTTGGACACACATCCTACCATTAATATAGATATTGTAGATAAAACAATAAACATTTTTTTATACTTTTTTGGTTGATTTAGGAAATATCTAAATAGTAGTTTTTTTTTTCTATCGGGATAAAGGTATCGTGTTCACAGTTTTTTTTCTTTTAGCGTGACCAATATAAGTAATTGAGTTTTGTACCCAATTACTAATGGATTTGACAATCTCAATACCTTGGAGGTGATAAAATAATCAGACTGCATAACGGTCTTTTATTTTTGCAACTTACATTTAGTTATGTCCAGTCAATTCATTGTGCTTATTTCTTCAAAAAAAGGGGAAAATCGGGTAAATGGCAGTAAGTGTCCAATACTGAAAAATATTTTTTTTATGCTGGAGACTATGTACCAAATGTATCTGTTGCATATACTGACAGATAAAAACCTGCTGGATAACAAATCTCTTGTGCGTGGGTACTTTTTTTTTTTTTTTTTTGCATCTGTGTACAGGACATTACTTCTGTATGCTATCTTGTATTGCCATGTTCCAAAGTTCTGTTTTATTGCCCGCCTCTGAACAGTGTTAATACTAGCTCATTAGTATACAGTAATTAGTTCAAAATATATATATATATTTTTTTTTCAATCCTTGTTCATTTTCACTCTGAAAATTTTCTTTCACCAGGAGCAGCTGGCAATAAATAGTATTAAGTACTCATAATTATGCAATTTGCACACACCCATGCTGTCCTATCTGTGTATGCTAAACATACTGTTGATGTAGACAGGTGATTGTGCTCTTTACTGAGGCAATGCGCCAGTGGCATGCAGGGCACACACAGCCTGTGTGCATTTGAGATCATAAATCTTGTTGCAATATGTATTTTTTATTTAGTCATATTTTTTGTTATATTTTTAATTTGAACATGATAATGTTAATAGTCTTATCAATGTATAGCAATGTGTTTTGGAGCTGCACGATTATTAATTGTTAAAAATAAAAATCTTGATTCAACCTCCCGCACGATCTCTATGGAGAATTTCCCAATTCATGTAACAAGTGTAGAGCATTCTCTTCTCACTCAGCTGTCAAAAGATAAAAACCGGGCAGCCTTTGAAGTTTTATCACAACAATGTGGATAACTATAAACAAAGTAACTTTTCGCTCTTTGAAACTTCAGCCTGTAAGGCCCCTTTCACACGGGACGGATCAGTAATGATCCGCCCCGTGATGATCCGCTCGCTCAGCGGGGATCACTCCGTTGTCCCCGCTGAGCCGGCGGCAGACAGGGCAGTCCCGGCAAACTGTGCAGGGACCGCCCTGTCAGCTCTCCATTCTCCTCTATGGGGATCGGATGAGCACGGCCCGTCTGCAGACGGATAGAAAAATAGGATTTTCCTCCGTCTGCAGAATCGGACTGTTGCGGAAGGCGGACAATAGCGGGTGTCTGCGGATGTTCATCCCATAGGGATGCATGTATGTCCGTATTTCATCCGCAAACGGATGGATGAAATACGGACATACTGTCCGCATGTGTGAAAGGGGCCTTAATGAGGGAAGTTTAAAAACTTAAAGACTGAACCTTTTTCTGACACTTTTTAAAATCAGTATTTTTTGCTTGAAAATTGCTTGGAACCCCCAAACATTATATACATATATATATTTTTTTTTTTTATCAGAGACCCTAGAGTATAAAATGGCGATTGTTGCAATATTTTATGTCACACTGTATTTGCGCAGCGGTCTTTCAAACACAATTTTTTGGGAAGAAATACAATTTAATGCATTAAGAAAAAAAAAAAACAGTAAAGTTAGCCCAGTTTTTTTGTATAATGTGAAAGATGTTAGGCTGCGAGAATTGTGATCATTATTCTAAGCAAAAAATTTATGATTCTCATTTTAGCAAGAATCGTGCAGCTCTAATGTGTTTTAATGATTTCTATGTATATCTTCTAATTGCATAATATACATTAGGATAGTTATTTTTTGTTTGCATTGGCAGGTTCATCCTGCTTTGCAGTGCAGCACAGTGGGGTTGATTTACTATAACCGGAGAGTGCAAAATCTGGTGCAGCTGTGCATGGTAGCCAATTAACTTCTAACTTCAGCTTGTTAAATTAAAGAATAAGTTCACCTTTTTAAAAAATAAAATAAAAATGCACATCTTTTTGCAGGTAACTGCATTTTTTTTTTTTTTTTTTTTTTACTGGAGCCTGAAAAGCATTGCTGATCACGGGTGCCATGTGGGACTCCTGCAGACTTCTCTGTGTGTCTGTCTGCTCGTATCTGGCGAGTGACACAGATGGAACTGAAACAGGTCTATCGACATAGTCATTGTGGCACACACCACTCTCACCAGCTTAGTTAATCCCCCCTATTGTGTGCACACTTTCTCTTGTGAAAATTTTGCCTTAAGCCTAGTACACACTACTAGTTTTTTTTTCTTGTTCAACCCAGCAGGGCTGAACGAAAAAACAACGGACATCTCAGGTCATAGTCGCTGTACTAACTATCTGATGTTAATATAGCGATCTCCTCTGCTGTGGTATTGTGTTCTGACAGGGGGACAGCCCCCCTGCCAGAACACGCTGATTGGGAGCCAATTGGCAGACCTTTTTCGGTCATGCCCCTTCAACAGAAGCTGGCAAATGGCTGGCTTCTATTGGACCGGCTGCAGTACATATGGGCCGAATTCAATAGAAAGTGGCTGATGCCGGCTGACATTTGGCCTGTGTATACTAGACTTTAGAGTGCAATTGTCAAAATATCTGATGCCACAATCCACCAAAATGGTAAGGTAACCTGTTTTTTGCTTAGAGGGCAAAGCCGCAGACTCGCTTAAATATGTACCCTACATGTGCTCATACCCATTTCCCTCGGCTACCTGGAGCAAGGAAAATGACCTGATATTTTCAGGTGCGGGAAGCATGTGACTCACTCTACTTCCTGTCATACAGTGCTGAGTGCGCAGCGTTTGCCATATCCCAGCTCTGTACTAAAGGAGAGGAGACTTGGAGCTTGTAAAACAATGCTTATCCCTGCTCCAGCAGGTGATTGAAGTGATTAAGGAGCGAAGGCATGTCAAATTTAAGAACTCAGGTTGTGATATTTAAGGGAACCTAATATTTTGACTTCCTACAAATAGCAGATGGGCATTGGGTGTGCGTGCACAACCCTGCCACCAAGATCTCTATACAAAAAAGGGGTTCATGAACCTTGCATTGTTCACATTTCCTGCCAGTCAGTGCCTTTCAGGGAATTGTAGATCTTTGAAAACAGTACAGTGGCATTAGACTGAATAATTTTTTCAGATGTGCCAATATTAAACCTGTATCTTGGTGTAGTACTGCAGGCACTCACCTGCTTTTAAACACCTAGAATGTCCTTTTTAGGACTGACATTGTCTGTGATCTGAGAACACGGAATGGTCCTTATTCCATGTCTTCACTAAACATGAGCATGAATTGGTTCCCTTGTCATTGCAGCCACCCTGTGTTTGTCCTGTGTACCATGTATATATCTATATGCACAGAGCTGTCTACTGTATATTGGTGAAGGTGTCTTTGTTCTATGTTAGTATGCTAGACATATACATTGACTGTAGCATGTAGTTTTTGTTATTGAGTATCTGTGTTCTTGTCTTGTGTGTGCATGCTGCCTTACAATCCCCTTCTGTTTTAGATCCGGAAAGGCATCTCTGCCTCTTCTGTGCCCTTCCCCCCTCTGTCCTCCCCTCTGTTCTCTGGACCTCCGGACAATACCCGGAACATGGTGATGTACCCCCCTCCTTTGTATTGAAAATTACTAATGATGGGAATCCTTTTATATAGTGTATATATAGTGTATATAATTTATTTTTATTTTTTAAAGCAGGATTTCTCTTCTTACTTTGAAATTAATAGATAAATACACATTTGAGATCCATATATGTTTACTGCTTTACTTGGTAACAAGTTTGTATTTTTAGACAGCTATTCATGTGATATACACATCTGCTAGTTAGTCACTGGATAGAAGTGATGATGCTCATTCCCTGCCCATTAGGAAGGGTGGAGGCAGAGAGGTGACCCCGGAAGCTTAATAGCTAGACTGGTAACTTCATGTACCATGATACTTACTAGCTGTACAGTGTGGAAAATGTGTGTATATCTCAAGATTAGCTGTACTACTTTACTATTGGATTTAGCAGGTAAAACAGTAACCATAGCTGTGTTCCTAAGGTTTAGCTTTTTATGTAATATCAACCCAGCATAAATTCATGTTTAACCATATTGAGTATGAGGAATTACATTGTTTTCAGGGTGACGATCACTCCTAGTCTTATGTGACTGCTGTCTGTAATACTGTGATTATACCACCCTGTCCAAACTATTCATTTTATTGTAGTGATTTCACGATTGTGACATCCATCTTTCTGTTGTTAAACCAAGACAGTATTTTAGTAGTTCTATCCTACAAACACTCTTAAATATACGTTTTCTAATTGCTTATGAGCTGCTCATGTAGGAATTGGGTGGGAGGAAGTTCACTTGGTGGTTGTCCAAGAGTGGGATCTGTGTTCAGGGACCATTACCCTTTGAAAGTGACCATATCACCCCCACAACTGTTTCTTTACTAAATGTTGGCAGTTTGATTAAACCATAGGACATGTTTACCAATTAGGAGGTGCAAGAGGAGGTGGGTCCAAGTGAAAATTCACCCAAAAGGGGAAGTCTCTCAAACAAAAATACCAACATGGTATATTTACCTTCTCTGTGCAAAACCTTTGCATGGAGAAGGTAAATATACCATGTTTGTTTTTATTTTTTTTCATTTGCAATCACTAAGATTCCAGCATAAAGCCAATTGTTGCTCATTCAATTCAAAATAAGGATATGGTAAAAAAAAAAAAAGCATAAACAGAGGTTGCTTAATGCAAGCTCCACCCAAAAGGAGAAGCTCTGCTTGTTTGCATCACCCCCCGCCCTGTCCGCTTTTGGCACCTTTCGGGGGGGGAGCAGGAACCTGATTTTTACAGGCACTCGACCCCTCCCCTCCCACTTCTGGCCTGATCGCTGTCGGCATTTCTTGCTGCTCCCCCTTTTTTTTTATTGGCCTGTGTCTATTTACCTGAAGGTGGCAGCATAACCTAAGCAGTAATGAATACGAAGCACACTGTGTCCTGTGATGTACTCCAAGAAAAGGGTTTGGAAATTTAAACCAAAAATCCTAATATTTTTTTCAAACAAACCCTTGTTTCTGAGATTTAAAAACTGGTGTAGATTGTACATTAAAATTACTATACTCCAGAGGTAAAGGATGAAGCAAAGTTAGGACTAACTCCAAAGATTTAATTGGGTTTTGTTGTGTATTAAAACCCTTTTTGTCTGTAGACTATCTGTTTATAGTGCATACAGTGATTCTTTAAAGTGGTTGTAAACCCTTACATACACCCAGTGATGTGACTAGTCTCAGGTGACGCACCGAGATTAATCAAATCCTCCTACATACAGTAAGTTGTACCTGTTTACCTGCAGCACTCTTCTCTACAGCCTTTCGAAGTACAGAATTCATACAGCTTGCCTGAGCATTCAGAAAGCAGGGGGAACTGAAGTTACTCTGTGAGAAGAGAACTGATTGGAGGGAAAGGACCCCCCCCCCCCCCTTCACACAGGAACAGAGCTTAGGCTGTTAGTTACAGTCTGCGTGCTGGAGCCCCCCATCACCTTTATACTTCTTAGCCAGGAAAACTTTTTATAAGTGACTCATGCAGATAACAGAGGAACTAGGCAGCAGACAGAAATGACATTTAGTGCTCTAGATTGAGGCAGGGACACACTATGAAAGGATATGCTTTGTTCATATTTCATATCAAAGGTTTACAACCACTTTAAAATGAATTTCTTAATATCTGCTAGCTAAAAAGAAATCAGGATTATGTACATAGGAAACATGAAATATGGGAAATGGTCTTGTGCATGGATAGTGAGGAAGGGATTAATTAACATGTTTCTTTTCTACAGCCTGCCAAGGCAGATCGGCATGGCAGTGGAACGGACAGTGACTATGACAATACCCAGACTACAGAAACTAGTAGCGGGTAAGTACTTGCCTAAAGGCACCACCTTTCTGAGCATATTGTGCTGTATAAGGATTACAATGAAAGTAATAATTAGCACTTTTGCACTGGTTAAAATCCCTCACGTAATATTTCTTCCAAAGCAGTATGCAGTAACATTTGGGCGGTGGATCAATCTGGTGCGTTGGGTTGATTTTATAGGGTGGTTGCCATTGTCCAAATTATATTTCTGGTAGCCTTCCCTCTACTATCCATATTATGTTCTCTGGCAGCTTTCCCCCTCACTGTCTGTATCACATTCTCTTTATCGCTTTTCTACTAGTCACACTACATTCTCTGCCAAGCTCTCCCCTACTGTCCACACTGTAATTCTACCAGCTCTACTCCACTGTCTATTCCCTAGCATCTCATCCACCAATGTGCACAATATGCTGTCTCGCAGTGCTGTCCCTCTACTTCCCACATTGTGCTTCCCTTGGCTTCTTTCCATCAACTGTCTACATTTTAGCATCTCTCCAACCACTGTCCACACTATGTTCTATGTGGCAGTTCATACATGACCTCCCACCCCAATCAATGTTAGTTCCCTGTCTGCTTCCCCTCTCTCCACCTTCCAGTTCCTACTAAAGCTATAGATGGATTGAAATTGGTCCGGTTCTGTCTTTTCAAACTGTCCTCCATAGAGAGTGAGCTGGTGGGAAGGGTTTCGGGGTGTGTAGGATGATCATGGGTTGTTATATTTTGCTATTAAATTGCTCGTTAACAATTGATTTTCAATTTGTGTACTTTTGCAGATGTATCCCAGATCTTTATTTGTTCTATATGTCCATTTTTCTTTTGGAAAACTATAATAAAAAGATTGTAAGAAATGTGTCTGGTTCCCTCCACTCCACAACAACGCTCTGGTCTCACTCTGCCTTCTCTATGACTTTCCCACAGTGGGCTCCCACTCTTTCCACCACAGTCATCGTCCCCTCCAACCATACTGAGTCCCTCTATACCCCCTAGCTCTAAGATTGATTTTACATTTGACCAAATAATATCATTTTCTGTTCAGTATAAATTAATCCATTATTAAAGGGCACATGTTTTCTACTTACAGTATCTCACAAAAGTAAGTACATTCCTCACATTTTTGTAAATATTTTATTATCTTTTCGTGACAACACTGAAGAAATTACACTTTGCTACAATGTAAAGTAGTGAGTGTACAGCTTGTATAACAGTGTAAATTTGCTGTCCCCTTAAAATAACTCAACACACAGCAATTCATGTCTAAACCACTGGCAACAAAAGTGAGTATACCCCTAAGTGAAAATGTCCAAATTGGGTCAAAGAATCAATATTTTGTGTGGCCACCATTATTTTCCGGCACTGCCTTAACCCTCTTGGGCATAGAGTACACCCGAGCTTTACAGGTTGCCACTGGAGTCCTCTTCCACTCCTCCATGACGACATTACGGAGCTGGTGGGGGCTAGAGATCTTGTGCTCCTCCACCTTCCGTTTGTGCTCCTCCACAGATGCTCAATAGGGTTTAGGTCTGGAGACATGCTTGGCCAGTCCATCACCTTTACCCTCAGCTTCTTTAGCAAGGCAGTGGTCGTCTTGGAGGTGTGCTTGGGGTTGTTATCATGTTGGAATACTGTCCTGCTGCCCAGTCTATGAAGGGAGGGGATCATGCTCGACTTCAGTATGTCCCAGTACATGTTGGCATTCATGGTTCCCTCAATGAACTGTTGCCAGCAGCACTTATGCAGCCCCAGACCATAACACTCCCACCACCATGCTCAACTGTAGGCAAGACACACTTGTCTTTGTACTCCTCCCCTGGTTGCCGCCACACACGCTTGACACCATCTGAACCAAGTAAGTTTATCTTGGTCTATTCAGACCACAGGGCATGGTTCCAGTAATCCATGTCCTTTGTCTGCTTGTCTTCAGCAAACTGCAGGCTTTCTTGTGCATCATCTTTAAAAGAGGCTTCCTCCTGGGATGACAGCCATGCAGACCAATTTGATGCAGTGTGCAACATATGGTCTGAGCACTGACAGGCTGACTCCCCACCCCTTCCACCTCTACAGCAATGCTGGCAGCACTCGTACATCTTTTTTCCCCAAAGAAAACCTCTGAATATGACGCTGTGCATGTGCACTCAACTTCTTTGGTTGACCATGGCGAGGCCTGTTCTGAGTGGAACTTGCCCTGTTAAACTGCTGTAGGGTCTTGACCAACGCGCTGCAGCTCAGTTTCAGGGTCTTGGCAATCTTTATGTAGAGCAACAATTTTTTTTTTCAAATCCTCAGAGAGTTCTTTGCCATGAGGTGCCATGTTGAACTTTTAGTGACTAATATGAGGGAGTGAGAGCGGTAACACCAAATTTAAAATTTAAATCTGCTCCCTTTTCACACCTGAGACCTTGTAACACTAACGAGTCACATGACCGACACCGGGGAGGGTAAATGGCTAAATGGGCTCAATTTGGACATTTTCACTTAGGCGTGTACTCATTTTTGTTGTCAGCGGTTTAGACTTTAATGGCTGTGTGGTGAGTTATTTTTAGGGGACAGCAAATTTATACTGTTATACAAGCTGTACACTCACTACTTACATTGTAGCAAAGTGTCATTTCTTCAGTGTTGTCTCATGAAAAGATATCATAAAATATTTACAGAAATGTGAGGGGTGTACTCACTTTTGTGAGATACTGTAATCCATTGTGGACAATACCTTAAAAAAACAAAACAAAAAAAAAAAACATAATATTTAGGGAGTGTGTGGTATTCTCTGATCCACTTCTTCCCGCATAGCTCTGTGGTTGCATTTGCCAGCAAATTTGTTTTGTATCACAATAGTAGCTGTAGTTGCTCCTGTGTAAATTGACACTTGGCAAGAACAGCATCTGCAGTGTTTGGAAGAATTCAGATGTACCCTTCTGCTCCACGGGAGGTTTCTGTCCTCCCTGAGCTCGCCTTAGGACACCTGCGTTACCGTTTTGACAGGTGTACCGCCCCAGTCAAACTCCCCACCTGCCACTGTCCTCGGAGAGGGGAACCACTATATTGTAATCAGTCATTTATTTGTAGGAGATCAGAGGTGACATTTGATCTGCATATGATGTAAGTTAACCGATTCACGCCCGCCCTATAGCCGAAAAACGTCTACAGAGCAGATGCTCTCTGCCAGGAGGCCGTCCCTGGACGCCCTCCTGTTTTACTTCCGCAATGCGCGCTCCCGGGAGCGCGCATCGGGGAAGTTCTGTGCTGGCCGTGTCCCTCGGACACAGCCAGTCACAGATTGCTGTAAACGGCCAATCACAGCGGCCATTTACAGCGCGATCGGCTTATCCAATGAGAGATGATGATGATGTAAACATATGAGATCATCTCTCAGCGCCGCTTTCCCTCCTCACACAGACAGCGTGTGAGGAGGGAGAGATGAACGGCTGCAGCGGCCGTAAGTAAAAAAAATAAATTAAAAAAAGTGCCGTCCTCCCCCCAGTGCCGTCCTCCCCCCAGTGCCGTCCTCCCCCAGTACCGTTTGCCCCAGGGCCGTCCTCCCCCAGGGCCGTCCTCCCCCAGGGCCGTCCTCCCCCAGGGCCGTCCGCCCCCAGGGCCGTCCTCCCCCAGGGCCGTCCTCCCCAGTACCATTTGCCCCAGGGCCATCCTCGCCAGTGCCATCCTCCCCAGTGCTACCTGCCCCCAGTGCCACCTGTTAGTACTCTCTGTCCCCAGTGCCACCTGTTAGTGCTATCTGTCCCCAGTGCCACCTGTTAGTGCTATCTGTCCCCAGTGCCACCTGTTGTCAGTGCCATTTGTCCCCAGTGCCATCTGTTGTCAGTGCCATTTGTCCCCAGTGCCATCTGTTGTCAGTGCCATTTGTCCCCAGTGCCATCTGTCATCAGTGGCAAGTATAAGTGCCATCTGTCATCAGTGCCACGTATTAGTGCCATCTGTCATCAGTGCCACGTATAAGTGTCATCATTGCCACATATCAGTGTCACGTGTCAAAAAATCTTAATTTTGCAAAGAATTGTGGGAAAAAAATTACAACATCAAAAACCTCACTATGCCTCTTACTAAATACCTTGGAATGTCTACTTTCCAAAAAGGGGTAATTTGGGGGGTATTTGTACTTTCCTGTTTTGTTCGGGTCGTAAGAAATGAGATCGGCCACCAGTACATCAGATGTGATCAATTTTGTATGAATCGCACCACAGTTTGTAGACTCTCTAACTTTCACAAAGACCAAATAATATCCACGAATTTGGGTTATTTTTACCAAAGACATGTAACAGTATAAATTGTGGCCAAAATTTATGAAGAAAAATTAATAATTTGCATAATTTTGTCACACAAACAAAGAAATATGCGTTTTTTTTTTCAAAATTTTCGGTCTTTTTTCATTTATAGCGCAAAAAATAAAAACCCCAGAGGTGATCAAATACCACCAAAAGAAAGCTCTATTTGTGGGAAAAAAAGGACAAAAAAATCATTTGGGTACAATGTTGCATGACTGAGTAATTGTCATTCAAAGTGTGAGAGCACCGAAAGCTGAAAATTGGTCTGGGCAGGAAGGGTGTTTAAGTGCCCAGTAAGCAAGTGGTTAAAGCACCATTGCAATTAAAAAATACAAAATGTATTTATTCCTCATTTCCCCTTTAGCTATTATTTTGCTGCTGATTTTTTTCAAATGTGTTTTACCATTAGTATTTCAACTTTTTTGTTGTAATTTCTTTTTGTTCCTTCAATGAGAATTCTGGGTTTACTTTCACTTTCAAAAGTTTATTTGGCCAAGCTGGCCCAAAGACTGTAGTAGCATTAGTTACATACAGCAGTCAGTGCTGTATTCCATCAGCAGTACAACAAGAAACTTTCCATCTACTGCCAGATTTAAAGAGAGCCAGTCTTGGCTCATCTCCGCCATGTATTTTTTCAGTGAATACAAGGCTTCCTCTGACTCGGTGAGGTGGAGATTGTGGGGTTATCCTCCCATGTCTCAATCTCCATTTAAAGGAAGCCTTGTATTTATTGATAAAAATACCAGCCCTCTCCTAAATGACAGAGCTGCACTTCGACATACTCTTTCTATATTTGGCAGCTGAGGGGAAGTCACTAGTACGGCTGCTGGAACACGGCGCCACTTATTGTATGTAGCTATTGCTACTCCATTACAGCAGCCAGACTGTTCTGGCCTGGAAATTACTTTGAGCAAGACATATTGTAAAAAATGACTATATTATTATTTAAAGCAGTTGTAAACTGGCAAGGTTAAAAAAACCTGCAAGGCAGTGGAATAATGTGCTAGTATGCATCGCATACTAGCACATTATGAAATACCTTGGAACAAAGCCCTCCCGCGCTGTAAAGTCACTGCTGAAAGCACTGACTTGTTCCCCCAGTCTATCTTCCGAGTTTGCAAGCTCCGACTATGTGATTAAAACAGAGGGATAGGGTGCGCTATGGAATCTGTTATACAGAGAGTATGTAGTGTAATATAGGTAAGAGCAGCCTCTATTGTGTTTCCATCCAGATGGATGGAACAGTAAAATAGGTGAGAGAAGGAGAATAGATGTGGCGCTATACCTTATTAAACTCACTAAAAAAATATAAAATATAAAATAATATAATATAAAATAAAATTGTACAAATTTTCCAGCTTGCTGGCTAATATTTTTTAAAACCAGCGAGAAACCTTGATGGACTGAATAGTAAAATCAATAGTAAAATCAATAAATGATAAAGTGCTGGGGGTTAATCCTTATTAAATAGTGAATGCAAAGTGAATATAAATTTTCCAGCGTGCTAGTTAGTAAATGCAATAAAACTGTACGGTCCACTCAAATTAGGTAGAGATGAATAGATAAATATTTAGATAAATAATTAGTAAAGCTATCATGAATCAATCAATACTCAATAGTGAAAACTACTAAAGGTGCTTGTGACTGTGATTGTAGCACAACCAAATGAATGGACACAAGGGGAACAATCAAAATTATATAAACGTGAATACTGGTGGGATGGTGGGTGTGAACACACTGTGTCAAATCTCAGAACATGCCAAAAATGTCACAATATGAAAATAGAAAAAAGAAAAATAAATAAAGATAAAAAATTGAATAAAGATAAAAAATAAAAAATTAAAAAATTAAGTCCAGAAGGTAAAAAGTAAAAAAATCTTGCGGTGACAAGTCAAATGTGAAAGTCCAATTGAATAAAGTTTAAAATTAATATTTAAACATGAAACGAATATTTGATGGTGAGAAAGGTAAGTGAAGAAAGTGACTTCGATATTCGTTCGCAGTGAACGTTTGCAGTGAACGTTTATGGATTTTGCTCTCACCAGAGATATGACCCCGTCCGGGGTGGATCAGCCTCCACAGTATAAGCCACTGTGTCGCTTCTTGGGCTGTCTCTGCTGTGCTGCTGGGGAGATCCCTCGTTCTTCCGTGGGGATGTTGTACCTCGTTTACATGTGATAGAAAAGAGGACTGCCCATGGTGTAGTATGTTTGAAACTCAGTTTATTTGAAACAACCTTAAAAATACTCACATTTAGTACGAAAAAAACACGTATTGTATTAAAAGCGTTCGGAACATCCACTCGGCTGACACGCCGTTTGTGCTGAAGGTGTACGTATCTGGCCACGCCCTACGCGTTTCGTCATTCAGACGTCATCTGGAGCCTATTTTCATATTGTGACATTTTTGGCATGTTCTGAGATTTGACACAGTGTGTTCACACCCACCATCCCACCAGTATTCACGTTTATATAATTTTGATTGTTCCCCTTGTGTCCATTCATTTGGTTGTGCTACAATCACAGTCACAAGCACCTTTAGTAGTTTTCACTATTGAGTATTGATTGATTCATGATAGCTTTACTAATTATTTATCTAAATATTTATCTATTCATCTCTACCTAATTTGAGTGGACCGTACAGTTTTATTGCATTTACTAACTAGCACGCTGGAAAATTTATATTCACTTTGCATTCACTATTTAATAAGGATTAACCCCCAGCACTTTATCATTTATTGATTTTACTATTGATTTTACTATTCAGTCCATCAAGGTTTCTCGCTGGTTTTAAAAAATATTAGCCAGCAAGCTGGAAAATTTGTACAATTTTATTTTATATTATATTATTTTATATTTTATATTTTTTTAGTGAGTTTAATAAGGTATAGCGCCACATCTATTCTCCTTCTCTCACCGACTATGTGATTGGCCAGAGCCACGATGACGTCACTCCCGCACATGCACGTGGGAGCCGCCGTTACCGACACGGGCTTTGAAGGTCCGGCGCCGTAAGCCACACCTTTAGAGCGCATGCACCAATGATGTCATTGGCAACATGCACTCTGAATATCTCCTACTGTGCAAATTTAGAAGATATTCACAGTGCCTACAGGTAAGCCTTATTATAGGTACAAGTGGTAGTACAGCGTTTACTACCATTTTAAGATTATAATAAATAATGCTGCTTTGTAAAAGAAACCTCATTTTTGTGTCGTTAGAAGTGGAATGAATGGTATCATTTGAACTTTGACAGTAATTATGCAACATGTTTGTTTCAATGTTGTTGCTTCTGTAGTCCATCGCTTACCATTCACAACCATTTCTTGAACAGAGCATTGATTCTAGTGATTTTATTACGTCTTCTTTTTCCTTTTTTTTTTTGGTACTTTTATTCTCTTAGGGTCCTCCATTGATGGGCTTTTGTTCATGTCATAACTGCCTCTCTCCTTTTGTGTACAGAGCAGCATGAAGCAGGTCAGAAGGAGATCAACATCTCAAAGCCCCTCAATACAGGCTCTTAAAATTATTCTAGCAAGGCTGGATCGAAGTTTATATAGGCAAATTATTTGTAGGCTTTACTTCCTAGTCACTTCTTAAATGTTCATCCTTGGCATTGGTTGTATTTTGGTCTTTTGGGTAGTTATAACTGATATCTGAAGATTTTCTTTGCAGAGAATGCTGTTAGCTATAAATCAAGAATTATTGTCTTTGTGTAGTTCTTATATTTGTATCTTTGTGCATTCTGTTCATGTTTCCAGTATGGAAGGACGAAGGTTCCTGGAGTTGTCTCGAGATGAGGATTTCCATGCAGGTTCTGAGGACGTGGAGATAGAATTGGACTCGACGTTACCCAGTACGGAGGATGTAATCCTGAGGACTGAACAAGTAACCAAAAACATCCAGGAGCTCCTCAGAGCTGCACAGGAGTTCAAGCATGACAGGTGAGTGGTGGAAACATCAAGATATGACAGTAGAGCAGCTTGTCAACACATTTATATCTTCTCTTATATCCCTGGAGATGTGACCATGGCGATTTAGTATAAGTTTATCTTGATGAGGATCTCTATTATTATGGGAAAAAAAAGTGTACATAGTATAGTAGCCCATGGGAACCAATCAGAACTTTCAGACTTCAGTCAGTTGAACTGCTTTTTTTATGCACTGCTCAAAAAAATTTAAGAAACAGAGAATAGCAACAAGTCAATTAAATTCCTGGGATATTGATCTGGTTAGTTATAGTGATGGAAAAAATAGTTGATCCCCTGCTGATTTTGTAGGTTTGCCCACTGACAAAGAAATGATCCGTCTATAATTCTAATGATAGGTTTATTTTAACAGTGAGACAGAACAAAAATATCCAGAAAAACGCATTTCAAAAAAGTTAGAAATTGATTTGCATTTTAATGAGTAAAATAAGTATTTGACCCTTTTGAAAAACATGACTTAGTACTTGGTGGAAAAATGCTTGTTGGCAATCAGAGGTCAGATGTTTCTTGTAGTTGGCCACCAGGTTTGCATACATCTCAGGAGGGATTTTGTCCCATTCCTGTTCGAGGCTGACGTTTGGTAACTTGAACCTTCAGCACCCTCCACATATTTTCTATGGGATTAAGTTCTGGAGACTGGCTAGGTCACTCTAGGACTTCAATGTGCTTCTTCTTGAGCCCCTCCTTTGTTGCCTTGCCTGCGTGTATTGGGCCATTGCCATGAAGGCTAAGGGAAGGAGGTTCTCACACAAGATTTGATGGTACACGGCCTCGTCCATCGTCACTTTGATACAGTGAAGTTGTCCTATCCCTTAGCGGAAAAACACCCCCAAATTATAATGTTTTCACCTCTGTTTTACAGTGGGGACGGTTTTCTTGGGGTCATAGGCAGCATTGCGCTCCCTCCAAACACGGCGAGTTGACTTGATGCCAAAGAGCTTGATTTTGGTCTCATCTGCCCGCAACACTTTTACCCAGTTCTCCGCTGAATCATTCAGATATTCATTAGCAAATGTCAGACGGGCCTGTACATGTGCTTTCTTGAGCCGGGGGATCTTGCGGGCGCTTCAGGATTTCAGTCCTTCACAGTGTAGTGTGTTACTAATTGTTTTCTTGGTGACTATGGGACTATGGTCCCAGCTGCCCTGAGATCATTGACAAGATCCTCCCGTGTAGTTCTCGGCTAATTCCTCATCGTTCTCATGATCATTGAAACTCCACAAGGTGAGATCTTGCATGGAGCCCCAGGCCGAGGGAGATTGACAGTTATTTTGTGTTTCCTCCATTTGCAAATAATTGCACCAACTGTTGTCACCCTCTCACCAGGCTGCTTGGTGATGGTCTTTTAGCCCATTCCAGCCTTGTGTAAGTCTCCAATCTTGTCTCTGACATCCCTTGGTGGAGAGATTGGAATCTGATTGCTTCTGTGGACAGATGTTTTTTATACAAGCTGAGATTGGGAGCACTCCCTTTAAGAGAGTGCTCCTAATCTCACATTGTTACCTGTATAGAAGAGACCTGTGAGACAGAAATCTTGCTCATTGATACGGAATCAAATATTTATTTCACTCATTAAAATGCAAATCAATTTATAACTTTTTTTAAATGCTTTTTTCTGGATATTTTTGTTGTCGTTCTGTCTATCACTGTTAAAATAAAACTACCATTAAAATTATAGACTGATCATTTATTTGTCAGTGGGTAAACGTACAAAATCAGCGTGGGATCAAATACTTTTTTCCCTCACTGTAAGTAGCAGAGGGGGTTGTTAATCGGTTTCATCTGCTTTGGCGTTGATGATATTAACAATGGGTGCACTAGATCAGCAACAATGAAATGACCTCCAAAGCAGGAATAGTTTCACAGATGGAGGCCACTGACTTTCTTTTTCCCTACTCCTCTTTTCTGGCTGCTCCTCACTAGTTTTGCATTTGACTATTGTCAGTGTCACTACTGGTAGACTAAGGCGATATCTGAACGCATAGGTTGCACAGGCAGTCCAACTCCTCCAGGATGGCACATCAATACGTGCCATTGCCAGAAAGTTTTCTGTGTCTTCCAGTACAGTCTCAAGAGCATGGAGGAGATTCCAGGAGACAGACATTTACTCTAAGCGAGCTGCACAGGTCTGTAGAAGGTCTTTAACCCATCAGCAGGACCAATATCTGCTCCCTTGTGCAAGGAGGAACAGGATGAGCAGGGCCAAAGCCCTACAAAATTACCTCCAGCAGACCACTGGTGTGAATGTCTCTGATCAAACAATCAGAAACCGACTTCATGCGGGTGGCCTAAGGGCCCAATGACCTCTAGTGGGCCCTGTGCTCACTGCCCGGTACCACGGAGCTCGATTGGCATTGCCATTGAACACCGGAATTGGCAGGTTTCGCCACATTGGCAGGGGAGCCACTGGCACCCTGTGCTTTTCACAGATGAGAGCAGGTTCACCCTGAGCACATGTGACAGACTTGAAAGGGTCTGGAGAAGCCATGGAGAACGTCATATTGTCAGACCCTACACTGGTCCTGGGTTTTTCCTGGTTCACAATGATGCCCAGCCTCATGTGGCAAGAGTATGCAGCCAGTTCCTGGAGGATGAAGGAATTAATGCCATTGAATGCCCCCACACTCATCTGACCTAAATCCAATAGCACACCTCTGGGACATTATGTTTCCGTCAATCCGACGCCACCAGGTTGCACTTGGCCCAGATCTGGGAGGAAATACCCCAGGACACTGTCCGTTTTCTCTGGAGCACACCACAACTTTGTCAGGCATGCATACAAGCATGTGCGGCGCATACAATTTACCGAGTACCATTTTGAGTTGCTGCAATTAAATTTTAGCAAAATGGACTAGCCTGCTGCATCATTTTATCACTTTGATTTTCAGGGTGTCTTTAAATTCAGCCCTCTGTAGATTTATCATTTTCGTTTCCATCAAAGAATGTAGCATCCTTTCGTTCCTAACACATTACCCAGTCCATATCAGTATAGATATCCAGCATGATATTTTTCCCCATTGAGATCTTATGTGTTTTCATTGTGTTCCTTTAATTTTTTTGAGCAGTGCATTACCTTCGTCAAGGCAGTCTCTGATTTTGAAAGTTGAGGCCTATATCAGTCAAGAATAATTTCAGAAAAAAGCTCCTCTGATAGAGAAGTATATAGTGCAACTAAGTTTTGATTCAATTTAATTGATGCCCCATATCCATAGCTGATGTTTTTCTTTCTTTCAGTTTTGTTCCTTGTTCTGAAAAGATTCACTCAGCAGTAACAGAAATGGCATCACTATTCCCAAAGGTAATTTGTATATTTCTAGCTGAAAGCTACCTTAGCAAACTCCTAGATACCAGATGGTTGTTGTCCAGTCTTTCTAGATTGGCAAGGTCAGATGGCCTGTAAGGTATTACAGACCTCTGGGCAGCAGTTGTCATCTGATTTGGAAATATACGGCTAAATTGTTTCCTTCAGATGAGAGCATCCATGACCAATGTGTCGACATGAGCACATAGACATTCAACCTTTTCAGTCCATATAGGAGAAAAGATATTGAGGTGAGTCAGTCTGCAAGTGTCTGACTGTCATATTCTGCCTATGGCTTCTTTAAGTAAAACTGTCACAAACATGTAAAACTGTCAAATTCAACATATGACACAAAAAATAGCCTAATATTTACATTACCATCAGTGAAAACCAGTTGTCAAAACAATAAGATCTAGAGACACAGGCAGCAGAAGTCACATGCAGAGCTCCTTTTTTTATGTAAAAGTTGATCTTGGCTTTGAATCCCTAGGCTGGTCATTTAGCCTAGGTTCACACTGCTGCAGGTTAGAAATCGTGCGAGTTCAGCGGAACTCACACAATTTCAAACCGGCAATGCAGTCTGACTTCAGGGGCCGATTTGAGAGACATCTGTGCGGGTTCATGCACAGATGTCTATTCAAATCGCCCCCAAAGTCGCCAAAAGTAGTACAGGAACTACTTTTGGGAATTGGTGCAAAGTTGGCGTCGCACCGATTCGGACGGTGCCATTTCAGGCAATAGCCACCAATTTGGCATGCAATTTGACATGCCAAATCACATGCCAAATTGGCCCAATGGGAACGTGGGCTGAATGTTACTAGCAAAGTGCACCCAGTCGTTAAATGGCTAATTTAGAATGTATATGTACATTGATCATCATGACAATTGAAATGGCTTGACAAGATGGAAGTGGTGTTTTTTTTTTTTTTTTTGTAGTGGGTGTGTACCGTGTGTGTTTTTGCTGTGTCTCTAGCACTGAAGCTTATGTGTGTTGTAAAAAGCAAGAATGATCTTGACATCTCATGTGTGCTCTACTTCTCCTAACATTTTGGCTTGGATTCCACTGAAAAATAGATTAACATGCTGCAGGATTTATATACTTTAAATATCTGTATATAGAAAAAATGGCTGATCACAGCATACACAGCCTGAAATAAATTCAGATATAGGTCCTAAAACAAGTGTGCAGATTTCAGGGTTATTTATGACTAAGCGATTTGTGGGGAACGCTATCTCTGCCCTGCCTAGTGCTCTTTCTGTTGGTTTCTGTCTCTAGGATTAAAATAGGGTTTTTATAACAGCTTACCTGTAAAATCCTTTTCTTTTGAAGTACATCATGGGACAGAGAGCCATAGTAGTTACTATGTAGGTTATAGGCCACCTTCAGGTGCTGGACACTGGCACACCCTAAACAGGACGTTGCCTCCCTATTTAACCCCTCCCAATACTGGGAGTATCTCAGTTTTGTAGCAAAGCAATACACATGTATACTAGGAAGAGGGGCGGGACCTCTGTGCCCCGTGATGTACTTCAAAAGAAAAGGATTTTTACAGGTAAGCTGTTATAAAACTCCTGTTTTTATTTTTTTAATTGTACATCAAGGGACACAGAGCCATAGTAATGTGGGATGTTCCAGAGCAATGCCAACTGAGGGGAGGGAGACACAACCAAAGTAGGGCACCATGAGATCAGAGGATTTATACTGCTGCCTGTAGTACACTGCACCCAAAGGCGACATCCTCATGTCTAGAATCTGGTAAATGTATGGATTGATGACCAAGTTGCAGCCTTGCAGAAGTGAGCCATGAAGGCTTGGTAATGCACTGCCCACAAAGGAATAACAGCCCTAGAGGAGTGTGCTTTGATTTGAGAGGGTAGAACTACCTCTTTAAACCATAAGCTTGAACGATTTACTTGTCAAATCCATTTAGAAATAGTAGATTTCAATGCTGCCTGTCCTCTTTTAGGACATTCAGGCAACACAAACAAAACATTAGTTTTTGAATCTGAGCAGTCGCCTTTAAGTAGATTTTGACTGCTCTCACCACATCAAGAGAATGTAGTGATCTTTCTTCCATAGAACAGAGTTCTGGAAAAATGAAGGTAGAACAATATCCTGGTTTAGATAAAAACCTGATATTACCTTTGGTAAAAAGTTAGGATGAGGACGCAATGCCACCTTATCCTTGTGAACAATAAAAATATGTCTCTTTACAAAAAAAGAGCAGCCAATTCTGATGCCCTTATAGCAGCAGATATGGTTACCGGGAAAAATAGTTTCCTTGTCAAAAAAGGACCAAGGGAATATGTAGTATCGGCCCAAAAAAAGTCTATTTTGTAATGCAGACAAAACTAAATTCAAGTTCTAAGGGTTCAGGGGTTACCTAACCGGAGATTAAGCCATGTTACCCCCTGAATAAAGTTACGAACCAAAGAATGCAAAGCAAGTGGTCGTTAAAATAATACCGATAAGGCCGAGACCTGTCCTTAGCACTTAAGGCCACCCTTTTTTGGGGGGGGGAAAATGACGTTTTCGGAAAAATTTTAAAAAATTCTACATTAGCACTTTTTTGTCTTATTAAGATAAGAAAGTCATTCTGTTACAAGAACGTTGAGAAAAACGATGTGCATTGTCATCATTGTTGTCCTCTTTACTTCGATACATGAAGGATTTTTTAATATCTACAAGACACTTGTTACTAGGGATGAGCCGAACACCCCCCGGTTCGGTTCGCACCAGAACTTGCGAACGACCCCCGCGTTCGGTACGAACGTTAGAACCCCATTGAAGTCTATGGGACTCGAACGTTCGAATTGGAAAGTGCTAATTTTAACGGCTAATATGCAAGATAGTGTCCTAAAAAGGGTTTGGCGACCTGCCTCAGGGGACATGGGTCACTGCAAAAAAAAGTTTTAAAAACTACCGTTTTGGCGGGAGCACTGATTTTAATGACGATTAAAGTGAAAAAAAAAAGTGAAATATTCCTTTAAATATGGTGCCTGCGGGGTGTCTGTAGTATGCCTGTGAAGTGCCACGTGTCTCCCGTGTTTAGAACAGTCCCTGCACAAAATGACATTAAACGGAAATAACACCATTTAAAACTGCTTGCGGTTTTAATGTTATATCTGGTTCCTGCAATATGGTTGAAAATCATTGAGAAACATGGCATGGGTAGCCCTCCCTGCCCATTACCAGCCTATTTGGGTCTTGTACGCATATTAAGGGGAACCCCGTACCCATATTAAAAAAAGGAAATGCGTGTGGCCCCCAGGCCCTATATACTCAGAACAGCAGTATACAGGCGGTGCAAACAAGACAGGGACTGTGTAGGTTTGTTGTGTTAAGTTGAATCTGTTTGTCATTTTCAACCGGTACATTTTTAAAGTGTAGCTCCAGTCAAAAAAACTATCTTTAAGCTTTTTGGAAAACATAGGGAAGGGTTATCACCCCTGTATAATTTGTTTTGTCGTCCATCTTTTTTCATCTCACTTGCTGCTGTCTCCTTGCGTTTGCAAGTAGGAGATGTTTGTAAGTTGGATGTTTGAAAATAGGGGCCTGCCCTATATTATAGCGGTATGTACTGGGTACAGAGCACGCAGACAGCACGCACTATCTCCTAACACTACTGACTGCAAGCTCTATTATTAACCACTTGTTAGCCCAATGTTTGCATAAAGTGAAAGATGAAGTTATGCTGAGTAAATAGATATCAAACATGTCACTCTTCAAAATTGCACATGCCCGTGGAATGGCGCCAAACGTCGCTACTTAAAAAATCCCCATAGGCTATGCTTTAATTTTTTTTTTACTGGTTACATGTTTTGAGTTGCAGAGGAGGTCTAGGACTAGAATTATTGCTCTCGCTCTAACATTCTCGGCGATACCTCACATGTGTGGCACATGCGAGCACATTTTACTTTATTTATTTTAGTTTGACATTTTTTTTCCCAAAAATATATTTTTGATCACTTTTATTCCTATTACAAGAAATGTAAACATCCCTTGTAATAGGAATATGGGGTGACAGGTCCTCTTTACAGTGAAATCTGGGGGGTCAATATGACCCCACATCTCACCTCTAGGCTGGGAAGCCTGAAATAAAAAATAAAAAAAAGATTCTGGCTTTGATCGTACTGGCGAGTTGGTAGAAGCACCGGAGGACGGTGAGGGGTGGGGGGCGTCTATGGCTGGGTATTTCAGGGTATCACCGAGTATGGCTGGGTATCTCTAAGTATGGCTGGGTATGGCAATTTATGGCAGGGTATTAGAGTATTGGCGGGGTATTGGCGGGGTACTACAGAGTAATAGCAGGGTACTGCAGAGTAATGGCGGGTACTGCAGAGTATTGGGGGGTACTGCAGAGTAATGGGGGTTACTGCAGAGTAATGGGGGTTACTGCAGAGTAATGGGGGGTACTGCAGAGTAATGGCAGGGTACTGCACTGCAGAGTAATGGCGGGGTACTGCACTGCAGAGTAATGGCGGGGTACTGCAGAGTAATGGCGGGGTACTGCAGAGTAATGGCGGGGTACTGCACTGCAGAGTAATGGCGGGGTACTGCAGAGTAATGGCGGGGTACTGCAGAGTAATGGCGGGGTACTGCAGAGTAATGGCGGGGTACTGCAGAGTAATGGCGGGGTACTGCAGAGTAATGGCGGGGTACTGCAGAGTAATGGCGGGGTACTGCAGAGTAATGGCGGGGTACTGCAGAGTAATGGCGGGGTACTGCAGAGTAATGGCGGGGTACTGCAGAGTAATGGCGGGGTACTGCACTGCAGAGTAATGGCGGGGTACTGCAGAGTAATGGCGGGGTACTGCAGAGTAATGGCGGGGTACTGCAGAGTAATGGCGGGGTACTGCAGAGTAATGGCGGGGTACTGCAGAGTAATGGCGGGGTACTGCAGAGTAATGGCGGGGTACTGCAGAGTAATGGCGGGGTACTGCAGAGTAATGGCGGGGTACTGCAGAGTAATGGCGGGGTACTGCAGAGTAATGGCGGGGTACTGCACTGCAGAGTAATGGCAGGGTACTGCACTGCAGAGTAATGGCGGGGTACTGCAGAGTAATGGCGGGGTACTGCAGAGTAATGGCAGGGTACTGCACTGCAGAGTAATGGCAGGGTACTGCAGAGTAATGGCGGGGTACTGCAGAGTAATGGCGGGGTACTGCAGAGTAATGGCGGGGTACTGCAGAGTAATGGCGGGGTACTGCAGAGTAATGGCGGGGTACTGCAGAGTAATGGCAGGGTACTGCACTGCAGAGTAATGGCGGGGTACTGCACTGCAGAGTAATGGCGGGGTACTGCAGAGTAATGGCGGGGTACTGCAGAGTAATGGCGGGGTACTGCAGAGTAATGGCGGGGTACTGCAGATTAATGGCGGGGTACTGCACTGCAGAGTAATGGCAGGGTACTGCACTGCAGAGTAATGGCGGGGTACTGCAGAGTAATGGCGGGGTACTGCAGAGTAATGGCGGGGTACTGCACTGCAGAGTAATGGCGGGGTACTGCAGAGTAATGGCGGGGTACTGCAGAGTAATGGCGGGGTACTGCAGAGTAATGGCGGGGTACTGCAGAGTATGCACTGGTATTGCAGAGTATTGGCAGGGAATTGAGGGGTTAAATTCGGTGAGCAGCGATGTGGGCACTGCAGATGCAGCCCATATCGCTGCTGACACCGATCTCTTTCCCCTCCGCTGTACCGATCGGTACAGAAAGGGGAGGGAGGAACAGGCGTCATAACATGACGCCGGTTTGTTTCCAAGTGATCACTCCGTCATTTGACGGAGCAATCACGTGGTAAACGGCCGCTATGAGCGGCCGTTTACCGTGATGCGCCGGGTCCTATGGACCCGGCGGTCACGGATGCTCTCGAGTGCGCACACCTCGGGGCACGCGAGAGCAGAATTCTGGGAGGCCGTTAATTAACGGCCTCTCTGAGTTAAACAACCGCCCTGAAGCCGTTAATCGGCAATGGGCAGTTGTTAAGTGGTTAAAGCTAGATCACTAGCTATATAGGTGAGGTGAATATAGTGGTGTATACTGCAGTCAGGGCACAGACAACAACCACTACACAGCAGCAAGATAGGAAATCAGCCAAAAACGATTGGTGTGTACTGTGTTGAAGGTACACAGAACACCCACTGCTTCAGATGCAAAGTAACACACTACAGGAGGCCGCCTTAAAGGCGGCCTTATATAGTGTGGGGCGTGCACTACACAGCCTGAGCTATGATCCTGCCTGTGGCCAATCATGGCTCTCCTCGCTGCCGGCGCTGCGATTGGCCAAGCATGCGGGGTCACAGTGCATGCTTGGCCAATCATCAGGCAGCAATGCACTGCGCCAACGCAGTGCATTGTGGTCCGCGCGCGCGTCACTCGAATTTTGACGCGAACGGCCAAAACGTTCGGAATTCGCCGAACGCACGAACAGCCAATGTTCGAGTCGAACGTACGTTCGACTCGAACACGAAGCTCATCCCTACTTGTTACATACAAGAATGTGTTTTGCCATCCTGGTAGCATTTGGCAATGCATATTTCATCTGACAACATTTGCAGATCACATTTTTCTTTTCAGAAGAACTTGTAATGTGAAAATGCCTCCATATGCTAGATGGTTGGTCCCACCTAGAACTTGCTTGTCCTCACTCAGTGCACAGAAATTAGAATAATCTGATATCATACATTATTTTTTAGAAATGATTTGGAAAATATTTTAACACCCTATTCATATGTTGTTACTACTTCCCAGGTAACTGAAGGAAGGATTTTCACCTTAGTAAATTTTTGGATATTAACCATAAACTGAGGCTCCGGCGCACCCAGCCTACAGCACCTGTTATTTCCAGGTGGTCTCTCATCCGGGTGCTAACCAGGCCCAACCCTGCTTAGCCTCCAAGATCAGATGAGATCAGATGCTATCAGGGTGATTTGACCGTATGCTTCGGAGTCAGACACATTGGGAATGTAGGGCTTGAACCATTTGTTCCAAGCCGATAGCCTACTGTTTTGCAGCAGTCTTGAATGAAACTGAGCATAAGGATCGCCCTCAAATGAAGCCACATCTTTCCCAACAACCTCATGCAAAGTTGAATAGAAGAAATTCATCTTGCTTCGACCACCTAAATCAATTCCTTTATGGTGCTGATCTTTGCCTGGGGTAAAGATACCCTTTTCTGGGTGTATCTGTGATCGGACCCAAGTATTTTAGCCTTATTCATAGTTTTAAAGAAGATTTCTCCTAGGTTGAGAATCCGACCTAGATATTCCAGGTAGTTGAATGCGGTGACCGTAATTTGGTCTAAGTGGGCTACCGACTGGTCTATTAAGAACAGATCGACTAGGTAAACCATAATCGTTATACCTTGGGCCCTTAACCACTTGAGACCCGCACTACGTCTATTGACGTCATGGGGTTTCGGTGGTTATATCTAAATGATGCCTGAGGCCACAGACATCATTCAGATATTGCAGTTTTCAGCCGGCGATTCCCTACACCATAAGAACAATCATAGCGGCTGTTCCGCCGCTTGATCGTTCTTATGGGCGGCAGGAGGGGACACCCCCCCCTCCGGTGCTTCTAGCGACTCACCGTTTCCATCGGTGAGTCGGTTACAGGATCCGCCGGCCCCAGCAAGTAATCATAGAGATTTCCTGCGGACTAGATTGTCCCCGGAGTCTCTATGATCGTTCGGAGGCTGGGCGCGATGTTATGACGTCACGCCCGGCCTCGGTATTCAAATTAACGGCGCCGATCTGGCTAGGAAGCCATGATCGTTTTTTTTTGTTTTTTTTAATTCTTCCCAGCCTAGAGGTGAGATATGGGGTCTTATTGACCCCATAATTCACTGTAAATAGGTCCGATCGTGCCATATTCCTATTACAAGGGATGTTTACATTCCTTGTAATAGGAATATAAGTCATCAATTTTTTTTTTTATTTTTTTTTAAGTGTAAAACTAAAAAAATAAAAATAAAATTAACAATAAAAAAAAAAAAAATTTAAAGCGCCCCTGTCCCCGTGAGCTCGCACACAGAAGCGAACGCATGCGTAAGTCCCACCCACATATGAAAACGTTGTTCAAACCACACATGTGAGGTGTCACCGCGAACGTTAGAGCGAGAGCAATAATTCTAGCCCTAGACCTCCTCTGTAACCCAAAATATGTAACCAGTAAAAAAATTTAAAGCGTCGCCTATGGGGATTTTAAAATACCAAAGTTTGGCGCCATTCCACGAGCGCGTGCAATTTTGAAGCGTGACATGTTGGGTATCTATTTACTCGGCGTATCCTCCTCTTTCACATTATGCAAAAAAATTGGGCTAACTTTACTGTTTTTTTTTTTTTTTTTAAGCATGAAACAGTTTTTTTTCTGAAAAAAACGCGGTCGAAAAATTGCTGCGCAAATACTGTGCGAGATAAAAAGTTGCAATGACCGCCATTGTATTCTCTAGGGACTTTGCTAAAAAAAACATATATAATGTTTGGGGGTTCTATGTAATTTTCTAGCAAAAAAATTAGGAATTTCACATGTAGGAGAGAAATGTCAGAATTGGCCTGGGTCCGAAGTGGTTAATCTGGCTAGAAGAGGGGCCAGAACCTTTGTAAACACTCAAGGTGCAGTAGCTGGACTGGAAAGCAGAGGTACACACGGAAAAGGAAGATTTTCCACCTTGAAAAGTAGATATTCTGGTGAGTGAGGAAATAGGTATATGGAGGTATGCATCTTTGATGTTGATTGACGCCAGAAGTTCTCCTCCTTGTAGGATGGAGATAACTGATTTGAATTGATTCCATACGAAAAAAAGAGAGGTTATATTCTGGCCCGCCGCCACCGACATCCGTCTGGCCGGCCTGATTCTCCTTCGGGGCCTGGCAGACTCACCGTTGGGGACCGCAGGAATTTAATTTCGATTTTTGAGATCCAGAATGTCCATTCGGATTTGGCACCGTGAAAAAAAAAGGTTTGACTAAAACCCCAACCTCTGTTCTTACATGGGGACCACCATGATCACTTTTTCTTTTTCTCTGGATCCTTAGAAACATTTGATCTGAGAAAATGAGGAGATGGGAACTCTCTGGAGCTATTGAGGAAGTCCGCCATTCGTCTCGACACTCTTCCTGCCAGATCCCTGAGAACTGCAGAAGAATTCCCCCTATTCGATTGAACCTGACGGTGGAAGCCACCATGACTGCCTTGGCGGCTGATGCCTCTGGCACAGGAGAAGGAGCTTTAAAACGAAAATACATTTACTCCTTTTCTTAAATGGCAAAAGGGGTGCTTCCACTAGAATTTCTTTGGATGTATTATCCAAAACATCCCCAAATAGCTGTTTCACCTCAAAAAGGAAGACTAGCCAGGAGCTTCTTACAAGGCACTTAGCGAAGGGCGCAAGACCTGAAGGATAGAATCTCTCATAGCAACTATTGCAAACAAGCTGAGCGGGATAACCTTGAACACCTGTTTAAACTGACCTCTCAATGATTAAGCAATTACTGTCAGTGCAGGCTGAGACACTCAATCTGCCAGAGATTTTAAGCATTTGAGCATTGTCTGCCGGACAAGTCAAACTTATTCACAGAGGATATAGCAGCGTTAATTGCTGGTATACCCTACTTAGTGAATTTCCTCAACCATAGGATAAAGTATGAAAACTTTTTAGAAAGAGGAAAAAAAAAAACGCTTATCTGGGTGATCCTCTTGGATACAAAAAAGCTTTTAAAGCAATTAAACAGAAAAAAGGCATGCGCAGTTGAGGAGGCTATAGTGAACCCAAACACCCAGTTAAGGGTACATAAATGTAGAGCAATCATTCAGCAAGAAATTGCACCATCAATTAAGATTGGAACAGCTGATTCTCCCGCATTTGACACCTCAGAAGAGGAGTCATCAGCCTCACAACTGTCCCATGAGGGAATTCGTCTTCTCCTGCCCCTAGTTCCTCAGTTTGAGCATCCTGGGTAATGGAAGAGAACCATTTTGACCCACACAGTCGCTAAACTTTTTTTTTTATTATCGTAAAATAGGGTTTAAAAATAGTTGCAGACATTTCATGGCCCTGATGCTCACTCTGACCAGCCATCCCCTCTCAGCGGAGTATGCCATTTGAAGAGATGAGTAGGCTTTCCAGAGCTTGAGGGAGACCCTATTAGCTCTTTTTTTTTTTGTTCAACCCCCCCCCCCTTCTGACCATAGCACAATGCACAAAACAGAAGTTCTGCCAGAAGAAATTGCACCCACTGCTTGCTTGAGCGATAGACCAGCTACTGCCGCTGCTATTAATGCTCAGCCTGACGCAAATAGTAAATGTGTCAAATAGGAAATGCCTACATCACCAAAACCTCTTTCATTCTCTTCTTTGCTCTTATGTCTCTCCAAAAACTTTGCAGCCAGCATAAATTGAGTTTTTATTTTATTTTTTAAACCCACTCAGTGTTGGAGGATGCCCATGCCATGCTAAGCCCCGCCCCCACTGTTGCATCGCACCCCCATTTCTTTTTCAAAAGAAGAGTTTTCCTGTGCAAGCACAGGCCTCCGATCTGACGGGATCGGCTGAGTGAGGAAGGGATGGCGTGTAGGAGACCTGGAAGCCACCGCTCGTGTAGGGGCGGTGAAAGAAAATGGCATTGCCGATCCTTTTTAGTTCTCCCTTATACTCAGCCTCTTGAAGAGGGGAAGAGTTCAGCTCAGGTGGGGGTGTCTGGAGGAAGAAAAAACCCACCAAATTTACCGGAGGTCTGCCTGCTAGCCGGAGGAAAAAGGTTTGCTGCGTGACTCTGAGCAAAGCATGAGAATGTGCTCCATACAGCCGGCAGTGGTGACATTTAGGCATGACAACATTTACTTTAAAGGAGACATTTCATAAGAAAATTAAAATAATTCCTTAGAAAACACTCCACTTACCTTTCCCGTCGCAGGGTTTTCTGTGGTAAAACCAACAAACCCAATCTTCACCATTCACAGTGGGTTCCATTAACAAACATTCAGGAACCGGGGACTCTGGGGGAACCCACAATCCTGGACCTGTAAAAAGCACCCAGCCAGTAAAACTTTGTGGCCTTAATACCAAAAGTACTGGATCCCAGGGTCCAGCTCTCTAAAAAGAGAAGTGTTACAGGCAAAACCTTGTTTCTTGGGATACGAGGCCCGGGTACCATTCAATTCGGCCTAAAAGACACTTTGAATGGATCTGGCAGCAAGGATTGCTCCAGAGGAGCTCAGCACAGCACATCGTCACTCGTGGCCAACACCTTAGACACTGGCGAAAAAACTGAGATACTCCCAGTAGTGATAGGGGTTATGTAGGGAGGCAACTTCCTGATTAGGTTGTGCCAGTGTCCAGCACCACATAATAATTACTATGGCTCTGTGTCCCGTGCTGTACAATTAAAGAAAACATACATGTTTTGTAAGAAGCTTGCATGGTCTTGATAACTCACATGTGTACTACTCATGTCACCTGTGAGTTAGACTCCAATGGAAGTTTGCTTTTATTTCCTCTGCAATCACTACAGAGTTTGGTGGTTTTGGTTGGAGGTACAGGGATAAAGATCAACTTGTTTTTATAGAATATAAAACTTTTATATACCGGTAAATAATGAAATCCGTTTGAAAACTTTTAACAAAAATGATATTTTAATGATAAAAGGGTATAACCTTTTGGAAAATTATGCAGTAGCTATATATTGCTATATATTGCAATGTGACATCATTTACAAGTTCAAACTCTGTCACTTGCTGAAAGCGGCTGCTAGACATAATGTGTAGGCAGTCAGTTGTTCTTGTACCTGCAGCTATTCACTATTTCACCTATAATGGCATTTTCTTTTTAAAAGGTTTTATTGAAATAGATCAGTAACAAAAGAAAAGATGGTACACAGCATACAATAGCGTTCCAGCATCTACCCGATACAGAGGTGATACTGTCACTATTGTAGTACAAAAAAAACATAACAGTCATCCAGTGATGATTCATACTTCAATTCAGTGGGTACATAGAAAGTAGTGAAAACAATAAATACATCTTCCTCAAGAAGGTAAACCACATACCAATAATAAACCATTGGAAAAGATGCCTCATAAGGTTTCCAGGCACCTGAAGGAATTGGGAACAGAGTGGGAAGCGGGGAAAAAAGAGTAGAGAAGAGGTGGGGGATCGGTGCATAAACGGAGATTGCAAAGAGAGGAAGAAAGGGAGAGTGTGTGAAGGGAGAGGAACCTCAAACATACACTGAATCTATAAAGTATTTACAGCGCTTCACTTCTTCCACATTTTATGTTACAGCCTTATTCCAGAATTGATTAAATTCATTATTTTCCTCATAATTCTACAAACAATACCCCAGAATGATCACGTAAAATAAATTTGTTTGAAATCTATGCAAACTTATTAAAAAAAAAAACAAAAAAAAACAACACATGTACATAAGTATTCACAGGCTTTGCTCAATACTTTGTTAAAGCATCTTTGGCACCCATTACAGCCTCAAGTTATTATTGACTATGCTGCTACAAGCTTGGAACACATATTTTTGGGCAGTTTCTCCCATTCTTCTTTGCAGGACCTCTCAAGCTCCATCAGATTGGATGAGGAGTATGGGGAGCATCGGTGCACAGCCATTTCAGATGACTCCAAAGATGTTCAATCGGGTTAAAGTCTGGGCATCTCAAAGGACATTCGCAGATCTGGCCCATAGCCCCTCCTTATCTTTGCTGTGTGCTTAAGATTGTTGTCCTGTTGTAAGATCAGCCTTTGCCCAGTCTGAGGTCCAGAGCGCTCTTGGGCAGGTTTTCATCAAGGATGTTTTTGTACATTGCTGCATTCCTCTTTCCCTCAGTCCTGACTAGTCTCCTATTTCCTGCTGCTGAAAAACATCCCCACATCATGATGCTGCTACCACGATGTGTCAATTTAGGGATGGTATTGGTCAGGTGATGAGCGGTGCCTGATTCAGACCCAATTCATGAAATTTGAGCTGGGCACATATATTTGTACTGTTATCTCTCTTCAAAGCACAGAATCCCATGGCATTCTCCTGCTCCGTTCTTCTGTTATCAGCATAACTTCTGACATGTTCTCCAACACAGGAGATAAAAGCAGCCTCGAATTTGTGTCAAGGAGGGTGCTATAAATAAGCAGAAAACTGCTTTAATCACAGGGCAGCTCTGAAAGTCTGCCTATCTGGGGGGGGGGGGGGTGCCTTTACACAAGTCCGCTATCTCCCAGTGTAATCCAAGACATCTCTCTCAGTATAGAATGAGGAAGTGAAAATTCCAACACGATATGCACTTTCTAAACCGTACATACAGCAGATATACATGTTAAATTTATGTAATGTATTTCATCTCTGTGTATCATCTGAGGCTGTTCATGTCACTGGTTATATGTTAGGGTTTACATCCACTTTAATCTGTTTCATCAGACCAGAGAATTTGGTTTCTCATGCTTTGAGAGTCATTCAGGTACCTTTTGGCAAACTCCAGGTGGCCTGTCATATGTGCCTTTTTTTGAGGAGTGGCTTCCGGGTGGCCACTCTACTGTACAGGCCTGATTGGTGAAGTGCTGCAGAAGGAAGGTTCTCCTCTCTCCACAGAGAGATGCTGGAGCTCTATCAGAATGACCATCAGGTTCTTGGTCACCTCCCTGTCTTAAGGCCCTTCTCCCCCGAACGCTCAGTTTGGCCGGGAGGTACGCTCTAGGAAGAGTCCTGGTGGTTCCAACATCTTCCATTTACTGATGATGGAGGCCACTGTGCTCATTGGAAATTTTTCTGCACCCTTCCCCAGGTCTGTGCCTCGATACAATCCCATCTGAGAGGTCTACAGACAATTCCTTGGACTTCATGGCCTGTTTGTGCTCTGAAATGCCCTGTTAACTGTAGGACCTTATATAGACAGATGTGTGCCTTTCCAAATCATGTCCAGTCAACTGAATTCACCACAGGTGGACTCCAATCAAGTTGTAGAAACATATCAAGGATGATCAGTGGAAATGGGGTGAAATAATTATTACCAGGGTGGTTGTTATGGATTCCACCGACTTATTCCATATATTATATTATATTATATTATATATATATATATATATATATATATATATATATATATATATAATGTGTGTGTGTACATATATAATATATATATAAAATGTCTACTCCTATAGTTAGGTAGTCTGATAATGATAGTACAATGATATAAGGTTAACTATGAAAATAAACACACTGCTTAATAAAAGAAAGTCTTATTTATTTCCCAAGAAATGCTAGCATAAAAAATATTACAGAGCATATGAAATACACAACCATCAATGATACGTTACGTAAGGTCGTCTTCTAGATATTGTCTCGTCAGCTGGGCTCAAAATGGCAAGAGAAAGCCATGAGGCAAAGAGAAGCAAGAGAGAGATTTTCCATTCTGTGTGCACATTTAAACTCAATTCATACACCGCCCAGACACAACCCCATTGCCAGCCCATATAGGATTCTGACAAATCAAAAATAGTTCAGAGGCAGTCCTTCTTAATATATAATTTCTCTGTCCATCCTCTAGGCATCCTGCTGTATTGTCCTCTAGGGGCAGTATTTATCCATGGATCATTGCTATGTGACCTGGGTGATCTTTAGTGATAGCTTGCCCTTTGATCTTCTGTAGCTCAACCTCATCGATCATCTTGGAAGCAATGTCCCTCTTTGAAGCTTGCTTGCAGAGTGTTGATCAAGGATTTCAATCTTTATCACACCAGTTGGACACCCTTTTTAATGCATGCCAATATTCTGTTTTCTTTGTTAGCAGCAGCTTGACATTGCGTGCCATTACTGAGCCTATCGTCTACTAGGACTCTCGGGTCCTTTTCCAAACTAGATTCCCCCAGAGGCTCCCCCCTAGTGAGTAGATTGCATTCATATTTTTGCCAGCCGAATGCATTATTTTACAGTTTTCTACATTAAACCTCATTAAACCTCATTTGCCATGCAGTTGCCCACCCCATTAATTTGTTCAGATCTTCTCGCAAGGTTTCCACATCCTGCGGAGAAGTTATTGCCCTGCTTAGCTTAGTGTCATCCACAAATACAGAGATTGAGCTATTTACCCCATCGTCCCCTGGGGGACCCCACTTCTCACCCCTGACCATTCCGAGTATTCATTTATCACCACCCTCTGAACTTATTATGTTATTGTAGACAGTTTTCAATCCATGTACTCACCCTATGGTCCATGCCAACGGACCTTACTTTGTAGAGTAAACATTTATGGGGAACTGTGTCAAATGCTTTTGCAAAATCCAGATACACCACGTCTATGGGCCTTCCTTTTATCTAGATGGCAGCTCGCCTCCTCATAGAAGGGCAATAGATTGGTTTAACAAGAATGATTCTTCATGAATCCATGCTGATTACTGCTAATAATACAGTTTTCATTACTAAAATCTTGTATATAGTCCCTTATCATTCCCTCCAAGCGCTTGTATACTATTGATGTTGGGCTGACTGGTCTGTAATTCCCAGGGATGTATTTTGCCCTTTTTTTAAAAATTGGTGCTACATTGGCTTTTCTCCAATCAGCTGGTACCATTCCAGTCAGTAGACTGTCAGTAAAAATTAAGAACAATGGTCTGGCAATTACTTGACTGAGTTCCCTAAGTACCCTCAGGTGCAAGCCATCTGGTCCCGGTGATTTATTAATGTTAGGTTTCCTAAGTCTATTTCTAATTCTGTCCTCTGTTAGCCATGAGGGTGCTTCCTGTAATGTGTAATTTGGATCGATTTCAAACAAACTTCTTTCACATTGTCATTATGGATTATTTTTTGTAGAATTTTGAGGAAAATAATGGATTTAAACCATTTTGGAATAATGCTGTAACATAATAAAATGTGGAAAAAGTGAAGCAATGTGAATACTTTCTGGATTCACTGTAAAATGCAACTCTATCAGAAGTGATCATGGTTGCATCAAGGTAAGGGGTCAACATCTGAACCCCATTAGTCTATCCAAGCATACTAGATCTTATCAAATTTTTGGGGGCAATGCCAGGCTGCTTGCATTGGGCAAAACTTCAACGCTTCCTCAAATTGCTAAAGATTGTCTGTCTTTATGTCGTACGCTATAGCATAACTTACTATAGAAGTCAAAAGTTATCGCATTAATTGCTTAGTTCCTATATATAGTGTGCTTAGCAATAGTTATTTGACATATTTTTTCCTTTTTACCTCCGTTAGAAGCCAGCACTGGAGACGGTACGGTCTTCCTTGAAATTGCTCAACGCCAGCGCTTACCGGCTGCAAAGTGAATGCCGCAAGACTGTGCCACCAGAGCCTGGGGCCTCTGTGGACTACCAGCTTCTGACACAGCAGGTCATCCAGTGCGCTTACGACATTGCCAAGGCTGCCAAACAGCTGGTCACTATCACCACCCGGGAGAAGAAGCAGTGACCTTTGTGTGGACTGAACAGCTTGTGTCCTTTACTAGAGGGCACTTTTTTCTTTTGTAATGTCGTAGCTGCCAAGACTTTCATAAGACACTGAGGACTCTCCATAACCTTGGATGAGACTGAGGCGTCTACACTCCTGGCAACCAACATGAGAGTTGCCCTTCAGGCAACAAAATGTTAAATCTTCAGTCCCCCTCATCAGCAACATAATGTAGACATGCCCTGCCTTTTACTTTCTTGACTTGTAGAGCGTATTCATTTCCAAAACACTGCACACATGTACATATGTGTGTATAAACCATATATAGTTACTTTAAAAAGTGTGTGGTTGTAGGAATTGTCTTGTGGTAGAAGGGTCAGTCACACTTCTTGTGATTGTTATGTATGGGAGAGTAGCATAATGGCTCATAGTAAATGAGCTCATCCAAATGTGTTTTACTATATAATGTTTACATAATGGATCCATGGGTTTGAGCTCACTGGATTATAAAGCACAATGATATCTGGTCCATGGATGGTAAGGGTGATGTGTACAGCATACTTTTGCTCCCAACGGTAGCTAGATGTTGCATCTACAAGTACCATTTCTATGGTGTAATTGAGGACGGAATCCATCATGAGATAATTTATGCATATTCAGGAAACTGTTGTCATTATCGTATATACCCCTTTGCACTGCAGGATGTATCATAGTGCTTCAATTATTTGTATATAAAAAAAATGGCTGATCTGCAGCTCACAACACACACACACCCACATCCTGAATTATATTCAGATATACAAAGTAATATATTGTGCAGATTTCAGGGCTATGACGAAGCTATTTGCAGGGACTTCATCTCTGCCTGGCCTACTGCTTTTTTTTTTTTGTTGGCTAGGGGGACTGTGATAGACTGTACATCTCAGAGCAACATGCTAAATAAGGCACCTGCCATTCACAGCTGTGTTCATGTACCCCATAATTTAGAGTGGATGTAATTATCAGTTGTAATCTGCTGCATGCTATGGGGCAGCACAAACTGAACACTTTGACACATTACCCATCCTACTTGGTGTCAGCCAGTCCCTGTGCTACATTGCTGTGTATGAAAGGGTGTTTGTGAATAAACGAATGTGGCCAACCTAGACTTACACTGGAAACTATGTATATATCTATATATATGTACACATATATATAATATATTATAAACATCTCTTTTTGTTATCGGGCTGGTAAGGTGCTTAATGTAGAAGACTGTTTAAGTATTTGGTCTGTAACCACTTAAAGCTCATTTTAAAAGCAGGCTTGCACCCTAAAGTAAATTCCAGCTAAACTTAAACCTACTTCCACCCCCATTCTAAGTCTATTCTATCTACCCTGTAAAAGAGAAGATGTGTATACTTAAATATTCTGAAGCTGCTCCGGTCACATGATCAAGCCCCAGAACCGACTTCAGTGTAGAGGAGAGGCAGCAACAATGGCTGCAGAACCTGGGCGATGACACCACCTATTTACTGTGGGGCATCCGTTGTCAGCTGTCCCTCCTCTACACTAAAGCTGGTGCTGGGACCCAATAATGACTGGAGCAGAGGGCTTCAGAATAGCTAAGTATAGTCATTTCTTCCTTTACAGTGTAGAAAAAAGTCTTAGAATGGGGTTGGAAGTAGGTTTAGGCTTAGTTAGCATTTGATTGGAATTCTACTTTATTGGGCCTAAACACTGAGAATGCTGGGAAAGAACATTCTGCAAGCAAAATGCTTATATTCCACAAAGTAGCACAACGCTGTTGGGTCTAGCCTGCAATGGCAATATTAGCAAGGAGTTTTAAATAAAATGACTTAGTCCTGTGTTTACTACATGTGTGCAGTAAATGTCACAAGTCTTTAGTCTTCCTGAACTCTCCTCCATTCTTTGCACTGAACTTTTTTTTTCTTTGTGCTCCATATATCTGCGACATGCCTTGATTGTGATTTTGCAAGATGCTAAGAAGTATCCAGCTCAGTCAGTAAACTAGTGCATTGTGCACTAACCAGTTGCATCCAAGATGGTTACTTCAAGTTACTGCACTTTATACACTGCTGTTTGCCTTTAATTAAATGTAAAAAAACTACATGTATTCCCGTAACAAAGTGAATCTGTCAAGCAGCAGTGAAATATCTCTTTAAGAAGCCTCAGGTTTAAGTTGTTGTACTTCTTGGGCAGTATACTCGTATATTTGATGACAAATGTGCCTGTAGGGTCATTGAAATTATATTAAGCTATGTATTTATAGCTGTAGCATCAGAATATACATTTTGCTTAACGGTTTGTCCTTGCAGAGCTGCCTGGGTGCAAAGTAGCTATAAAAATAGATTTTCTCAAAGCATGCCCAAAACACTCACAATAACAATGACTAGGGCTACTCATTAGTGCTCAGGCACTAGACCTTGCATTATAGGTTAGGAGGTGTGCTTAATCTATACTGTTATGGAGACACATCAGGTGACCTATAAACAGTGCTGAATAGATTAAAACTGAAGCAAAAGGTGTGTGCCAACAGCTCATACTGTTACCTACCTCCTAAAGTTGTAATAGTTTTGTTGCCCAAGTTAGTTGAAAAGAAACCGAGAAAGAAAACATGGGAGCTACCATTACTATCTTGTTTTTAATAGTGCAAGCTCTGTGTTATGTAATCTGACCTGGAACAAATATGGGAGACAGGATTTCAAATGTTTGTGGCTGCACACCAGTTTCAGGACAGTGACTCGGGTAGTAATGCCAGAAGCTGGACAATGGCTCCTTTAAAGAATAATTCCAGGCATTGGTATGGTATACATGGTTGCATTGGTTCATCTTGGACCAGTGAATTTATGTATATACTATGCTTTGCTAATGCCCCTAGAAGCTGAAAATCCCTGAAAACAGAGTGGCTGTTCTCCTGCATTGTCAACACAGGTGATCAGCTGTTTGGCATGGCTGCCATTCAGAGAATGCTTTGCATTTTCTGAATGAATGTAGAGCATTTTCTGATTGGACGAAGTGGAGAGCGTGATATCACCACTCTACCCCATCCAATCAGAAAATTCTCTTTAAAGCATTTTCTGAATGGTGCCTGTGCCGAGTCAGCCATCCTACTGTTTTCATAATGCATCAGGCCAGCCACAAGTGGAGATCACTGTATTGATGGTGTCTACAGATTAAATGATTTACAGCTTCCAGGGGCATTAACCAGGTCTGGTATATATACTGTACATAGTCGCATTGTTTCAGCCTGGACCAATCAACTGTATAAAATACTGATACCTGGAATTCTTTAAAAACAAGCTAGCAATGTTAACTCCACCATTTCTGGTCAAATTATGCCAAGTAGTTAGAGAATGCCAGTTTCTATCTATGCTTTCTCAAACTGGTATTTTGCTTCATGACACATTCCCTATAAACTCCTTGGAAGAGTAGGTGTAGCTAATATGTAGTGCTATTCTTCACACTATATAAATATAGCACTTCAATTACCACTTTTACACGTAGACCTGAATGATAAGCTTGGTATGTATTTCTGATAGCTCCCAAGCTCCTCCCTAAGGACAGGTTAAATAAAATGCCTTGATGGTTTGCAGGTGGCACATTGCAACTCATGGAATGTTTGCCACCATAGCCAGCCATTTGCATGTTTTTCCTATGGCACCCTGGTTGAGCACTCCAGCTTTGGGTAAAACTCTGCCCCAATTATACAGATTGTATGCTCATCCGCATCCAGTTCTGTGTGAACCTGGCCTTAGACACCTAGTGGTGACACAGCTGAATAGTCTTTAGTGCAGTAAAAGTGTATAATTAAATTGTTAGGCATTGTCTGTAAATCTCTTCTCCAAACCTATCTTGCAGCTAGAACACCTCTCAACCTACTGATAGGTTGGGCAATTTTCATCATTCATCCCTTTTCCATTTTGCTGCTGGTTCTAAAGTTGCCTGTCTGTAAATTCCAACTATCAAGTTTTTTTTTGTTTTGTTTTGAAGCTAAAAATGCCATACTCTGCTTATACTGTGGTCCTTGACACCTCGGTGGTGGGTGTTCTATGTAAAAAGAATCGTAATGTACATTTGTATCAAATTAAACAACTAACACTCTTTTGCTTTGTGTCTATTATTTAAACTTGTCTTCCATATTTAATATAATGTACAGTTGGAAGTATCCTAAAAGGGTTCATAAAATGTTTGTTTTGAATTGCTAAGGGATTAGAACCTATGTCCAGTTATCATTATTGTCTGTATCTTAGCTGAAAAAAATGCATGTGGTTGGTGTACCCATTCTGATTCACATCCTGTTGTAAATACAGGACATCAACAAAAACCTACCCAATTGGACACAGGTGGCAAAAAAAACTTGAACAGGGTTTTAATAAATCCATTCTTTTTTATTTAATGGGGAAGCCATTTTGGCTTTAGATATACTGTACATTCGCCAAATACTGGTGTTTGTTATGGGTGAGCCAATATGTATTGAACCCCCTACTGGTGTTTCACGTTCAGTAGGATAGCCTTGTGTCAAGGTTCTGGCTCCGAGTCAATATGACCATCAGCAGCAAACTGTTCTTGCAGCAGTCATCATAAGGTACAACAGATGAAAATTCCAAAGCTGGGCCTTGTGCACAAATCCTAACACCAAAGTCAATAAGGGAAAGCCATATGTTCTGGACTGTAGATGTGACCGTGAAGACAAGTTAAATATAAGCAAATAAAAGTTTACACTGACCTGGCTCCTTAAAGCGGTAGTAAACTCTACTAGGTAACTTGGTGACAATTAAGTCAGTATAATATCACCTTCTAGTAGGTGCCTTTTTAAAAGTTTTATGGAGTGCATCCTCTCCTCCAGTGTATCAAGTTACTCACGCATGCGCATTAGAATTAAAATTGACTCTACACTGAGTGTGCTGTCAATTTGTAGAGCAACTTGAAGTGCTCACGTCAGCATTACTTCCGGAGATTACTGTGTAACCTGGCGAGGGTGCTGACAATCATCAGTAAACAATCATCTCATTGCACATATACGTGAGATTGCTGCACTGAAATGAAAAGGGTGGGTAAGGCAGTGGGAGGTTTCCACAAGGTTAGTGCCAGCTGGTGCCGCAATGGATAAAATTACTAATAAGCTGTAACAATAGTGAGAACACGTATAACACCATTGCTTATTGCTTTGCGTTTGAAAGTGCATTATATTGTGGTATGCTTTTCCAGGGTTTGTTGCATTGTGTGCTTTAATGTCAACTCTCAAAGCTTAGGTTACAAAGGTTCTTCTCAAAAGCTGCTTGTTTGTCACTGGTTATAATAAAACAGTTATGTTTAAAGCATATTTCAGTTTGTGCATTTACAATACAATTAACATTTTTTACTTTAACGCATTTCTTGCATTAAGGTAAAAAAAGTTTAGGCATCAGTATCCCCCCTCACACTTACCTAAGCACTCATTCGATCCAGTGCTGTGCTTGTCTGCAGCTCTTCTCTCCCCTCCCTTCCTTGTCTCGCAGACAATGAGGCTTGGGAGCAAGCCCACACAAGTGCCCCCCTCCAGCTTTCTATGGGGGTACTGGGAAGAGCTAGGAACACCGGCATTGTACTCGAGATGAGGAGGTTCGGGGCCGCTCTGTGCAATTCCATGCAAAGCTTTACAATCACTTTAAATGACCTAAGGTCTCTTGTGTCCTCCATGATGACCAGTAGTGAGATCTCAGAAGTTGAGGTCTCAGCTCTGGTTCCGATCTGTTAAAATCTCATCTGTGTGAACTCTTCTGCACCATACAACTTCCTGTCACAATCTTCTGCTTTGGATAGTACTACAGTAAGAGTAAAACCCTTAACCCCTGTCTCCCCCTCTTTTCACATTACAAACTTAATTTCACCCCAAACTTTACAGTTAGAAATTAACACATTCCTTAACAGAGCTGCCAGCATCATGAGCACACAGTTCTGCACTTACAGCTAGATTCTGGTTATGGAAAATGTGACAGGATGAATATGACCACTACTGTTTAAGCCAGTGAAAGTTGAACTTATGGAAAGGAACTGAGTTCTAGGAGAGGGACTTGTAAGTTTTTTTTTGTTTTTTTTGGAGTACATTAGAGAACACAGAGAGAAAGGGGTTCCCCTTGGGGTAGGACTTTAACAGCACTTAGACAAGGTTACAGAACAATATAATAGAAAAAGGTAAATTTATTGAAAATACATGAGTAAAAACATAAATCATGGAGTGTGCATATCAACCATAACTGATACTGCAAGTGGTTTAAATGGATGGTAGGTAAAATTGATCCTTCTCCCAACGCGTTTTGGAGTTTACAAGAGATACTCCTTCCTCTGGGGTAGCTAGGATACACAGACTAATTGCAGCAATCAGACGCTTGTAGCGCAGTCCGTAACATTAAAAACAGCATCGAAAGCAACAAATTAGCCACTGGAAATCGCCATTATCCTGGGTATATGCACAAGGGCAGGTCAAGAAGCAGGTGTCGTCCTTCCAATTAGTATACAGGGAAACACTTGGACATAAAGATGTTCAGTATGTGTCTCTCCTGATGCTCTCCTGTGAACAGGTTGCATTAGAGAACACAAGCATGAAAATTCTGTTTTCTAAACTATATATTATAGGACACAGAATCGGAATCTAAGACCCCATACACACCATTAGATTTTCCGCAGATTTTTGTCTTCAGATTTACCAAAACCATATAATATGACATCAAACCTTTAGACCCCTTTCACACTGGGAGGTGTTTTTCAGGTGCTTTAGCGCTTAGTATACTCCTGAAAAAAGCCTCAGCTGCAATCTCAGTGTGAAAGCCTGAGTGCTTTCACACTGGGGTGCTGTGCTGGCAGGATGTAAAAAAAAAAGTCCTGCAAGCAGCAGCTTTCCAGTGCTGTAGGAGCCGTGATTAGCATATTTTATAATTTTTTTTAATTACATGTGCATATAACAGCTATCAAACAATTTGTACCACAGATGCTATATACATTATGTGCCCCTAAATTAGTGGGGAGACATAATGATCTTTATCTCAGTGAGGGGCAGAACTCATTGCTTAGTAAATCTCTGCTGCCTTTCAGCAGTCAATCATGCGCGAGCAAAATAAATAGGATTTTTTGTACTCAATGTAAAATCCTTTTCTCTGTAGTTCACCGACTGACACAGCTCCTTTCTTAGACCATCGGGTTGTTACACTACCTTCAGGAGAGGACTAAGCAGAATATGTTAAAATGTTATAATAAAACTAGAACTTTCTAGTTCCGCCCAAGTACCCACACGGGCAAAATCTCTGCTGCGGCCACAGACCGCAGCAGGGCACATCTGGTAACACAACATAAGCGGTCTGCCTCTGAAGCAACAACAGGCCTCAACCAGGCAGACTGATAACAAACAAAACTTAACTTATCTAAACCCCAATGTGGGGAGAGGTTAAAAGCAGGAGAATCTGTGCTCAATAACATAAATGCAGGATAACATAACATAGAAATACTTGTAGTACCTGGGTCAGTCTATTACCATATTATAACCTTAATGTTGGTCTAAGGGTTAGTTACTGCATCAGTTGCTATAGTGCTATCGTCTAACCAACAGGTCCACACCACCTCAAATTTTTGTGGGCAACCCCTGCCCTCGTAGGTGGCTCTATAAAGGGGCAAATTGGCATTCACTAGACCCTTCCAGAACTTGACAGAGAGGGGAGTTGATTGCTTCTAATTCATCGTGATGGCCTTGCGTGCATAGTACAGTAATAAGGATATGAGTATTTTCCTAGCTCTGTGGATTGACATCTGTTCCACCAGCTCCAGCAGACAATATTTAAGATTATAAGGAATACTAGTCTTAGTGATATTAATTATCACCTGGAGAAATACTTCCAGTAATGTCCAAGCCCAGAAAATGTGAAAGAAGTCCCCTGGCTGATACGAGCATCTCCAGCACACCGGGGAATGTGTCGGCGACATCTGGTGCAGTCTGTGGGGTGTGCAGTGAGCACTGTGTATAATTTTGTACTGAACTAGTTTGTCCCTGGCTGAGACCAGAGGCGAGAATGGGAAAACCCAAATCTCCAACTGTGCCATTTTTAATGTCATCCAATGAGGCTCCAAAGAGCCGCTCGCCAAGGAAGGGTAAATCCGTCATGGCTTTTTAAGATGCCTGGTCAGCCGACCAGCATTTTAGCCAAATCAGGCGCCTCAGCACCACTGCCGACACAAGCCCTGGATAAGAGAGAGAGTATCCAGGGGCGCGTTACAAACGTACTTAAGGCCTTGCACTAACTGGTCTGCTAGTTCCACGCAGACGGGAGAAGCCTGTTGCTCCCCCAATTCGCGGTGCAAAAGTTCTGCCCACTCAGTAAGTGTCTGCGACACAAGTGCGGATGCCAGTACTGGTCGCAATGCTGACCCCGCAACCGTACACAAAGAACGAGTCACTGCCTCGCTTTCCTGTCCGTGGGATCCTTAAAGGCAGGAGTCTCCTCTACTGGGTTTGTGGTTACTTTCTTTAACCTGGATACTGGGGGGGGGGGTCCACGACCGGAGGAGCCAACCACTCCTCAAAGGGGTAACGCACCGCCATGTATTTGGGGACCGAAAAGGTTCATTGCAGTTGACCCCATTCCTTGTATATGAACTTCTCGAAATAAGTCAGATACGGAAACACCTTTAGATGTACGTGCTGGCTTACGGGACCCAAAAGGGATTGCATCATCAGCAGAAGGATCTGCTGGCTCCTGAATCTTCAGGGTATCACGCACAGCTGTGATAAGTGCTCCCACAAGCGCTTTATCGTGCACGGACCTGTCCGAACGGTACTGGTCAGCGTCGTCTAAAAAGACAGAACAGGGGCACAAGGGGCACCAGCCTCGGCGGGGCCCGAGTCTGCATCAAAGCTCTCCCCTGAGGATGGTGGGGGGTAGTGGCTGTTTTTTTACCACCTTTGCGCCTACCCACCGCCTCTGAACAAATTAAAGTGGAAGTAAACTCCCCTATCGTTTTCAGCCAAGGAAGCTGCCATCTTTGCCTCTGTTTAATCTTCAATTGCTATGGTGCTGCACATGTGATTCGTTATGACACCAGCCATTGGATGGTTTGATAGTTTGGCTGAGAGCACAGCCAATATGCAGTTACCATTCCCGGCGTGCCTTTTTTTTTTTTTTTTAAACTGTTTAAATCGATGGGTTTACTTCCACTTTAAGGACCGCCAACAAAGTGTCCAGAGGTACTGCACTGTCTGCAGGCGAACCGGTTGCAATTGCCTGGATTTCGGGGGAAGAAACAACAGTTTCTGAAGCCATGCTGACCCTACCCTGTCCGCCACCTATTGGGAACTTAGGACAGTGATGGTCCCACCCTCCTAACTGCTGCTGGCTGAGGGGCTCCTCCCGCAGGACTCGCCACCCTGACCGAGTTCTGCGCCGCCCAGCTAGGTGTGCCTGTGTCCTGTGTCAGCTCCCAGATGCATGAGACCAAACCGCGCTGTGCTGAGCTCTTCTGAATAGCGCTGAAGCTGAAAAAACGTGTTCAGGCTTCAACAAATTGGCCGCCAAGCATCCAGTGTAAAGGACCTAATCACAGGGAAAATGGCCGCCGGACTACAGGAAAATGGAGACAGAGCATGCTGCTCCCTGGTCACACCAAAATGGCTGCCGAGCACTGTATGCAATGAAGAACAGTGAAAAAACAGGCAGAGAAATGGCGGTAAAACAGCGATCAGCACACACTGCCTCCAGACACCTCAGGGGAGAGATCTACACACAGCTAGGGCACAGCTATCCAGAGCAGTTCCCCCCCAGGTGAGAGCCCCCCCCCCCCGGGAGCCCCAGTCTATGGCACACACACCGCTCAGCAGCCCATGCAGCATCCCCCACAGGGAAGGGGAGAGGGAAGATAGGGACAGGGAGAGAAGAGAGGGAGGTGAGGGACCCCCGAATCGACCTCCCAGGGAATGCCCAGCTGCTCAGCCCCACCAGGGCAGGGAGGGCTGTACTTGCCAGTCCTGAAGAGCGGGGAAACATTCCATCACAGACCCACTCTCCGATCAGTACGGGGTGGCTGCTGGACCGGCACACTGTCACGCAGACATCAGTAGCCCGGTCATTTGTGTGCTCTGGGGCATTACTCCCACCAGCCGCACCTGGATCTGGGGGCCTGTCGTGGCTAACCTAGCATGGAGCTCTGGTCTGCACACGCTCGCTGGCCAGGCTGGGGAGACTACAAGGATAAGGGTAATCCAGCCTGTCACCCAGCTGGCTGTTGATAGCAGATCACAGGGTCTTGTGCAAAAAGCAAAACTTCTGCAGAAAAATCCACGGACCGATGGGCCCGCAGAGTTCTTAGGTCCTTCTCCTTCACTAAGCAGAAAAAACTGAGGCTGCAGTAGCAGGATGAGGGGTTGTTACCTAAGGGACTGCCCCTTGGGCGGAACTAGAAAGTTCTAGTTTTATTATAATATTTTAGCATATTCTGCTTAGTCCTCTCCTGAAGGTAGTGTAACAACCCGATGGTCTAAGAAAGGAGCTGTGTCAGTCGGTGAACGTAAGAGAAATTGGATTTTTGGAGTTTTCCAATTGCACCCTGATCAGGCTACGTCCAATGAACAGAGAGCAAACAGACCAACCAGAGTTCCAGGATGTTGATGGGAAGGATGGACCAGCAAACCTGAACGAATAAATGATTCATCACGCCGCCCACACAAAAAGACTGACGGATTTAGTGATAATTGCCAACACTACAAAATAATATGAATAAATAATGTGTATATACATCACTCACGAGGACAAACTAAGAGAGAAGAAAGAAAGAAGCCTTTTCCCCCGTACAGGGGGTGCAAAGAGTCAATTTAAGGTCCATAATTAATTTCAGGTGAACAAAGCAAGGACTAACAGCGGCTGCAGATTCTCTTCAAAAGCAGGATCCGAGGTAAACCATGCAAAAAATAAAAAGAGAAAAACACATACCGATTTATAGAACAAGATAATGTTGAGCACCGTGTTCCCTGTCAATTTGTAGAGAAATACGGCAACTCCAATCAAGGTTTAAATGTTTGGATTATTGAAGTAATACCCAACAACGTTAGCAAAGCAGAACGAAAAAAACGTGAACATAAAACGCATTGGATTTATACATTGAATACGCTGACTCCAGGGTCCTTAATGAGGCGTTAGAAATGAATACCTGGATCACCTGTTCCATCTTCAGTCGCAAGTTTTTATGTGCGACTGAATAGGCTCTTGTATATGCTTTTAGAATCCCAAGAGTTTTATGTTTTCTATAGATAGGTGTACTGTCATTTTTGGATTAAATAGCAAGGTTTTTGTATCTCTTATTTACCATTTATTACCATTTAGAGTGCTTTTAACGTGTCTATATTAACTGTTTAATAATATTTTGAGAAGTACATAACCTGTTGGTTTTATTGCCACCCCCCAATGGTGCCCGCTCCCCCAATGGCGTGCAATATTTTTCCTCTGAAATAGTGCCTGATCTTAGTGTTTTACTATTTACTATGGCACCCATTTTTTGGTCTAAATTTCTTCATCCAATATAGCACATGCTCGTAGTCTATTTATTGATATATTTATTTATCGTTTGGCACTTAGTTTCCCTTTAAAATGGTGCTCAGATCATTTGTTTTCTAAAAAACTGTACCCATCTATTTTTAATGTATCCACCCCAAAATGGCACCTGTTTATAGCAGTTTCTGAATTCCCCAAAATGACACCTGTTTGGATCTACTGCTTACAGGTGCCATTTTATTTGAGACAGAATAAATATGTCTCTCTCAAAATAGAGCCCATCCATAAGCTGTGAATATGTCTCCCACAACATGGAAGCGGTTTATAGCGGTTTCTGGCTTCTCTAAAATATCAATTCTGTCCCACAGAAAATGGCTGCTGTCCATAATGCTTATGTCTCCCCAAAATGGAGCCCGTTCATAGCTGATTTGTCTCACCAAATATGGTGCCCGCCCACAGCCTATTTAGATGACACTTCTTGGTGGAAGGCAGGCCTGAGAAAGGGTTCTTTCTGCCCCAAAATGCATTGCCACAAACCCTATTAGCATGTGATGTCATTACGGGTATTTCGTGCCACTCTGGATGCTTTTTGTGGTCTATAGCAGTTCTCAACCTCAGTCCTCAAGTACCCCCAACCCCCGTGCTTTATCTTGCACGGATGCTTTAAATCTGAGTCAATGGCTTGGTATTTTGGACAGTATTTTATCTAAGAGATATTCCCATAACATGGCCGGTTGGGGGTACTTGAGGACTGAGGTTGAGAACCACTGGTCTATGGCACCTTTCTATCCCTTGGACTGAGAGGCAATGTTATCACACTGGCTGATAGAGGGAAGGCTGCCACCTGCTGGATATTTGATTACATGCCGCTTCTTCATTATACACAATTTTCAATTTTGAAATTGTTTATAATGTTATTCTGAATTGGTGGTGCAGGTTTATCTCTCTCTTTTTTTTGTTTACGAAGGGAAGAAAGGACCTCCTGACCATGAGGGGATGACAAATTTACTAGGCTATTGCCCCCTTGATTGCGTGAGACAGACAGATGGGAAGCCAGGATCTCCCCACAAAGAGGTCTAGCATTTTGATGTGCATAAGGGACCTTTTAAAAGGGAACATGAGACCCAGAATCCTCATTCAAAACAAATCAATGCCATCCGTTAGGAAAGGCTGCAAAGAAGACCCAACTGATGACTTTTTTCCTGAGCGAGAAAAATCTTGGCTATAGATATGTCCAGAAGGAGTCCAAAGTACTCCACACTCAGAGATGGAGTCAAGACTGATGCAGCCAAGGTCCTTACTTTGTATACTGATCCGAATCATTTGGTGGAGGGTGGATTATGGTGTAGGGTTGTCTTTCAGGGGTGGGCTTGGTCCCTTAGTTCCAGTAAAGTGAACTCTTAAGGCGTCAGCATCTCAAGACATTTTGGACAATTTCAAGCTCCCAACTTCTTGGAACAGTTTGGAGTGGCCCCTTCCTGTATAAACTTGACTGCGCACCAGTGCACAAAGCAAGGTCTATAACAGGGATATGCAATTAACGGACCTCCAGCTGTTGCAAAACTACAAGTCCCATCATGCCTCTGCCTCTGGGTGTCATGCTTGTGGCTGTCAGAGTCTTGCTGTGCCTCATGGGAATTATAGTTCTGCAACAACTGGAGGTCCGCTAATTGCATATCCCTGGTCTATAAAGACATGGATGTACGAGTTTGGGGTGGAGGAACTTGACTGGCCTGCACAAAGTCCTGACCTCAACCTGAAAGAACACCTTTGGGATAAATTAGTGTGGAGACTGCGAGCCAGGCCTTCCCATCCAACAATAGTGCCTAACCTCACAAATGCTCTTCTAGTCAAACATTCCCGTATACTCCTAAACCTTATGGACAGCCTTCCCAGAAGAGTTGAAGCTGTTATAGCTGCAAAGAGTGGGCCAATGCAATATTGAACCCTACAGGTTAAGGCTGGGATGCCATTAACCAGTTCCTGACCGGCGCACAACGATATACGTCGGCAGAATGGCACGGGCAGGCATATTGGCGTACAGGTACGTCCATTTCTATATGCTGCCCTGCCATCTTGTGCGTGCCTCGCTTGCGTACTGGTCGGAACCCCCGTGAGTCCGTCGTGGCTCCCGCGGACTCGATCGGCGCGGGGGTACCCGCGATCGTCTCACAGGGTGATGCCGTTGTAAACTCCCCGTTCTTCCTAGCAACTAGTGACGCTGATCTTTACTCCATGTGATTGGAGCAGAGATCAGTGTTCACTAACACAAAGCCCAGCCCCCAACAGTTAGTAACACGCCCCTAGGAACACTTAACCCCTTCTCTGCCAGTGTCATTTACACAGGAATCAGTGCATTTGTATAGCAGTGATTGCTGTATAAATGACAATGGTCCCAAAAATGTGTCAAAAATGTCTGATGTGTCCGCCGTAATGTCGCAGTCACAATAAAAATCGCTGATCGCCGCCATTACTAGTAAAAAAAAATTATTAATAAAAATGCCACAAAACTATCCCCTATTTTGTAAATGCTATAACTTTTGCGCAAACCAATCAATAATCGCTTATTGCGATTTTTTTTTTACCAAAAATATGTAGAAGAATACGTATCGGCCTAAACTGATGGAAAAAAATGTTTTTTTTTAAATATATTTTTGGGGGATATTTATTATAACAAAAAGTAAAAAATAATTCATTTTTTTTTAAATTGTCGTTCTATTTTTGTTTATAGCGCCAAAAATAAAAGCCGCAGAGGTGATCAAAGACCACCAAAAGATCTATTTGTGGGAAAAAAGGACGTCAACTTTGTTTCGGAGCCACGTTGCACGACCGCGCAATTTTCAGTTAAAGCGATGCAGTGCCAAATCGCAAAAAATGGTCTGGTCTTAAGCCTGCAAAATGGTCCGGTCTGAAAGTGGTTAAAGTTCATGTGCGTGTAAAGGCAGGAGTCTCAATACTTTTGACAATATAGTGTATACATACATACACACACAGGCAAAAATATTGGCACCTCTGCATTTCTGTTAGATAACGCACAACTTTGCCCAGTAAATTGTTGCAATTACATGTTTAGGCATTCTCATGTTTATTTCTTTTGCTTGTATTGGTATGACACAAAAAAGTGGAGAAACAAAAAGCCAAATCCAACACATTCTGAGCAAAACTCCAAAAATAGACTGGACAAAAATAATGGCACCCTCAATTCGGTAGCACACCCCTTGGGGAAAAAAAAAACTGAAATCTGTCACTTCCTGTAACCATTAATGAGCAGCAAAACGACCCCATGTCCCAACGCAGATGACCTTCCTCCCAGCCCCCAAGGACAGACCGAACAAAGTAGGACTCAATGTCACACTTCTTCCCTGAGACTCGGCCGACAGGGAAGGGAGGCTCCAAGATAGCACTGAAACGGTAGGCCCCGCCACATCACGCGGCCCCACTCTCTAAGGTGGCAGCATCTCCTATTCCATCACCTCGGTCGGGGAGTGACACGGCTCCCCCACCTGCTCACTAGCAATTCAGACCTGGCAGACCTAACAGGAGCTTTAAAGACATTAAATGCCATATCTGGTCTCTTCCCCACGAGAGAGGATCTGGAACGTTTCACTGCCAGAGTGGAGAAGGCCTTCACCCAGGACATTGCACAATTACAGGCAGATACTGCACACTTGGGGGCAGAGTGGAGACCCTGGAACAATGCTTTGAGAAGGCTCTCCCCCCCACCCCCATTACCTGCTCCATGATAAATGCACTGCTCAGGACCAGCAAACAGACACCCTGTTATGCCAGCTGGATGATTTTGAGAATCGCAGCATAAAGGCAAACATTTGCATCCATGGCCTGCCAGAAGCTACAGACCCCAAAGACATCATCCCCACCCCGGTTGGCGTTCTCAGGGATATCCTCGACCTACCAGATATTGCTCCCATTGAAATTGATAGAGCTCTCAGGCCTCCTTCCCAGGACTCTGTTAACCTGTGTTGGTATTCGCTGAAAGACCGCATCATGCAAAAAATTAAGAATAAGCCACGCTTTGATTTTGATGGGGAGAAATTGTTCTTTTATCAGGATCTATCCAGAGGTGTATACTCATGCAATGCAGGGCTTTGCACCTTCTGCTGGCCACCGTACAAGAGGCAGGCCTCACCTACCGCTGGGGCTTCCCATTCAGCTTGCAAGTGATGCAGGAAGGCAGATAAGTTACGCTGTGTAATACAGATGACTTAACACACTTCGTCTCTACCTTGAAGCTAGGAAATGTCAACTTCCCTGACTGGAGAGGTACTTTGGAGCTGCCTACTTTAGCCCTTCCTCAGCCTTGGTTGCCTGCTAGAGGCAAGGGCCGCTCCAAATAACGTAACCGCCAGACATCTGGGGCCTCTCAGGGTCCCTCTGCTTCCAGAGACTGATGTGATAGCCTCCTTCTATTTGGTGAACTTCATGTTCAGCTTGGTCCTCACTTCCTTGGACTTGCTGGGGTTGGAAGCCACTGATCCTGGGGGGAATGGACCTGGGAACCTTAGATTATGCATTACTTTAGCACCCCAATTATGTGGCTCCCGCTCCCTATAGTATAGATTCGTCTTCCAGGAGCCTAGTGAAAATGTCTGCCCATAAATTATTGTTGTCCCCTACTTCACACACACACACAGCTCAGAAGTGCGGGCGGAGCCTGGAAGAGGGGGTTTCCTCTTTTTCTTTTGTCCTCCTGGTGCAGTCATAGTTTCCCCAGTAGGCCTATCCGTTAGTGAGTGGGATTGCTGGCTGAGGCCCAGGGACCTCCTTGCAATTGGGCCATGCCCTGTGCCTAGCTTGCATCTATTTCAGGTAACAGGTGGGCTACAACCTGCCTGTTATGTTACATTTGTTAGTTCTTCATGTCAACATGCTTCATGTTTTAAAGTGTTTTTTCTTTTTTTTCTCCCCCCTGTTTCTTGCTCTATATAACTCAGGGCAAGTTCCTCCTCTTTCTGCTCACACCATGATCGGCGCTGTACCTTCTGTTCCAGCTGCATACTTCTAGTACTATGGCATCTATTAATGTAATCTCAAACGATGTTAGGAGGAGTCTCTGCTCCCCACACGTGACGCAAACTATGGGTGGAATTGAAAAGGCTGGGGGCCCAGGTCCACTCACCTATTTAAAATGCATGATGGTTATACTCGCATAGATTTTCTGTTTGTTGATTATCTGACTCTAGAGCTGCAGCAGGCATCGTCCATAGAGAGTATTACTATTTTAGATCACGCACCTCCCTGCTACTTTCACTGTGCCACAAGGCAATCGCTGCACCTGGGCGTGGAGACTGAATGAAAATCTCATTCATTACTTTCAGGAAAACACTACCACAGATGTAATGACGGAATGATTTGGGAGGGTCACAGGGCAGTGTGATATGCAGTGAACTAATCTCCCAGGGTCCCAGGTGCAAGAGGGCATGACCAGCTTCCAAGCGTCATGGAAAACTTGAGGTGTTACAGAAGCTATTGGAACTGAGAGACCTTTTTTGACTTTTATTGGACCATAAAGTCTGCAAGCACTTTCAATACCATGCTCATAATATTTATGTGAAAGGTAACAAGTGTGAGAGGATGCTCTCCAGAGCCCTTCGGAGGCATCGGGAACAGACGTATGTTCATAAACTGCAGTTGCCCTCTGGAGGAGTGGTCTCTCGTTCCTCTAGGATCACCTCGCTGTTCCGTGATTACCATGTCAACCTTTATTCAGTGGATGCCAAGATGACGCCTGAGGCTCAGGTATGTAAACTGTCTGGCAGTCGAGAATACCTGGCAACATCTGGGCTCCCACCTCTGTCTGAAGACCAACAGATGGCCCTGGAATCTCCCATAGTACCCTCTGAAATGAAAGAGACAGTGAAGTCTCTGCCTAGTGGGAAAAACCCTGGCCCGACAGGTTATAGCAATACTGTGTCACCTTCCTCCACCTCATACTTGGCCCTATGTGTAGGTATTTTAATTCCATTGCTAAAGGGAAACATTATGGTACTCCCAAAAGAGGGCAAAGACCGCACTTTGACACAGAACTACCGCCTAATATCCCTGCTAAATGTAAAAATGATAGCAAATTGTTAAACTTCTTATAGTACACCCTGACCAAACAGGATTTATAGCGGGTAGCACATGACATCTCCCTCAGAGCTATCCACCTCATCCACTGGGCCCACACCAGACCAAAGTCCAGCCCCTATCTCATAGTATCCATGGATGCAGAAAAGGCATTTGACCGTGTTGGCTGGTCTTTTCTGTGAGCGGTCTTAGAAACCTTAGGACTAGGTCCCAAGATGCTAACATGGATTATGGCCTTATACTTGACACCCAGTGCCCAGGTTAAGGTGAATGGCCTTTTCTCCTCCAGGTTCCCGATTAGGAATGGCACAACAGAGGGGTGACCTCTCTCCCCCCTACTATTCGCCCTAATTTTGAAGCCCTTATTGTGCTCCATACGGCCAACTCGGATATCAGTGGGGTAAAGGTTGGCAATAAGGAACACAAGTTGATGATGTGTTCTATCTTACGGAGCCCTTGATTTTGCTGCCAAACCTCATGAAGGAGCGTCAACGTTTCAGAGCACTCTAACTTTGAAATGAATTATTTCATATCTGAGATCTTACCGATTGCGATCCCCTCGCCATTGGCAACAAGTCTACAAGCGCAATTCCCCCGTTTATAAAAAAAAATGAACATTCTCCAACGTATACTCTTCTATATGCAAATGGTGCCTGTGCCCCTATCTAACACCTTTTTGCAACACTTACAAGTATAATGACTGACTTTGTGTGGAATGCAGAGACCCAGAAAAGCAATGCAAGTGTTGAGGCGCCCAAAAAAGACAGGAGGATTGGCCGTGCCCGATATCAGATGGTACTACAGGGCTATTGTTCACCAGCGAATTTTAAATTGGCACTTCCATACCCGGTCTAGGCTTTGGGTTCCCCTGGAAAAGTGCTTAGCAGGAAGGAACTTGGCATACACCCTGTGGCTGCCAGAAGTTGCCTCTCCTTTAACATTTCAGGCTCTTAAAGTCTGGGATCGACTTAGTTGCATACATTCTCTGGGGCGCCCCCCCCCCCCGAATTTCCCCTGGCCCGCTCGGGGGCTTCTGTTGGTTTGCTTCAGGGGAACAGATCTTTCTTTGGAAGCTCGTTAGATGACACAAATGTCAGCTGTGGCAAGTTCCTGGAAAACTGTAGACTCCCTATATTTGAAGCCCTTAGGGCCCGTCCCAGTGGCTTCCCAATGGATTTCTGTTGCCATATTCAACTTCATCACTTTTTTTGCCACACAGGGACATCCTATCAGGGATATTTCCAGACTTACGCCATTTGAACTTCTCTTTATTGCAGAAGAGACTATCCCCCACATGGTCTCCGAACTCTATCAACTGTTGGACAACACCTCTGTCACTAAACCACTTTACATCAGGGAATGGGAAAGGGAAAGGAACTTGGGGATTAAGTGTTCTGGGACACAGCTGGACCATTTGGTTGGAGCTCACTCATTCTAGCTCCATAGAGTCTAGAACTCAAGAAACAAATTACAAGATATTGACTCGCTGGTACCGGACACCTGCTGCTTTGTCACGGATCTATCCCTCCGTCCCTGACCATTGCTAGAGTGGCTGTGGCCACCGTGGAATGCTGTTACACTTGTGGTGGTCAGACCCTTTTGGGAGGATGCCAAAACTCACCTAAAGGACATATTGGGCTTGGGTATTCCGTTCTCTCCACTACACTTCCTTTTTCACATCCCTCCACTACCAGTTAGCCAATACAAGAAAAGCACCTTGCCGCATCTTCTAAATGCAGCTAGACGCTTGCTCCCAGTTTATTGGAAGCATGCACGTGTTCCAAGCCAAGGAGTGGATATAGAAGGTGCAAGAGATTAAGGAAGCTGAAGAATGGGTGGCAACATGTAATGGCACTAAGGAACAGTTTAACTGTATATGGGCACTGTGGTCAGAACACACCTCTGATCCAGGGCATGCCTCGTCTAGCCTGGAGGCATTATTGGAGCTAGCTGAACCATCCCTCCTTGAACATACCAGACACTGCACTTTACCCGATTAGATTTTCCCATAACCTCAGACAGACCGTTATTTCTTTAGTACTTCCCATTTGCAGCAATGATCGCTGGTGTGAGCAATGCATCCATCAACATTTTTCTAATTGAAGTACAGGTACATGTCCTGGGAGAGGGTTTACCCCTTCCTCTCTACTATAAATGTATTTTTTCACTTTCTTTTTTGTTTTGTTCAAATAAGTTATTGTTCTGAATGGGTCTGTCACAATTACAATCAGTGGCAGCATTTATTGGTTATACCATCAAAAGAGACATCCCTTCTAGCCGCAACCCCTCCCTCCCCCTTCTGGTCTTAGGGAGGGGGCTTATGTCTGTGTTCTGTCCTGCATTAGCTTGCTTTAAGGTGGGACCTCTGCTGGAGGCCTACTAGGTCCCCCTCCTTCACCAGAGGTCTGCGCGATAGAACCACATTGGCCCTCTCCTAGTGGACAGGACAACAACTAATGGAATGTTTTAATGTTGACTTGACATTGCCTAGGCCTGTCTTGGTCAAAATATGGGTTAGTCTTGCGATGTTCTTCTTGGTAAGAAAAGTTTGACATGTACTGATATGGTGCATACGAAATGATAGCGTTCACACCAGTTTTATGTATAGTACGTTTTTCTTTTATAGTTCAAAAATGTTCAGAACTATTGTCATTTGTATCTTTTTATTCTGCTAAAAATAAAGATTACATAAAAAATAATAATCATCAGCAAACCTCCACCATATTTGACTGTATTCTTTTCTTTAAAAGCCTCATTTCTTTTTCTGAGAACAGTACAATGATGGGCTTTAGCAAAAAAGCTGAAATTGTGTGTCTTCTGTCAACAGCACATTCTCCCAAAAGGATTTTGGCTTCATCAGGTAGTTTTGGAAAACTCCAATCTGCACATTTCAAATGTTTCTGTGTCAGCAGCGGAAATGTGTCAGATTTGGCTTTTTTTGCATCATACCAATACAAAAAAGAAAAAGAAATTAAGCATTCTCATGTTCAACATTTTTAATTGCAACAATTTGCTGGGTGAAGTGGTGCATTATCTGACAGAAATGCAGGGATACCAATAATTTTTGACATGACTGTGTGTATAAAAAAAAAATACACACTCTACTATATATACACACACACACACACACACACACACACACACACACACACACACACACAGGTGAAATAAGTATTAAACATGTCACCATTTTTCTAGGTAAATATATTTCTCAAGGTGCTATTGACACAGGGAAAAAGTATTGCACGCATGAAGAAAGTGAAGTGCAAAAAAGGCATGGAAAGCCAAGACATCAGCTGAAATCGATCATGTGGTTTATGGTGAAATTATGTTCTTTCCACTTCTGGATTATGGCCACTATAGTGCTCACCAGAACATTCAGAAGTTTAGAAATCATTCTGTAACCAATGCCATCATTATATTTTGCAACAATAAGTTTGTGCAGTTTTTGAGAGAGCACTTTGCTTTTACCCATCAAGAGAGGTTTCTTGTGTGACACCTTGGTAATGAGACACCTTTTTATAGGCCATCCGTTGAGACTAAACCAGCTGATAATAATTTGCACTGACAAGGGGCATGATTGTTTTCTAATTACTCAGATTTCAGCTCGTGTCTTGGCTTTCCATGTGTTGTTACACCTCCCGTTCTTCATGTGTTCAATACTTTTTCCCTATGTCATTCCATTTTATTACACAACTTCATTTCTGAACTTACTTGTTTTTCTTTGTATGTATGGATTGCATGGGTTCTTACCGACATGTGGTAAAAAGTGGATATCAATAGTATTAAACAATAGTACCTTTAAAAATATTTTACCTAAAAAAACGGTGACTTGTTCAATACTTTTTACTTGCTGTATTTATTTATTCTGCATACAAATTGCAGACTGAGCTGTAGAATGCACATGAACCCATCTCCTGCCACTAAGAAGGGTAGTGTTTATTTATTTTTTTCTCCCCCACAATATAGGTTTACTATAAGCATATACTGCATTTTTTACACAGCTTTGTTTACTTGGGGAGTTCAAACTTAATTCAGGCAAGTAGATGCAATAGACCAAATGAATGCAGCTCTGCATCTATTATATGCATTTCCTCTAATTCAGCTAGCTGGTGAAAGCATCTGAATGTGACTTGATCACAGTTCCTATACAACAGCACTCAGAATGATGTGTGTATTTGTGTGGACTAGGACCCAGTGAATGCATAACGTACGGACAAGAAACATGCTAATAGGATGATACAGCAGAATGAGCAGGGAGATGAACTCATCAGGCTGCTGGTACTGCTTCTTCGCTGTCCACTCAGCAGGCTGGAGGTAAAAGGAGGACATCACTGTATTCCATAACTGAAAGAGATGTCATCCATCTGGCTGTTCTCTGGCAGGGCTGTGCTGTGCTGTGCTTATGTCGAGATTTATCATTTGGCCAGCTAAACAGCCTCCTTCTATTACAGTAGTGTATTTTACAGCTGCAGCTTTGAGCAAAGGTTAGAAAGAGCAAGATGGCAACAACAGAAGATGAAAGCAAAGTACGCAGGCAAGCTTTCGACAAATTCCTAGGATCTACTTTTTTTATTGTTAGTATGCACACATGGGAAAAGGATCAGCCCTGTATGGATTGAGAAAGCATGTTGCACAACAAAACAGCTGTCGACAGAAAGGGACTGGTGGTCAAGTTTTTATTGGCAACCTTTTCACAATAAATATCAAAAAGTATTTTAGAAGAACCCAAGGGCAATGCATTTTTTGTATTCTATATGTCAAACAACTCCAACAAAGCAATGAATCTGTTACCCAGAGGCCATCAAATCTTTGCCTATCTTTTAGATGACAAGATTTTTTTTAACTTTTCTTACTTTTTCTATATATAACATATCTGCTTAAAGTGGTTGTAAACCCTTGCAAACCCCTTGGACCTACATGTAAGTCTAGATTAAGGCTTACCTGTAGGTCCAAGAAATATCTCCTAAACCTACACGGTTTAGGAGATATTTGCCAAAACACAGGCACCGATGTCAACGGCGATATGCCGCAAGTGGCGGCTCCCGTGCGCATGCGCAGGAGTGACGTCATCGTGGCTTCGCCGAATGACAGCGCCGGAGCAGCGAGACCCACCGAGAAGATGGAAGCGTCAAACACAAGGGGACAGCGGTGACTTCGCTGGCTCCTGTGTCAGGTAAGTGACACATAATGGGCTACACTGCGATGCATATTAGTCCATTATGCTTTACCTTTGCAGGGAATCAAAGTAATTTCTGAGGGTTTGGAACTCCAGTGAACCACGGGGAGAGCCATTAACCACAAATGGAGAAAACTTGGAACAGTGGTGAACCTTCCCAGGAGTGGCCGGCCTACAAAAATTACTCCAAGAGCATAACGACGACTCATCCAGGAAGTCATAAAAGAACTGCAGGCCGCACTTGCCTCAGGTAAGATCAGTGTTCTTCATTCAACAATAACAAAGACTGGGCAAAAATGGCATCCATGGGAGAGTTTCAAGGCCAAAGCCACTGCTGACCAAAAAGAACACAAAGGCTCATCTCACATATACCAAAAAACATCTTAATTATCCCCAAGACTTTTAGGCAAATATTCTGTGGACTGAGACAAACGTTTACATTTTTGGAAGGTGTGCGTTCCGTTACATCTGGCATAAAACGAATACAGCATTTCATAACAAGAACATCATGCCAACAGTCAGACATGGTGGTGGTAGCATGATGGTCTGGGGCTGCTTTGCAGCTTCAGCACCTGGACGACTTACCACAATTGATGGAACCATGAATTCTGAGCTCTAACACAAAATCCTAAAGAAGAATGTCCGGCCATAAGTTCGTGACCTCAAGCTCAAGTGCACTTGTGTTTTGGATCATTTTTCTGCTGCATAACCCAACAGAAAGTCCACCTCCAAATTGTTTAAACAAAGCTAAATTTAGGTTTTTGAGTGGCCTAGTCAAAGCCCGGACTTAAATCCAATTGAAATGCTATATCATGACCTTACACAGGCCGTTTATGCTGGAAATCTCTCCAATGTGGCTGAATTAAAACAATTCTTCAAAGAAGAGTGGGCCAAAATTACTTCACAGCAATGGGAAAGACTCATTGCCAGTTATCGCAAGCGCTTGATTGCAGTTGTTGTCGCCAAGGGTGGCACAATCAGTTATTAGGTTTAGGGGCAAATGACTTTTTCACACAAAGCCAGGTATGGACAGCTTTTTTGCCTTAATAAATGAAACCATCATTTAAAAAGTGCATTTTGTATTTACTCGGGTTATCTTTGTGTAATAAAATTTTTTGATGATCGGAGTCATTAAGGTGTGCGAAATATGCAAAAATATAAAAATAAAAAAATTCAGAAAGGAGGACAAATACTTTTTCACAGCATTGTAAATGTTGTTTGGGAATGCTGACAGATCAAATGGACTCATGAATTGGGATTATTAAAGCATGACCCACTTATCGGTGCGACGCCGCATCTGCGGTGCTGCATAGATTTCAAAAAGTAGTTTCTGTACTGCTTTTTGCAATTTCGGGCTGCGATTTACATTGACATCTGTGCAGAAACCCACACAGATGTCTGAAATTACAGCCGAAATCGGGACTGACATCATTCTCGCAGCTCAGTGTGAAGCTGGGCTCAAGCATACAAGGTAAACTGCACACTGACACATTATCTACGATTTTCACTTTGGCACACTATTTAAAAATTTTTTTAAAAAAAATAAAAAAGTATCTGGCATGTAGCCATTATTCTAATAAATTAGGAGAATATACCTTGCAGGTCTGCACCATACAGGCTGGCAAAAGGCACAATAATGCATGGCGGATAAAAAACTATAAGGGCATAAAGCAGCCATACCAGCAGCAGCCTCCCAAAACCTCGTTATGGCCATTTCAGGCAGGCAAAGCTCAAACATTTTTAGTAGTGGTGGACCTTGCTTTAAAGTTCAGTCATCACCCCCATGATACAGAATCACTGGCCAATAGGAATTTGCAGGAGGCAGGAAAGTATCAGATTTTCAGACATTACAACAATTTGGTATTCAGCCATTATGGAAGAAGTTTAGGAAGCTGCTAAATAAATCATCTTTAACGTATAAAGTTAAAAAATATATGTCCCTAGACCACAATAGTTACCATTTGACAGAATTCATGCTTGTATTACTGTGGGCTTTCCTGCCACATTGCTCCCCCTTTACTGAACAGAAACTAAACCCGTGAATAAAATAAAACTTTTTTTAAAATACGTTTTTATTGGATTTAAAATGGTAAATTACAGATTACGTAGATAAAAAAATATGTACTAAAACAAAGAACATACTTAAATGGCATCAGTACAAAAATATACTGTAATTTATAAATTGTTGCTAAATGCAACGCTACAAATGTCCTAAAGAAAGCCTCTAGTGACTGCAATGTACGATTCTCTGGTACAGAGAGAGACCAGTGCTGTAATGGAAAGTATCACTAGACCATAAATATAAAAGAGCCACTAAGAACGCCTAACGAAAGAAAACGTAAGAAGCTTACTGCAACTGAAAATATCGGGCAATGTTGATGTGCTACTGGTGTTACACCATAGGCATCTGCCAGCCCTATTCCCCTTATCAAGTTGGCAAGCTGGATGATATTTCAGCTATGTGCAGTTGTTCAGAGGGTGAAAACAGTATTTTTGTATGTCATCAAAATTATATACACCAGTTGCGAATGTCGTTAGAGGCTCTTTTACAATACATTGGTCCTTTTACAGAACCGTCAGAAAAGCCGGGCTGTGTAAATAACTGACAGCTGGGCCTTTCTCAAAAACATGCTGAACCTGAAATTACTTCTTCACCTTCAAGGTGATTTAAAAGAATATCCCCTTCTAAAGCTCCCTACTGATAAGAGCCACCTCTGTACAGTCCCTTTAAGGTTATAAGCCACTGCAGCTCAAATAGACTGGACACAGTCATACTGATTTCAGTAAAGACTTTTAGTTTTGCACTGTAAAGTCTAAATTGAAAAACCCAGGTGTTGATGAATCTGCTATTAGCCCAGAAAAGGTTTGTATGTGAACCATTATCAGTCACATGGGGGGCCCTTTTGAAGAGCATGATGTTCCTCACATTCATGTGTCTGGACGAAGAGTAACTGACACAGGAATCAATGCTGAGCTCGTCCGTGTAGAAAATGCACCTAGAAATTCTCAAGAAAAGAGAAGGCCATATAAAGGCTTGTTTAACAAGGACAGGAGTGAAATAATGGAGGAAACTTGTGCTGGTGTTTTTTTTTTTACAGTGAAGCCATGGAAGAAATTAGAACTTTCATTGATTAAGACCCCTTTCACACTGAGAAGCTTTACAGGTGCTATAGTGCTAAAAATAATGCCCGCAAAGCACCACTCCTGTCACTCCAGGGCTTTCACACTGGAGCGATGCTTCTTTGTGGCGCTTTAGGAGCAGGGAATACACCGCTGCCCATTGAAATCAAGGAATCAAAGCCAGTGCTTTTAACCCTTTTTAGGCCGCTGGAGGCCGAAAAGTGCTGCTAAAATATTGACACTTTACTGCCGACGCCCAGATGCTGCGAGTGTGAAAGTGCCCTAAACGCTAAAATAAAAGTGCTGGACAAAGTTAAAGCCCATCTCCAGATGTTCGATTCACCCCCACCCCCTCCCTTCACATACCTTCTGTAGCAGTCTTCAGGCTGGTAACATGGACCACAAGCCTCCTCCTCGGAGGACAGCGGGTGGATCCCTATGCTGCAGAAAACAGTGCTTACAGCAAAGTGTATATTATTCTCTGCAGTATTACTTGTGAGCCAAGGGCCAATGTGTCAACACCATCAGATGGTGTGTATATGACAATTTGGGCTCAGAGGAACTGGGCTGCATGATGCTTGGCATCAATCAACCTGGAAGAGGACCAAAAGCTGGCAGCAGAGTTTGTGTGTGGGACGGGCTGGTAACATGCAGTATTGCAGAAAATGCTGCATTTATTATTTTTAAATCTCCTAGCCTATTTTTTTTTTTTTTAAACTGGGATTGGACCTTTACATTTGCTATTTCCTTCATCTCTTACGTGTTAAGCAAAGAGATGAAAGAACAGTGTGGGAGAGTCAAGGCCATCATCTATTAATCATCATCAAGAGTCAAGCTATCAGTAGGAGAACCTTGGCTACTGCCACCTAAATCTTCAGTCAACTCAAAACTGATATTCCAATTTTAGAGATTAGATGCGGTAAAGATAAAGCACCCGATTGCTTACAATCTGACTTAGACCAGCCAGAAACAGAGTTTCTGGAACCCATGAAAGAAATTTGCTAGATTTCTCCGTCAGCACAGACAGTGTTTACAGGGGAATCCCTCCCACGAAGCTGTTGTGTTCTCCGTGGGATAACACCAGCACTGTATTTATATGAATGTCAAATTTGAATATAGTTCTCCTGGACGCTTAGGGCCAATTCACACTAGAAACTGCACGTGAATCACACAGGAATGCTGTGCATTTCCTGTGCGATTCACATGCAGTTCTGTACAGTGCGATTTCAGCTCAGTTTTAAATGGGCTGAAATCACACTGCACCAAAAAGTAGTGCATGCACTACTTTTTGAAACATGGTTACCGCATCGCATGGTACTTTTGTACCACGAGATGCAGAGCGGGCAAACGCACTGCATTTGCAACCTGCATTTGGGGTGTTACGATCTGCACAGCAAACCCCAAGGGCAGTGCAATTGGAATGCAGTTCAGGAAGCTGCACAGGAACACGGCACTCCCTCACTGCATTCTAGTGTGAATGGACCCTAAAGTGTAATTTCACTTTTAGTAATTGTTTACACTACAAAAGTCACTTATGGGATCTGGAACTGCATTGGGGAGATTTTTGTGATAAACTACCGAAGGCGAAAGTCAAAAGAATTGATCATTCAAAAAAAAAAAAATAATAATAATAATAACAACACACACACCTTTAGATCATACAGCAACAGATGCACAGCTTTAACTTGAGCCAAACTACAAAGCCAATTGCTTTGTTAAAATGATAAAAGCTGTAGGTTGCCAAACATGAAGGTGCACAGATTAGGCCCAACTTTCCTTGACTCCATTTAAAGTGATATTAAATGCAAGTTCTTTAAAAAAAAAAAAACTAACATGTTGTTATACTTACCTGCTCTGTGCAGTGGTTGTGCACAGAACAGAACCGATCCTTTTCTCCCCGAGTCCCCCCGCTTGCACACCTGGCCCCTCCCACCCGCAATCTGCCCCCAGAGCAATCAGCTTGGTATAAGGGCACCCAAGCAGTCTCACTGAGCCGCTGTTCTGAGTGTCCATTCACAGTGAGAGCCGTGGCTCAGATCTGCCCCCTCTCTTTTCTCATTGGCTGTGATCGACAATGAGGACCCAATGAGCCCCTGGAAAGCTGAGGCTCTGGTGCACATCACTGGATCATGATAGGGCTCATGTGAGTACTGTATTATGGGTGGTTGCTGCACTCAGGTTTTTTTACCTTCATGAATAACATGCATGAAGGTAAAAAACTTTGAGCCTTTAGAACCATTTTAACCTATAAAGCAACCATACCAACATGTTTAAAAGAAAAAACACAACGGGCACACATGGGAGAATCAAGGTCTAGTCATGTGACCTGTAAAAGCTATGCGACTAGCTTCACTTCCAATCAAAAAAATTCTCTCAGAGAAAACTCCATATTACACCACAGGCCTTACACTGCGTCCTCATTTTAGAAAGGACATATATATGAAAAGTGCAGTAAACTCTGAAATATGCAGTGGAGAGCAATACCACTCTCTGCTATAAAAAGGTCCCTATGTATCAGTGTTGGGCCCACTGTACAATGTGTTGTGACATTAACCATCACATCATGACGCATAATCTGATGAAGATCATGTTCTAATCAGAACTCTCACTTAGACTTTCATACAGCACTGTGGGGCTCCTCTTCTTTCCAAACCATCTCTTGCGCCTGCTGTGACCCTGTACAAGTCTTCTCTTGATAATTGCTGTTAAGAAGAAACACAATATCTGCTTATTATATTTATCCAGTATAAAAATACCAACATGCTTACAAGTTTAGCAAAACATTAGGTGGCAAACCACAGAATAACTTGATAGCAAGCCATCCCACCCCCACCTTGTGCAAGAAAATTGCAATTAATCAATTGTCGTTTACATATGAAAGAACAAGCTTGCTGCACCTCATACCTTAGGGCAGTGTTTCTCAAATCCAGTCCTTAGGCCCCCCCAACAGGTCATGTTTTCAGGTTTTCCATTATTTTTCACAGGTGATTTGATCAGTTCCACTGCCTTAGCAATTACCACAGCCGTTTCATCTGAGGGAAATCCTGAAAACATGACCTGTTGGGGGGGCCTGAGGACTGGATTTGAGAAACACTGCCTTAGGGAAACATATTATAATATGTCATTCATGCTGGTGTAAAGTGGTGCTCCGGCCGCAATTTTTCTCTTCTTTTTAAAGTCTGCAGCTACAAATACTGTAGCTGCTGACTTTTAACAGGGACACTCACCTGTCCAGTGAGCCCACGATGTCGGCCACCGGATGCCGATCCGTCCATCGCCTCCATCTTAAAAGGGAAACAGTCAGTGGAGCCTTGCAGCTTTGTGAATGGCCCCGTTGTTTTCTGGGACAGGTGGCAACGGGGCCGTTTGCCGAAGAGGAGGAAGCGCCACAGAATAGGAAGAGGCAGATTGGGAAGACTGCCTAGCAGCATGCAAGTAAAAAAAACTTATATATATATATATATATATATTAAAGAATATTAATGCAATTTTTTATTTTAGGGTGGCCCTCCACTTTCAGTTGGCCTGTTAGGCTGCATTCAGACTGGCGTTGAGCAACACTGCAAATCCCAGCGGCAAGAATCTATAGATGCTTGAGACTGGATTAAGAGCTGTGTACAGATAGCATCCAACCTCCGCCACTGGAGGTAATCATTGGCTGTGTCAACAGCAGTGGCCAACGACAGCCTAGCGCTGCATCGTACAGGCTTAGTGCCCGCAGCTCTCCGCACACTGCCGTCGATCCCAGCTACAGGAATCTGATTCTTGTCACTTGGATGCAGTGTGGCTTAACGTCTGTGTGAATGCAGTCCAATAGTAAGTCTTTCATAGTCCTTATAGTGAAAAACTTTCATCCAAAGGCAATTAAGAAGCATGGAGTCCACGACCATGTAGTCCAATACCCGCTACCATTGCAGGCCTCCTAAAAATGCTGGCTGCCATGCTCAAACAAGGTTTTTCTAATATCAAACAGATCACAGCCAAGCAGCTAGTACTTTTTAAAGAAGTGGTCAGCAATGGCAGTCCCCACTGTTGAGCTTCTGCTGCAAAATTCCAGCTGCCTGGCAGTTTCTGCCTTCAATACTTTTAGCCATTGATCTTTAAAACACATGCAGTAACTGAGCTTCTGACACACATTTCTTACAGGTGAGTACAGGGGTAAGAAACCTAGTCACTCCAGCTCCTGTGGAACTACAAGTTCCATAAGGCATTGTAAGATTGTAAGGCATTGGCAGTCACAGGCATGACTCTCAAAGGCAGAGAGGCTTAAGGGGATTTGAAGTTTCACCGCAGCTGGGGTGCTTACCAAGTATTTAAGTTATCAGCATGTATGTAAAGCGGGGACATACTATACAAGATGGTGTGAACGTTGGCACCATGCCAACGCAACGTTTTTATACCCTGATACTTTTACTTTGATGTAAGTGCATATAATTGTATTAATAAAAAAACGTTGGCACTATTACGCTATGCACATTTCTCTCTCCATTGATACACCATACCTTACTTCAGCTTGATGGAGATTGGGCTATTGGACTAATGAAAATAACATCCAAGCCACAGATGTGGAGTTACAACTAGGATCACTATTGAAAAGAGACATCATTACCATTGATGTAAAACAAAAGACCCTGTGTTTAAAGGCGTATTGCTGGTGAGTGGGGACCCAGGAGGGGAGCACAAAGTGTCACTGCAATCTTCACTAGCATGAATTGAACACGTGTGGACACTTTTTTTTGCACAGATGGACTTTGATGGCACTATATAGGTTTGTAATTCATTATTTATCCATTATTGATTTTTTTAATTTATGGAGATGTTGGACCAGCGCTAAGTATAATTTCACATTTTCACTTTAAAGGGCTTGGAAGGATGTTAAAGGTTCTTTTTTGTATGTCACCCTAAAGTCTCGTACACACTAAGAGAACATCGGGCGAATTATGGGGGTTTTTTTTTGCATGCAATTCTCATCTCAAGAATGAAGAGGTTACCAAAGTTCAGAGAATACCGTATATACTCGAGTATAGGTCGATCCGAATATAAGCCGAGGCCCCCAATTTACCACAAAAAAACTGGGAAAACTTATTGACTCGTGTATAAGCCGAGGGTGAGACATGCAGCAGCTACTGTTACAGCTTAAAAGAGTGGAAAAGAGGGTCAACAATGCCCATCTGCAGCTGCATACCTCCCTGTGTCCATCCCTGTGTCCATCGCAGCCTACCTGTGCCAATCTGCAGCCTCTTTGTCCTTCTGCAGCCTCTGTGTGCCATTTTGCACCGATCTGCATGTATAAAAAACATACGGCGCCCATGCCAGGTTTCAAAAGCCACACCTCTGCTCCTTGTCTGTGACAGACGGCGGCCATTCCACTGTTCAAACGCCGCGCCTCTCTGTCTGTGATAGGCGGAACATTCAATTTCCCAGCAGTCAGTGTTCCGCCTATCACGGACATCCTCTCATCCTCGTCCGTAGTATGAGGATGAGCGGATGTCCGTGATAGGCGGAACACTGACTGCTGGGAAATTGAGTGTTCCGCCTATCACAGACAGGGAGGCGCGGCTTTTGAATAGTGGAATGGCCGCCGTCTGTCTGCACGACACGCAGATCAGGTAGGCAGACGGCGGTGACTCGAGTATAAGCCGAGGGGGGCACTTTCAGCCTAAAAAAAGGGGCTGAAAATCTTGGCTTATACTCGAGTATATACGGTACTCGTTCGACAGAATACAAACTTTGGAAGTGATATGTGTTGCATTGTATTTTTTTTCATTTCCAGATCCAAATCAGATTATCAGACAGTCCCTTCGAAAGTGGTATTTTTCATCCATTTTTCTGATCATGTGTACTAGACATGAGACATTTTATAGAAGTATTATGAACAGGGCCTGTCCTGCACCATTCACTTTTACTATACTATCCTTGCTTGGCTACAGTCACTCAGGGGACAGCACCCCCAGGTTGACCTGTAGTGTATATGCCCAAGAATTGTGGCGACTCCAAGTGCCAGCAGCACACTGCTTATTCCAGCATTGACAACTGGATTTATGCAAGTTTAAAAAATGTAGGCAAGAGAACTTCAGTAGGTGACCATTTCAAAGAAACCTGCACTGAAAAAAACACGGAGGGAAGCGTGACCGGAAGCCGACCTGGATGGGTGTCTGATCTCCCAGCTTTCTCAGCCCACAGCATAAATGGTACTTTCAGGGACGATCCACCACATCTACATGGGCACTTCCACTCGTACAAAGCCAGGAGGGTACATCGCAACCCCCTCCGGGTACCTCCACGGACCTCCGCTCCTTTCTCCCTCCAGACATGCCACCAGGCGGGGCAGACAAGATGGCGCCGGACACCTCTGCATCCTGCTCCCGGAGCGCCATACAGCTCTCACCATCAGCTCCCCTCATGCATCGGACTCCCACAGTCCCCCGCTGGCTGCCACAGACCCCATGGAGCCCACCTCACAAACCGAAGCAGTGAGTCCCCCCCAAACTACCCCAATTTCCCGGAGGCCCGCCATGTGGGCTGCAGACCGCCATGTCTGATCCCCCCCATCCAGCACTACACAGAGTGCTCCGAGGCATTTCCGAGGCTGGAAAAATTTCTCCCAGGACTACCCGGCCCCACATACCCCTCCAGCCGGGGGCTTCAAGAGCCTGCAGACATTCATGCAGCCCCCTGGGCTATGGCTGCTACCTCACACCCCCCGCCCCAAAGCACACAGACTATCCCATTCAAGGGACCCGAGCACATCAGCTCAAAAACCCACATATGCCCAAAAAGGCCCACTCCCTGGCCCCCCCAACAAATGTAGGCTTCAACATGGTCGGAACCATGGGACCCTCCAACACTACAATCACACCCAGCCTCTGACATGGCCATCACGAGTCCCCAACCTCTACCACTCTGCTCACCATTACCCCATCAGCACTATTGGCCGTTCATAGGACCCAACTCCAGGGGGCAGACCACTGTTCCCTGCTTAGAGGCATGCAATGACACGTAGAAGACCTGGACAACAGAGGGTGCCGGAAAAACATTCGTGTGAGGGGCATACCTGAACCAGAGGGCTCCGAAGACCTGCAATCAATCCCGCAGACAGTTTTCAATAACCTACTCAGTGAACCACCTGCAAAACAGAAATGGACAGAGCCCACAGAGCCCTGCGACCCAAAGGAGCCACCTCTAAACCAAGAGACATCATATGCAGAATTAGTTCCTCACCTCTCAAAGAGAAAATCATGAGGCAGGCCCCCCTGGCACGTAAAGTGACATTTGACAGGGTTTAGATACAATTATATCCCGACCTATCCTGGATCACCGTGCTTCACACATTTCAAGAAGAAACCATTACCCCCCCCCCCCCGCTTCAGTCTAACTGCAAAAAACCAAGGCAAATCTGCCATACTAAGATACCCAGAAGATCTACACCCCTTCTGCAATATCTTGGGGATACAAACACCCCAACTACCGGATTGGGACTTAGTGGCCTCACCACCAACACCACCCACAGCCTTGCAGAAAGTACCCCCCGTCTATCCATCCACGGAACACGGACACTCCCCGCAGATCCGCCAAGCACAAAAGCAGCTGAGATGAATCAATTCCAAATCACAACACCCAGACACTCAGACTCTGCAGATGAATCACCCCTGGACAATTTTGTCTTGATATTTTTTTTTCAGCCTATAGTCCCCCAAGGTGCCCCAGCGTTAACCCTCAGCTTATTCCAAGGGCATGTCTCGGATGAGACTAGAGAGTGAAAGTGTTCTCTCACACACCTACAAACCCCCCCGTTTTATAGCTTAGAGCTAATCGAAGTTCACTTGTTTTCTTTGACCAGTTGAGGGCTCCCCTCCGCCCCCTCCCGGCCCATCCATTTGGTATGGTGTCAGGGAGGCACCTGAGAAACCATCTGAATCTAGGCCCGTTGGCCTACCAAGGTTTAATAATAATGTTTGCTCCTTTTTTCCCCTGATATCTTGCACTAACTGTCTTCCTTTCTTTTCAGCCTCTCCTTTTTGTTTTCCCTCTCTAGTCATCATCTAGCCTGCAATGCAATACGCAAAGAGTACCTTGGTCTCCTCCCAAAGAGTGCCCTCTCCTTAGCCTCAGAAAACTCCACATCTGCATCAGGTAAGCAAACATCCCCTTGCCTATACCCAATACCATGGCTAAGGTCTGATAGTTCAGATAGTCAGGAGCGGATGTTATACTGGTCCAGGAGACCCATTTTGACAAAGGGGGCTCCTTTGCATTCACCTCCAAATACTACCCCCAGATCTTCCTCTCCTCGTGTACTCCTAAAAAAGCTGGGGTTGCCATACTTATTAAGCTCGGGTCCCTCTTTACCTGCTCGGCTCAGCACTGCAACCCTCATGGTTATTATATCATACTACAAGGACTCTGGCAAAACACAAGGTGTCGCTTTTTGTGCCTTATATGCCCCAAACACTAAACTACACAGCTTTCTTGTCCAGGGTATATGCCCGCATTTTCCAATCAAATCATGGGATCCTTGTGGTAACTGCTGATCGCCATGTGGTGAGCCCCCGGGCATCCCCATCTCGGGCCCTCTGGGACTCAAAGATACGCCGACAAATCTGTAGATATTATGCTTTTTGATGCCTGGAGGGCTCTACCCCCAGGCGATCGGCAGTATACCTTCTACTCAGCCCTCATCGCACACACTCCTGCATTGACTACTTCTTCGTTAATAACACCACACTCAGAATAACACGCACAGCTCAGATACTTCCTATCTCTTGGTCAGATCACACCCCTATCCTGCTCACGCTAGACTTAGGTGCTCCCAACCATAAATCATACAAACGGGGAAACTAAATACATTCCTTGAGAAATAGGAAGGAGGGAGCTGGGTATCTTCTCCGTTTTCCCTAAATACATTCCTTCTCCAACACCAACCCACATGGGTAGAATTAAACACCACCTTCAAACTCTATTTTATGGAGAACACCCCAGAAGTGTCTCTCCCCACACTTAGGGAAGCCCACAAGGTAGTCCTCAGAGGTAAGTGCATGACACTGTCCTCAGCGATGAAAAAAATATGCAATGAACACGAAGTGAAGTGCAGGCAGAGCGGGAACGTGTGCTTGAACGTAAACTCCAACACACCCCAACAATATCCCTCCTTAAAAAGATAACTAACCTACGCGCAACCCTCAGTGAAGTAGCCCTAGGCGGCGTTGAAAAAGCACTTACTAGACTGAAACTAATTTTTTATGACAAAGGGAACAAGGCACACTCCCTCCTAGCTAAGAAGCTACGCAAAAATTCCCACATGCAGACCCCACACCAGATTAAGAACAAACCGGGCCAACCGCTATCACACCCCACAAAGATCCCCCCCCCATCTACAACCCTCTGACCTGTCACTCAATGCTTAGCTCTCCGACGAGGAAATAGAACTAATAAATCTCTAACATCTCACAAAGCCCCAAGTCCAGATGGATTACCCTACGAATACTATAAAACCCTCCCTCTACTGCTCCCTCACCTGCGCAAACAATTCAACGCCTTCCTCCAGGACACCCCCATTACACTGGACATGCAGCGCTCCTTTATCCCCCTATTTCCATAACCAAAGACCCCTCCATATGCACCAACTACAGACTTATTGCCCTACTAAATTCTGACCTTAAAATCTTCACAAAACTACTTGCAACCCGCCTGAACATGGTCCCTCCCTCTCTGACCCATAAGGATAAAGCGGGCTTCATCCCACTTAGACAGGCTGGCGACAACACCAGAAAAGGTGATAGATCTTGGACGTGGCGAACAGGGAGAATTCGTCAGCCTTGCTATTCAGCCTGGATGCCAAAAAGGCCTTTGATCGTTTAGGTTGGCCCTTCCTGTTCGCCACATTACACCACATAGGATTCCAGGAGCCCTTCATGCAGGCAATCAGACATCTCTACTCCAACCCCTCCTCTCAAGTTATGACCCCCTTTGCTCTTTCCACATCTCTCAGTGGCAAACGGCATTAGACAGGGGTACCCACTTTCAACCCTGCTATTTGCATTATGTGTTGAACCCCCAACCGCCTCTATTTGGAACAACCCGGATACGGGGCATATCGGTCAGGGGCAAGGAGTTCAAAATCTCTCTTTTCGCTGACATTCTCACACTGGATTTAGGGGACTAGAGGAATAACTCTTCCAGTATTCATTCTCACTCTGACAACCCCACATATCCCTTCCTATCCGGCATATGGAACTAGACAGTTGGTTATCGAGCCCTCTTGGGATATAGAATCAATGCATCCAAATCAGAGGCCATGCCTATTAACATTCCCGAAGCAGAGATCACACTTTTAAAAACCAACTTCTTTTACAACTGGAAAACAACTACCCTGAAGTACTTGGGGACCGTAATCGCCCCAAAATTCACTACCCTATACAAAGAAAAAATTCCCCCCCCCCGCTTCCGCTCAATCAGATCCTTACTGCTTCAGTGGAAGACACCCCATTTCCCTCCTAGGGCAGATCGCTTCAGTTAAAATGGCGGTACCCCCCCCTCCTGAAGCCCATTACGCCAGAATCAAGGACGTTGAACTGATGCAGAAAATGGCGGCTAGGGTCATAATAGGGTCTGGGAGCTGTGGCACCTTCGGGAGGATCCACCATGACCAGGTAATAAACATACTTTGATGACTTCTCTGCATCCTCTTTTCCTTACCCCCCTCCTTCTCCTCATATAGAGAATCCTTGTGACTCTCACAGCTACATACACAATGTTACAGTTTATTAAATGAATCAGCGATGCATATTTGACAAAAAAAATAAATAAAAAATATGATAAAGCTAGTTAATAGTATACTACTGTCCTTAAGCACAACATCAGTATTCAGGAGTAATCACCTGAAAGCAACAATGTATACTAAGATATGCACCTTTGAAATTATGTACTATTTTATACTGTATCACAAATACAAACAATAATAAAATGTTATTTGGAGAAAGAAACATGGAGTCTTCTATTACAAGTAGTCTGGCTGTCATGCAGATCTTTTTGCTTTAATACTTTGAATCACTAACCTGGAACAACTATTCAGATATTCAAGAATAATGTACAAGTGAATGTGAGAGATGACGTCACTAAGGGAGCTAGGGAGGAGGTGGAATCCTTATGGGTAGAGCTCCAAAGGGATAAAGCTAAGGGGGAAATAATACTGGGAGTATGCTTTAGACCCCCAACCTGAGGAAGAAAGGGGAGATAGATCTATCATAATTTGGATTAGCAGCAAGGATGGGAAGTGTTATCATAATGGGGGATTTTAATTATCCAGACAGACTGGACGGAGGGAATCACGCATTCATCTAAGGCTTGCAGGTTCCTAAATGTCTTGCAGGACAATTTTATGAGTCAGATGGTAGACGCACCAACTAGAAATAAAGCGTTACTGGATCTACTGATTACCAACAATACAGACCTGATCACAGATGTGGAAATGCGGGGCAATTTAGGGAACAGCGACCACAGGTCAACTGGCTTCCGTATAAATCACACAAATAGGAAACATAAGAGGAATACAAAGACACTGAGTTTCAAAAGAGCCAACTTTTCTAAACTACGATCCTTAATAGAAGGCATAAATTTGGATAAAATCTTAGGAACAAAGAACGTGGAGGAGAGATGTGTTTGCTTTAAATAAATATTTTATTTCTTAAAAATGTATTAAATAAATCTTTAAATATATAAATAAGGGCATTAGCCAAAGCATCCCATTGGGTAATAAATTTAAAAGAGCGAACAAAAGTCCTGGATGGCATATAAAATGAATGCATATAAAAGCAAAGGAGAAGGCCTTCAAAAAATACAAGGTTGAGGGATCATCATCAGCATTCAGACTTTATAAAGAATGCAACAAGAAATGTAAGGATGCAAAAGGGCAGCTAAGATAGAACATGAAAGACACATAGCGGAGGAGAGCAAAAAAAAACAAAAATAAAAAAAAAATTGCAAGAAATTCTTTAAGTATGTAAACAGTAAAAAAGGGAGGACAGACCATATTGGCCCCATAAAGAATGAGGAAGGACATCTGGTTACAAAGGATGGGGAGATGGTGAAGGTATTGAATTTATTCTTCTCCTCAGTCTTCACGAGGGAAATCAGGGGGCTTCAGTAACCAAAACTGCAACGTTTATCCTCATGACACATCACAGGAAGCACCTCCATGGTTAACAGAGGACAGAATTAAAATTAGACTTGGGAAACTTAACATTAATCACCGGGACCAGATGGCTTGCACCTGAGGGTACTTAGGGAACTCAGTCAAGTAATTGTCAGACCATTGTTCCTAATTTTTACTGACAGTCTACTGACTGGAAAAAAGTCAATGTAGCACCAATATTTAAAAAAGGGTCCAAAATACATCCCTGGGAATTACAGACCAGTTAGCCCAACATCAACCGTATGTAAACTCTTGGAGGGGATGATAAGGGACTATTATACAAGATTTTAGTAATGAGAACGGTATCATTAGCAGTAATCAGCATGGATTCATGAAGAATTGTTCTTGCCAAACCAATCTACTAACCTTCTATGAGGAGGCGAGTTGCCAGCTAGAAAAAGGAAGTTCCGTAGTTGTGGTGTATCTGGATTTTGCAAAAGCATTGGACACAGTTCCCCATAAACGTTTACTGTACAAAATAAGGTCCATTGGCATGGACCGTAGGGTGATTACATGGATTGAAAACTGGCTACAAGGGTTAGTTCAGAGGGTGGTGATAAATGGGGAGTACTCGGAATGGTCAGTGGTGGGATCCCCCAGGGTTCTGTGCTGGGACCAATCCTATTTAATTTGTTCATAAACGACCTGGAGGATGGGGTAAACACAGTTCAATCTCTGTATTTGCGGACGATAATAAGCTAATCAGGGCAATAACTTCGCAGGATGTAGAAACCTTGCAAAAAGATCTGAACAAATTCATGGGGTGAGCAACTACATGGCAAACGAGGTTCAATGTAGAAAAATGTAAAATAATGCATTTGGGTTGCAAAAATATGAATACAATCTATACACTGGGGCGGAGAGAACCTCTGGGGGAATCTAGGATGGAAAAGGACCTGGGGGTCCTAGTAGATGATAGGCTCAGTAATGGCATGCAATGCCAAGCTGCTGCTAACAAAGCAAACAGAATATTGGCATGCATTAGAAGTGGGATCTGTCTCAACTCCACTCCCTCTTGCTCAATATCTCCTCCCCTGACCTCCCGCCGTTTACGGCGGCCTGGGAGACAGAACTACAACACCCTATCTCTCCTATTGACTGGCAGAAATGCTTTATCCTGACGCACAAAATATCCCTCGCCACTAAGACCCAGGAAAAGGGATTTAAACTGGTGACGAGATGGTACAGATGCCCATCGACGATAAATCATTTCAACCCGGGGAGTACCAGATACCTGCTGGCGGTGTCTTAGCTCCCGGGGAACCATGCTACACATATGGTGGGAATGCCCTCCGGTACAAAAGTACTGGCAACAGATATTCAAACTTTACTGTAAGCTGATGGCGACCTCTATACACCCCTCACCTGAGGTGGCTCTCTTATCTATACTCCCTGGTACATTAAAATCCATCAAAAAATATATTTTACGACACTTCCTGGCGACGGCCAGGGTAGTGATCCCCCGTCACTGGAGATCGACGACCATGCCTTCCCTTGGGGACTGGGCTATGGAGGTGGACCGCATAAGGGACCTGGAACGTCTGTTGGCAGAGGAATGTGGTAAAAATTAACAGTTTACTCTCACCTGGACATCTTGGTCCATGTTCCGATATTCCTCTGAGTTTATCTCCTGGGCTGAACATGGCCTGGACGGCGTCGCCCTGGGTCCATGATGGAATGATTCTTGTCCCCCATCTCTATGCCCCCTCTTCTATGTCCCTGATTCTTTTTTATATATTTCCATACACCCCTAGGAATACATCTAGCTAATGTACCATGGCTCCGACTTATCTAGTGTTCCTGAACTGGTGTAAGAACCCTACGTAATATCTTTCCTGCAGATTTTTATATAATTTCGTCCGGAGTTCTGCGCAGGGGTCAGCTTTGAACCCCCCTGGCAGTACTGAAGACGAAAGGTTCTTTAGCTTATACGATGTATTTATTTTACTCTTTCTGTATGTATGTGTCATATATATATATATATATATATATATATATATATATATATATATATATATATATATATTTTTTTTTTCCTTCTCTAGTTTCCTTTTCCCCTTCTCCCCCAAACATGGATTGGTCTCATTAACGGTTTCCTGGTAGGCCTTATTTACATGCTTTCAATCCATTTATATGTACCATAGACATGTTTTTGTTCAGGCATATACGAAGCATAATGTTGGTGTATCTTGTTACTGCTTGTGTTGTTAACCTTCTCTTTCTCATCCTTTTTTTCTGAATAAAATAAGATTGAATTAAAAGTGGGATCAACTCCAGAGATCAAATGATAATTCTCCCGCTCTACAAGACTCTGGTCTGGCCGTACCTGGAGTATGCTGTCCAGTTCTGGGCACCAGTCCTCAGGAAGGATGTACTGGAAATGGAGCAAGTAAAAAGAAGGGCAACAAAGCTAATAAAGGGTCTGGAGGATATTAGTTATGAGGAAAGGTTGCGAGCACTGAACTTATTCTCTCTGGAGAAGAGACGCTTGAGAGGGGATAGGATTTCAATATACAAATACCATATTGGTGACCCCACAATAGGAATAAAACTTTTTCACAAAAGAAAGTTTAGCAAGACTTGTGGCCACTCATTGAAATTAGAAGAAAAGAGGTTCAACATTAAACTACATAGGAGGGTTCTTTACTGCAAGAGTGGCAAGGGTGTGGAATCCCCTCCCACGGGCGGTGGTCTCAGCGGGTGGGGCATTGATAGTTTCAAGAAACTATTAGATAAGCACCTGAACGAACGCAACATACAGGGATATACAATGTAATACTGACATATAATCACACACATAGTTTGGACTTGATGGATTTGTGTCTTTTTTCAACATCACCTACTATGTAACTATGATATAGAACTTTAACTTTTCTAATCCTAATGTACTTTGTTCCCTGTCAGTGATTCAGGTGGTTTTACACCGGATAAACAAATCAGCCAGGCAACTAGTAATTTTAAAGAGAGATCAGATATTTAATTCTCCCTTTTTCCTTCATTAAAAGGTTAATTTTAACCATGCTGTGTTTGCACAGATTCAATCAAACAAGGTGCACATTATAATTACCACTGGCAGAAAAGTTTTTCAATAAACCAGATGTATATTTTTCAGCAACAAATCATCCACCAAAATCTAGGAGAAAACTTACATGACACAGTTTCTTTCTCTTCAGAGTGGTTTCCCAATGACCAGTACAGGCTCTGGCTCCTGCGGAACTTCTTATAGATTTGGGTGTACAAGATTGAAAACGTGAGTAGGGAAAAGAGAAAGATGAGAGATGCCGCTGCCCAAGTAGCCTCCTGCGTTCGAGGAGTAGAAACAAACCCCTCGTTGAACTTATGTTGGCCGTTACTCAACCTTGTCTGGGCCTTGGCTGGCAACTCGGCAACTGCATCACGCTGACAGTTGCATTCCTGCTTCTGTTCACCTGATTGTTTCTTCTCAGCAGCAGTCGATGAAAGCTTTGGATCAGTAAGCTGATGATGCAACTGTTCAGTGGTTTCAAGTCTTGGTGCAACGTTTATGGTAGTCTCTTTCTGTGGGGAGGCATCAGGGTGGTCTTCAGGTTTGACTAAATGCTGCGATGGCTGTTCCTTAACAGTATCTTGAGATACATTGCTCCCAACAGGTTGGGTCACATTATCAGGTAAGACAATAGACTGGTTTACTGGGGTAGGCATGACCTTCTGTACTGGCAGCTTTGACATGTCCTTGTCATTATACTTGGTCTCCTGACTATGAATGCTAGCTTTTATACTTTGAGTGTGTGCGTCATGTATAAAGCCTACAACAGAGGTGGTAGAAGAGGATAAACCACTGGTTCCTGCAGGCTGTGACACTGTACTGTGGTTTCTAATGGTTTTGTCTATGTGTTGACCAGCTAGTGTACTAAAGGAAATTCTGGTAGATATATGTGAAGATGCTGTATCTTGGATCACAGAGGTTGGTAATACCTCAGATCTTCTCCTTTTCCGCAACAGATGCCAAACTGACCGTCCTCTATGGCTCCGAAAACGATTTAGCATCTGAAAGTATTACAGATAAAATTTATAATAGTATTATGAATACAAGTTTCCCACAACAGAGAACAATTTGCTCAAAAGATATCCTACTATGAGTAAAGTTCCTTAAACAGCCAAACAATGAGAAAGCCTATTACTTAGTCCTAAACAAAGCAGTAGGCAAATGTTTGAGGCAAAATACTATACCCAATATGTATTTCCAGTGGCTGATCTAGGACATACCCCAATGTGCCTTAGTTTCGGCACTGAAGTTGTCATATTAGAAGTCAACCAGTCAAAACTCATAGTGGATACATACAGTACCTCCGGAAAGTATTCACTTTTTCCACATTTTGTTAGGTTACAGCCCTAATGCCAAATTGAAGTCACTATTTTCCTCAAAATTCTACAAGCAATATCCCAGAATGACAACATGAAAGAAGTTTGTTTGAAATCTTTGTAACTTTATAAAAATCCCATGTACATGAGTATTGTAAAGCCTTTGACTGAGGGATCGGGGGAGAATGGCCTTTCTCTGTGGAAAGAGGAGAACCTTCCAGAAGAACAACCATCTCTGCAGCACTCCACCAATCAGGCCTGTATGGTAGAGTGGCCAGACGGAAGCCACTCCTCAGTAAAAGGAACAGGACAGTCCGGCTGGAGCTTGCCAAAAAGGCACCTGAAGGACTCTGACCATGAGAAACAAAATTCTCATGTCTGATGAAATAATGATTTAACTCTTTGGCCTCAATGGCAAGCGCCATGTCTAGAGGAAACCAGGCACCGCTCATCATTTGGCCAATACAATCCCTACAGTGAAGCATGGCGGTGACAGCATCATGCTGTGGGGGATGTTCTTCAGTGGCAGGAACTGGGAGACTGTACATTGTTGTATTCATCTTTCCCTTGATCCTGACTAGAGACATCCTTCATGAAAACCTGCTCCAGAGCGCTCTGGACCTCAGACTGGGGTAAAGGTTCATCTACCAACAGGACTACAACCCTAAGCACACAGCCAAAATAACCTAGGAGTGGCTATGGGACAACTCTGTGAATGTCCTTGAGTGGCCCAGCCAGAGCCCAGACTTGAATCCAATTGAACATCTCTGGAAAGATCTGAAAAAGGATGTGCACCAATGCTCCCCATCCAACCTGGTGGAGCTTGAGAGGTCCTGCAGAGAAGAATGGGAGAAACTGCCCACAAATAGTTCTGCCAAGCTTGTGGCACCATACTCAAAAATACGTGAGGCTGCAATTGGTGCCAAAGGTGCTTCAACAAAGTATTGAGCAAAGGCTGTAAATCCCTATGTACATGTGATTTTTTGTTGTTTTTTTATTTTTAATAAAATTTGCAAAGATTTTAACCGCATGCCGACCAGCCACTGCAGTTATACTGTGGCAGCATTGTTCGGCTGCGCAAATCGCCGTTATATTACATCTGTAACAAATGCCCATTAGGGGACACGTACGCTCGGGGCACACGGAGGACCGGCAGCTGTGTGTGTAAACACACAGTTGCTGGTTCTCTGAGCAGGGAATTGTCAGATCTGACAGAGTATGGACAGCGATCTGTTAGTTTCCCTGCTTAGTCCCATGCCCCTTCAGTTAGAACACAAAATAGGGTACACATTAACCCCTCCCCTGCCCCCTAGTGTTAACCCCTTCACTGCCAGTGACATTTTTACAGTAATCAGTGCAATTTTAAAAAGTGAAGCACTGTGAATACTTTCTGGACGCACTGTACAGTTTGCCCAAACCTGGTCGACATGTGCTTTTCTCTTGCTGTATCATCCAAGGGGCAGGCAATCTCTGTGGATGTCTGTCAGGCAGTAAAAGTGAATTTAAATATTAAATATTTATTAAAAATTAAAATATATATAGTGATATCTACAGTCCTAAAACCTGTGCACACCAATGCATTTACAGATTCTGAACGAGCAGGAAAAGGCACTTTAAAATGAAGCCCTCAATCATGTCCATCTATAAAAATTGTGGAGAAAAACTAATTTTCAAAATTTACAACAGGGGCAAAGAGAATAGAATATTGGCAACCTACCAGTCTGTGAAAATACACAGCCGATTTCTCTGAAGTGTTAGAAAGCAAAAGAAATTACGCTCTTGAATCATTAGGCAAGGTTTACACCGGCGAGTTGGCCTCGTGTGAATGCAAGTAGTAGGAGTCTGCAGAATCATGCAGCTGTTTTTGCAACCTGTGATTGGCTAGCTGAGCTTATACTCTTTAACCTCCTTAGCGGTAATCCCGAGTCTGGCTCGGGTTGGGAATTTCATTACAATAGCGGTAACCCCGAGCCAGACTCGGGCTTGCACCGCTCGATGCAGGGGAGGACACAGGTAACGTCACTTACCTTGTCCCCTGGATCCAGCGATGTCCGCCGCGCTGTGTGATCGAGCCGTCCTGCGCTCGATTCACAGTGCCGAATGCCGCCGAGCTCCGTTCCCTGCGACGTTACGGCGCACGGGAGCGGAGAACGGCGGCAAATTCAAAAATGTAAAAAGACACAAAAGACACACAGCACTGTAATCTTACAGATTACAGTGCTGTAGTAAAAAATACACCCCCCCTTTGTCCCTAGTGGTCTGTGCAATGCCCTGCATGCACTTTTATATTATAAATACTGTTTTTTACTGCTTGTAATTTGGAGATTGTCCATAGCAACCAAAACATGTCCCTTTTTCATTTTTTTTTGGATTTGATTACATTATTGAATAATTTTTATTATTCTTTATTACATTATAAACTTTATCATACCCGGGATGTCCGCTAGACTCTGGTTTGAAGAGATTTCAGAGCGTTATTCCTAAGAATTACAGGACTACAAAATAAAAGCCAGATTTCCATGCAAAATAATTGTACCGCTTTCAGCACCTAATTCCAGACTGAATCATACCGCCAGGGAGGTTAAGGACAGGTCGGTGGCCACAGCTATTCGTGACTGTTTGCACTGCCAGCAATTACGTGTGGTGTGTGCCAACCTGTCAAAGATGCTGTGGCTGCAGCCAGCTGCTCAGATGGCAACAGCTGCTGCAGGAGACCAGATTCCTGCAACTTTCATTTCATGTCCATAGTCTGGGAACAGTTTCATTTTCAATAAAGTTGTTGTCATTAACCACTTGCCAATCAGCCTCCATCATTATACTGCGGCAAGGTGGCACGATCCCGCAAATCGCCATAGGTGTACGTTCGCTCAGGAACTCACTTTTGTGGGTGCCAGCAGGGGAGCCAATCAGCGGGTCTGGCGGACTCTGTTTGCCGGCCACCCACAATTGCTCCCCGTAGTGACAGAATGGGGGATCTGCATGTGTAAACAAGGTAGATCTCCGTTCTAACAGGGGCGATTCACACAGATCCTGCCTTTCTGCTAAGCAAGAGAATGGATCTGTGCACTTCCCCAGTCACACAGTCCTCCATACAGTTAGAAAACACCTGCAGGGAATCCTTTGATCGCCCCTGATGTTAACCCCTTCCTTGTCAGTGTCATTATTAAAATAACAGTGCATATTTTTAGCACCGATTACTGTAATTATGTTAACGGTTCCCAAAAAAGCGTCAAAAACATCAGTTAGATGTCCGATCTGTCCACTGCAATGTCGCAGTCCCGCAAAAAAAATAAAAAAATAAAAATAAAACAAACACTGATCGCCATCATTACTAGTAAAAAATAAATAAAATGCCATAAATCTATACTTTGTAGACTATACATTTTGTGCAAACCAATCAATATACGCTTATTGGGATTTTTTTTATTATATATATATATATATATATATATATATATATATATATATATATATATATATATATAACACACTGGACTAAACTGGTGAATAAATTTGTTTTACTTTTTTTGGGGGGAAATGTTTTATAGCATTAACTTAACGGTACTGTGTTTTTATCGAAAAACCATGAAAAAAGGAAATATATATTCCATATTCAATTGCAACTATATGGCCGCCTGCAAAACTTTGCGGCCAAAACAGGCATCAGCCGAAGCACTGATCTTTTCTACCTTGTAGAATTTGGTAAACGTGTGGACAGACGACCAGGTCGCCGCTTTACACACCTGAGCGACAGACGCTTGATGTTGGAAGGCCCAAGACGTTCCATTTGCCCTTGTGGAGTGGGCCGTGACTGGAAAGGGCCGTGACCTGCCCTTTCAAGGCGTAGGCTTGTACTATAATCTGTCTGATCCACCTGGAAATGGTGGCCGACGAGACCGCCATGCCTTTCTTGGGACCAGCCACCGAAAAAAAGTGAATCTGACTTCTGAAAGGGAGCCGTTGCAGACAAATACACCTTCAGAGCCACATCCAGAGTGTGAAGGGCCACCTCCTTAGGATACTTTGGCTTAGGACACAGAGATGGTAGTACAATGTTCTCATTGATATGAAAAGCCGAGACCACTTTCGGTAGACAAGACTGTTGCGGACGCAACACCACCTTATCCTTGTGGATAATCAGATAGGGCGACTTACAGGACAAGGCCGCCAATTCCAAAACCCTCTTGGCCGATGTGATGGCCACTAGAAAGACCACTTTCTGGGAAAGAGTCAACAGGGGAATCTCCCTGATATTTTCAAACGGCGGTTTTTGAAGCGCTGACAAACACCAGGTTCAAATCCCACGGGGGCAACGGTGGACACACCGGAGGGACTACATGTCGTACCCCCTGAATGAAGGTACTCACTAAGGTGTGAGACGCCAGGGGTCGCTGAAAAAAAGACAGCCAAGGCTGAAATTTGCCCCTTAATGGTGCTTAATGCCAATTTCTGGTCTACTCCTTGCTGAAGAAACAGCAGGATCTTGGATATAGAAAAGGAGCGTGAATACCATTCTTTCTCCTCACACATCGAGATGCAGGCCTTCCAAGTACGATGGTATATTTTCCGAGAAGAACATTTTTGTGCCCTTAACATAGTTTGGATCACAGAGTCTGACAGACCCCGGTTCCTCAACACCTAGCTCTCAATAGCCATGCCGTTAAAGCCAGCGATGGTAAAGCAGGATGGAGAATCGGACCTTGAAACAGAAGGTCCTCTGACAACTGCAGTCGCCAGGGAGCGTCTGCCACCAGATGCACCAGGTCTGCGTACCAAGGACGCTAAGGCCAATCTGGGGCAACCAGTATCACTGGGATCCCCTCGGCTTCCACTCTCAGATACGTGGTAACAGTTTCAGTGGAGGAAAAGCGTAGATCAGTTGGTACTGATCCCATGGAGCCACCAGCGCGTCTGCCCACAGATCTTTGTCCTGGACACGAATCTTGGCATCCACGTCTGGTGTGTCCCACTTCAGACACAGTAACCTGAATATCTCCGGATGCAATGCCCATTCTGCTGGGTCCAGCATCTGTCGACTCAGATAGTCCGCCTGCCAGTTCTCCACTCCCAGGATGTAAATGGCCGCCAGGGCCGGTACGTGACGCTCTGCCCACTGAAGTATGCGAGTGATCTCCCATGCAGCGGCTGAGATTCTTGTTCCCCCTTGGTGATTGACGTATGCCACCGCAGTGGCGTTGTCTGACTGTATCCTGATCGGACGCCCTTGCAGTCTCATCGATGTGTGAAGAGGCACAGCCTGATTGCTCTCAATTCAAGCAGATTGATCGCCAACTTGGATTCTTCCATCGACCAGAGGCCCTGAGCCGACTGAACCCCCATCACTCCACCCCAGCTGGATAGACTGGCGCCCATTGTGATCACTGTTCACTTCAGGGAGGTAGGAACGATTTTCCGGACTGAATCACCGGGGACCTCAACCACCAGATCAGTGAGTCTCTGAGTGGCTCACTCGGATCTGTTGATCCAGGGACAACTGAGATTTGTCCCATTTTGTCAAAATCTCCTTCTGCAGTACTCTGGTGTGGAACTGGGCATAAGGTACTGCCTCTAAAGGATGCTACCACAAGTCCCAGTACTCGCATGCAAAAGCGGAGCGATGACCACTTGTGGTTCATAAGCAGTTTTACCGCTGATCTGAGAGTCTGCCGTTTGTCTGAAGGGAGAAACACTTGCGCTTCCATGGAGTCCAGCAGCAAGCCTAGGTACTCCAGATGCTGGGTTGGTACAATCAACGACTTCTTTAGGTTCAACAGCCACCCAAATTCTTGCAGGGTCTGCATGGTGATCGCCACATCCTCCTCTAATTCCGTCGGGGGGCTGATGCCAGACCAAAAGGAAGAGCCACAAACTGGTAGTGGACTTCCCCGACTGCAAACCGCAGAAATTTTTGATGCCGAAGGCATATGGGTATGTGCAGGTGCGCATCCTGGATGTCTAAGGATGCCAGGGAGTCCTCTTGATGGAGTGCAGCGACTACTGAGCGAACTGATTCCATTCTGAACCTTTGCACTTTCACAAAGTGATTGAGGGCTTTTAAGTCCAAGATTGGACGTACCGCTTCCTTCTTGGGAACCACAAACAGATTTGAGTAGAATCCCTGGAAGCGTTCCAATTCCAGAGCCGGTACAACCACCGCGCGATTCAGCAGGTCTCTTACTGCCCCCAAGAGGGCCTCCCGGTGAGCCGGGGACACGGGTATGCTGGAGGGGAAGAATCTGTTTGCCGGCCAAGAGAGAAACTATCTTGTAGCCTGTAGAAATAAGATTGCAGACCCATTGGTCGGATAACCGAGAGGACCACCGGGCTGCAAACTCCCGAAGGCGACCCCCCACCCGAGACATGGGTGGGAGCAAACCTTCATGCGGTAGCACTTTTATTCGCAGGCTTGGTAGGCTTGCGGTTCCAGGGAGGTTTTTGGCCGTCTGTGGTCATCCTGTCAGGCTGGGGACGTTTTGACGAAGCTCCGGGCGGACAAAAAAGCAGTTTGTGAGCGGAAAACGAGGGCCCTTGCCTACGGCGTGGCTCCTTAGCCTTCCTGGCCTGTGGGGAGTAGGGTACTCTTACCACCGGTGGCATTTTTAATAATGTCATCCAAGGAGGCTCCAAAGAGCCGGTCACCAAGGAAGGGAAGATCTGTCAGGGCTTTTTTGGATGCCTGGTCAGCAGACCAGTATTTTAGCCAAATCAGGCGCCTCAGCACCACAGCTGACACTGAAGCCCTAGATAACAGGAGGGAGAGTATCCAGGGCCGCGTCACAGATGTACTTAAGGCCTTGCACTAGTTGGTCTGCTAGTTCCACGCAGACAAGAGAAGCCTGTTGCTCTCCCAATTCGCTGTGCAAATGTTTTGCCCACTCAGTCAATGTCTGCGACACAAGTGCGGATGCCAGTACTGGTCACACGGCTGACCCCACAACCGTAAACAAGCAATGAGCCCCTGCCTCTGCCTTCCTGTCCGTGGGATCCTTGAATGCAGTAGTCCCCTCAACCGGGATCGCGGTTACTTTATTTAACCTGGATACTGGGGGGTCCAGGACCGGAGGAGCCGACCATTTTTTGAGACGGCTCTCCTCAAAAGGGTAACGCACCGCCATGTATTTGGGGACCAAAAAGGTCCGTTGCGGGCGACCCCATTCCTTGTAAACGAACTTGTCAAAATAAGCCAGATACGGGAACACCTTAGGTGAATGTGCTGGCTTGCAGGACCCAAAAGGGACCGGTACATCAGCAGAGGGATCTGCTGGCTCCTGAATCTTCAGGGTATCACGCACAGCTGTGATAAGTGCTCCAACAAGTGCTTTGTCGAGCACGGACAGAACTCTCCCCAGAAGACAGGGGGGGGGGGTAGCTGGGGCCGCTTTAGTGCACCTTTCTTCGAACGCAGCACCTCCATATTGGCAACAAACGAATTGTGGACCGCCGTCAGGGTGTCCATGGGCAATGCGCAGTGTCCAGGTGACCCGGTTGCAATTGCCTGGATTTCGGGGGAAGAAACACCAGTTTCTGAAGCCATGCTGACCCTAACCTGTCTGCCACCCAAATGGGACTTAAGACAGTGACAGTCCCACCCTGGCTGAGGGGCTCTTTCCTGCTGGACTCGCCTCCCTGAGGAGTTCTGCGCTATCCCACGAGCAGTGCCTGTAGTCCCTGTGGGCTCCCAGGTGCAGAGGAAACAAAAGCTGTGTCGGTGGCAGCCACTGCAAATAGCGCCAAACTGCTCTGAAATGTGCTCAGGCTTCAATAAAATGCCACCCAGCGTCCAGTACAAAGACATAAAACACAGGGAAAATGGCTGTGCGAGCACATGAGCACATGCTGCTGCTAGAGAAATACTGAAAAAACGTGTTCAGGCTTCCAGAAAATGGCCAACAGTGTCCTGTATAGGGGATCACTAGGAAAATGGCCGCTGAAGCCCAGGAAAGCATGCTGCCCTCCACACCTAAAATGGCCGCCAGCAGCTCCATGAGGTACAGGAAGAAAAAACTATGGCAGTGAATACAACGCCATACAAGACATCAGCAAAACCTCACAGATGCCTTCCAGGGGCATGAATAACAGGACCCAGGACACTGCTAGGCAGTGCAGCCCCCCCCCCCCCAACCCAGGTGAGAGCCCCCCAGAGAGCCCCTGCATAGGCACACACACACCGCTCAGCAGCCACCTGCAGCATCCCCCACGGGGGGGGGAGGATAAGAACAGGGAGAGAAGAGGGAGGTGAGGGACCCCCGAATCGACCTCCCAGGGAATGCCCAGCTGCTCAGCCCCACCGAGACAGGGAGAGCTGTACTTACCAATCCTGAAGAGCTGGGAGACATTCCATTACAGACCCACTCTCTGATCAGTACAGGGTGGCTGCTGGCCTCAGCACACTGACGCAGACATCAGTAGCCTGCGCTCATCATATGTGCGCCCTGGAGCATAAAAGCTCACCGACCACCTCTGGAGCTGAGGTTTCTTCGTGGCCGAAGCCAGCGCGGAGCTCTGGTCTGCACACGCTCGATGGCCAGGCTGGGGAGACTACAAAGATAAGGGTATCCAGCCTGTCACCCAGCCGGCTGTTGATAGTAGATCAAAGGATTATTCATCTTGCGCAAAAATCACGCTTCTACATAAAAAAAGCACGGACCGATGGGCCCACAGGGTTCATAGGTCCTTCTTCACTAGGCAAAATAAAACTGAGGTCTGTCTGGCAGACTGGAGGGTTGTTGTCCAAGGGACCGCTCCCTGGGCAGGACTAAGAGTTCTGAGTGTTGTGTTACAACTAATGCTTAGTATCTCCTAGTAATAGGTCAAACAACCCAATGGCTAAGAGGAGCTGTGTAGGTCGGTGAATATAAGAAAAAATTTTTTTTTTTTTTCAAAATTGTTGCTCTTTTTTGTTTATTAGTGCAAAAACCACAGAGGATCATATGCCACAAAAAGAAAACTCCATTTGTGGGAAAAAAGGACATCAATTTTGTTTGGGTACAGTGTCGCACGACCAAGCAATTTTAGTTAAAGCGAGGCAGTGCTGCATCGCAAAAAATGGCCTGGTCAGTAAGTGGGTAAATCCTCCCGGGACGGAAGTGGTTATTAGATTAAAATTACTAATAAGTAAGGGATTTCTGGTTGAAAAAATCCTGAAAAATGCTATTGGGTATATAAAGGTATGCATTTTAAAATGACAGATTCCAATTTCAGAAACCAAATGTCAAAACATGTATTTCAGTGCAACGTCAAATGATATGGTTTACCTGAAAATCCCTTTCACCACAGAGATCTGCACGGTCTGTTGAAATTAAGGACGGCCTGATCAGTAAATGTTGGTAGGCTCCAACTTGTGCTGTCTCATACTGATGTTCATGGGGAATATTTTCTTTCAGCCAATACCTTATCTCAGTCATATTCATGCGAGACATCTCCAGAGTGGAGCACCAAGTGACCAGGGCAATGGGCTAAAAAAATTAATAAAAAGACACCACGTTACCAAGGACTTTATATGTGGAAACCATCATACACATTCATAGTAAACAAAAAGAAAAATCTAATTGCATTGTAAATGTATTAAGACAATCACTGAACAATTATCTGCACTGCTGACATAGTCATGGGGCCAGTGCCAAGTGCTTGTTGGCTGTTCAGGTACTGAAACTCAATACAAACAGAACAGGAAAAACACGCAAGGCCCATTCACACATGTGGGTGGTGAAACTAGGCAGTTGAGCCTCAGTTTTACTGTCCCCGACTGTCCACCTGAACACAAAACATGCACCTGTTCAGGACTGTACCCATGCTGTGAATGCAATGCTGAGCTCTGCGGCAGAAATTAAACAGCAGATCGCATTCAGGGGGGTCATCGTTGCAAAACAAGACACATGCAATCGCAGAGTGGTATTGCAGTTCTTACAGGGTTAAAATCAGGCATAGCGACTCCGCATCACCTGTCACACATTGCATTTCAGAGGGGCAGCAAGAGCTGCCTCACAAGTAAGCACGCTCTTACTCCACTCCAAATAATATTTTTTTCATGTCAAGCAAAAAGATGAACAGGTATTTATGGCTTCCTATAGTCCTTGTGGGGAAATTCCTGTTTACTATAATTCCTGAACAAGATTAGAGAAATACTGTACACCGACAGGAAGGCAAGGACAGCAATAAAAAGGTGTGCCTAAACTTCCCATCCCTTACTTATATTACTAAGCAATTGTCCCTGTTGGTAAGACTATCTAGTGTTGGACTTTATAATAAAAAAAAACAACACTATTAAAACACACACATACATACATTATTATATATATATATATATATATATATATATATATATATATATATATATATATATATATATATATATATATATATATATATATATATATATATATATATATATACACACACACACATACACACACACACACACATATCTCATAGACACACGGATAGATAGATCTATCTCTCTATCAATACATGTTCACACTGTTCAGCTGCCTGAAATTGGGGTAAACCAGCACATTTCTGGTTATTTTCCTTCACGATACGTTTGCACCTTTGAGATTAATGGTGTCTACATGCAAGTATCTTGTATTTTCTAGCAGGGCAGGGACTGGCCAGAGAAGGATCACAGATGCAGTTATGCTTGAACATGTTCATAATATGTGAACTTTGTACATTTTCCAGGCGGCATGGTCTGAAGTCTCCCTTTTCATCTTTTGTATGCATTGGTTATAGTTAGTAATTATGAGCCTTCCTATTTTGGGACAGTACTTGGCTTTTAACTGCTCATTTTCCACCCTGACCTTAGATAACCACTGCAATTTATAGTCCTGGTATAATACCAAAAATCACCACCTACACAACGATCAAAAGGATTTACAGTTTCCTTTTAAAGAAAAAAACAAAAAAAAAAAACACAAAACTTTAAAAAAAGTTTAAATTTCACAGTTGGGCCCAGATAGTTCCAGCAGTGGGAAGTAGGTCTTTCTGGATCTGGAAAAGGCCTTTGATTCCGTGGACTGGAATTACATGAGGGTGGTACTAGAGGTATTCGGTTTCGTTCCCCAGTTCAGAAAGTGGATTGACATTCTATACTATTGCCCCCACAGCAGCCATAAAGCTAAATATGTTATCCGAATTTTTTCCAATGCATAGTGGCATCCACCAAGGATGCCCTTTATCCTCGGGTCTTTTCTCTATTATGATAGAACCCTTTTCGGCGGCCTTTGCGAGCCATTGAGGTACAGGAGATTCAGGTGGGTAATTTGACCAAAAAAACTGCATTTTATGCAGACTATATGGTTCTTTTTTTTTGCGAGACTCCAAGAATTCCTTATCGGCAGCTTTAGACATCATTAATTCCTTTGCTCATTTTTCGGGTCTGAACGTTAACTCAGGAAAATCCCAGATTCTCTCCCTTAGGACGCCATCCCCTAGATGTGAGATTACCCCAGATTGTCCTTTACAGGGGGTGGAAGTAATCAAATATCTGGGGTTACATATTTACAACTCTGTATCAGACTTTATCACCTTGAATTTCGATCCACTTTTGACTAAACTAAAATCCAGACTGCAGGCAAGGCAGAATCTACCCTTGACACTCGTAGGTAGGGTGAATTTGGTGAAAAATAAAATTTTTACCTCTGGTATATTATAATATTATATATATATATTTTCTTTTTTTTTTTTCCGGAATTCCCCTGTTTGGCTACTGAGATATATATATTCAAAAAAATAGATCAACTCATAACGTCTTTAATGTGGCAGGGGCGACACCCCCCCCCCCAAATTAAACTCCGGGTGCTACAACTGCTGTGGAAACAAGGGGGACTAGCGGTCCTGGACTTTCACAGGTATTACGTAGTGGGCCAGCTAGTATTCGTGCACAGGTGGTTCCCTCTACCTGAGGATGACACTGCCAATACATTAGAGGCGGCTATTGTCGGTTCTTATGAGGCGCTGACACATCTCCCGCATCGGGGTAACAAGAGCTCCATATAGGCTCACAATACCGATGCATGCAACCTGCAGGGCATGGGTAGCAGTGACCAAGATGAGTAACGCTTCTGAGATTTCTCCTCGTACACCGCTTTGGAAGAACCCCAAACTAGCGCACTTCTGTGAGTACCCTGATCCAATCATCTGGACGAAATTTGGTATTAAGACGCTGGAAGACATAGTGGGTAGCGGGAAACTTTTGCAGTTTGATGCCCTGAAATCTAAGTTTAATCATCCCAACACCCACTTGTTCCGTTTTCTTCAGTTCAGACATGCATACAAACCCAATTTGGAGATATGAGTATTACCCTAAAATAGAGTGATCTAGAATCTTTAATGAGGGAGGACAATTTGGACAAGGCCCTGTCTACAATATATAAACAACTGTTTGGTGAGGGAGGAGATCTCCTTGCAAAGTGTAGGGCGGTGTGGGGTGAGGTGTTCCCACAGATGGACCGGGACTATATGCGACATTAATTTTACTAAATTGGTCTCGGTTAGGGACAAACTAATTCAATTTAAATTCTTGCACTGTACATATCTTACTCCAGCTAGATTGGCTAGGATGTTCCCTACCCAGTCGCCTGGACACTGGTGGTGCATTTCCCTTACTGCCGATTTAATGCATATCTTTTGTTGCTCAAACATTTTGGAAGGGGGGTCACAGAATGCATAACAGAAGTAACAGCCATTCCTATACAGCCCACGATAGAGGTGTTCCTTTTGGGAATGGTAGATAATCTAGCCCCAAAGAGAGAGTAACTCGTACTCTGCTGACGATTCTAAAATACTACGCTAGAAAAATGATAGTGTTATCGTGGAAAAAGCCCAATCCTCCATCTACATCATTGTGGAAAGGTGTGGTTAATAGGGCTGCACCTTTATATAAGGCTACATACATTAGTAGGGGCATACCACAGAAATTTGACAAGGTATGGGGCAGTTGGATAAATAGTGAAACTACAATAGTGGATTGAGTGGCACCTAATAGAATACACCTGTAGTAAGATTTAACATGTATGTAATTGTCAGACATATCATTACATTCCATTGACAGTTACTAAAAACAGGTGGGGCCTTATTACTACGGTGTTATTTGAGTGAGGGTCTGGAAGGAGGAGAGAGTCAATGCTGAAGTAATGTAAAATAGTTTACTTTTGTGTGTGGCCCGTTGGGTCTTGTGAATACTTGTTAAAAGCAATAAATAAAAACTTAAAACAAAAAAAAAAAAAAAACACACATTTAAAATTTGCACAATAAGTTAAAGTGTTACTAAACCCACTAATATGAAAATAGTTAATCTGCCCCCCCCCCCCCCCCCTACAGTTCCCACAGCTTATAAATCATCTTTTTACATTAATATTGCCACTATATACCTTTTTCTCTGATCTGTATACCACGATTACATGATAAACTGCAGAGTTTCTTTAGTACTAAGAGTTCAGGAGGTGGAGTTTTTAAATTCAACCTGTATACATGCCCACAAGCGTGATGCCAATATCATGTGACCTGGCTATCTCTGAGAACAAGTAACCGTTCTCTCCAGCATGAAAGACATAACTGAGCACGTGCAGGTTTGCCATTGCCTGTGTTAGCCGACTTTCCCAAGCTAGACATTGCAGCAGGGGGAGGATCTATGCATACAGGATAAAACCGTTTTTACACAATGCAAAGGATTAAACAAGCATGCTATGCTGCATATACAGACTAGATTTCTAGAGCATACGCATTGCCTTGTCAAGTGCAGAACAAAGCTGGAGCAGTTACTATGGTTAGGACTCTTACCCTTTCCCTAGACAGGCTTGGAAGAGGTGTGATTATATGTCTGGGAACACAGCTTCTTGCCACAAATGATAAGACTTCCTTCAGCTGAGGGTCCACACAAGGATGGTAGAGGAAGGCCACACCTGCATTCTGGGAAACAAACCGGTCATGTGACTTTAAATGATGCTTCAGCCATGGTTACTGCAGTACATTGGCCTTTCTTTTCAAGGTAAATAACTATAAAAATTACTTACATTTCATGATCATTTATCAAATGTATATCTATACATCTCTCTCACACACACACACTCTTACCAAAAGCATTTGGACGCCTGCCTTTACACGCACGTGAATTTTAAAGGCGTCCCAGTCTTAGTCCGTAGGGTTCAATATCGAGTTGGCCCACCCTTTGTAGCTATAACAGTTTCAACTCTTCTGGGAAGGCTGTCCACAAGGTTTTACCTCAACCTCAGCCCCTCAACCTTTGGGACGAATTAGAGCAAAGACTGCGAGCCAGGTCTTCTTGCCCACATCTGTGCCTGACCTCACAAATGCGCTTCTGGAAAAATGGGCAAACATTCCTATAGACACACTCCTAAACCTTGTGGACAGCCTTCTCAGAAGAGTTAAAGCTGTTATAAGTTGCAAAGGGTGGGACAACTCAATACTGAACACTACGGACTAAGATGCCATTAAAATTCATGTGCGTGTAAAGGCAGGTGTCCCAATACTTTTGGTAATATAGTTAGTGTGCATGTACACAAACATACACACACAATGGATATAAAAAGTCGACATACCCCTGTTAAAATTTCAGGTTTCTGTGAAGTAAAAATATTCGAAAAATAAAATAATTTCAACTTTTTTCACCTTTAACTACTTCAGCCCTGGAAGATTTGGCTGCTCAATAACCAGGCCATTTTTTGTGATACGGCACTGCGTCTCTAACTGACAATTGCACGGTTGTGCGGCGCTGTACCCAAACAAAATTGATGTCCTTTCTTTCCTACAAATAGAGCTTTCTTTCTTTTTTTGCACCCCTGCCGTTATTTCCGCGCTATAAACAAAAGAAGAGTGACAATTTTGAAAAGAGAAAAAAAAAAAAAAAAAAAAAAACGCCACAATATATCTTTTACTTTTTGCTATAATATCCCACATTTAAAAAAAAAAAAAAATGTCCTCAGTTTAGGCCGATATGTATTCTACATATTTTTTATTTATGTTTTTTACTAAAATTTATAGAGTCTACAAAATAGGGGATAGATTTATGGCATTTTTGCTAGTAATGGTGGACAAACTGGACACTTGACATTTTTTTGACCATTGACAATTATACAGCGATCAGTGATATAAAAATGCACCGATTACTGTATGAATGTCACTGGTAGGGAAGGGGTTAACACTAGGGGGCAATCAAAGGGTTAACCGTGTTCCCTCACTGTGTTCTAACTGTGGGGGGATGGGACTGTCTAGGAGAAGGTTTACACACAGATCCCGGTTTTCGCTCTGTCACGAGCGACCGCGGGTGCCCAGTGGTCATCGCGCCTGCCGGGCACACGCATCAGCTCCAGGCACGCATGCCCCTAGTGGCCAAAGAAAAAGCAACATAAGGCAATGTTGATTTGCCCAGCCGAGCTGGTCCGGAAATGGTTAATGTGACCTATAAACTGTACAACTGTACAACTGCAATGTGGTAAACACCCTCTTATAACTGGGGATGTAGCTTTGTTCAGAATTAAGCAATCACATCAAAATCTTAAATAGGTGTCAGTAAACACCTACCATAATTCAAAGTGCCTCTGATTAACCCCAAATAAAAGTTCACCTGTTCTAGTAGGTCTATCCTGACATTTTCCTAGTCACATCCTACAGCAAAAGTCATGGACCGCAGAGAGCTTCCAAAGCGTCAGAGGGATCTCATTGTTTAAATGTATCAGTCAAGAGGGTACAAAAGAATTTTCAAGGCATTAGATATACCATGGAATGCTGTGAAGACAGTCATCAAGTGGAGAAAATATGGCACAACAGTGAACTGGACGTCCCTCCAAAACTGATGAAAAGACAGGAAGAAAACTATCCAGGGAGGCTGACAAAAGGCCTACAGCAACATTAAAGGAGCCGCAGGAATATTTGGCAAGTACTGGCTCTGTGGTACATAGTTACATAGTCGGTAAGGTTGAAAAAAAAAAAAAAAAAAAGACACAAGTCGTGTGTGTGTGTGTGTGTGTGTGCTTTTATGACAATATTACATTGTATATACATGCATGTTGTGGTTGTTTAGATGCCCAATAGTTTCTTACATGTAACGACCTCCCGTATTCTTCATATGTCTGGGCTATGGGGTAGAGTGGCAAGACGGAAGCCTTGTCTTACGAAGAACATCCAAGCCCGGAATGTGGCATGTGGGAAATGTGTCATGGTCTGATGAAACCAAGGTTGAACTTTTTGCCCATAAAGCCAAAAGATATGTTTGGCGCAAAAACAACACTGCACATCACCAAAAGAACACCATACCCAACATGAAGCTTTGTGGTGGCTGCATCGTGCTTTGGGACTGTTTTTCTTCAGCTGGAAAAGGGGTCTTGGTCAAGGTAGAGGGAGTTATGAACAGTTCCAAATGCCAGTCAATATTGACACAAAACCTTCGGGCTTTTGCTAGAAAGCTGAACATGAAAAGGAACTTCAACTTTCAGCATGACAATGACCCAAAGCATACATCCAAATCAACAAAGGAATGGCTTCACCAGAAGAAGATTGAAGATTTGCAATGGCCCAGCCAGAGCCCAGACCTGAGACCCATTGAAAATCTTTGGGGTGATCTGAAGAGGGCTGTGCACAGGAGATGCTGTCACAATCTGACAGATCTGAGTGTTTTTTTTGCAAAGAAGAGTGGGCAAATATTGCCAAGTCAAGATGTGCCATGGTGATAGACTCGTACCCAAAAAGACTGAGTGCTGTAATAAAATCAAAAGGTGCTTCAACAAAGTATTAGTTTAAGAGTGTGTACATTTATGCAAACAATATTTTAGTTTTACTTTCCTCCACCTAAAAGATTTCAGTTCTGTACTGAGTTGTACATTTTATAGGTCACGTTAAGTTCAGAAAATATTTACATCACAGAAACGTGACATTTTAAACAAGGGTGTGTAGAGATAGATAAAAAAAAAAAAAAAAATAATGTATGTGCACTATAACTACAATATATATATACACACACACACAATCATTTTTGGAACTATTTTATTATATCTTTGCATGTGACAACACTGAAGAAAGAACACTGCTACAATGTAAAGCAGTGAGTGTACAGCTTGTATAACTGTAAATTTGCTGTCCCCTCAAAATAACTAAACACACAGCCATTAATGTCTAAACCGCTGGCAACAATAATAGGATTTTATAACAGCTTACCTGTAAAATCCTTTAGCTTTGAGTACATCATGGGACACGGAGCCCAAGTAATTACCTAATGGGTTATGGGCCACCTTCAGGTGTTGACACTGGTATACTCAATCCAGGATGGATGTTCACTCCCTATATAACCCCTCCTCCTTCCAGGAACACATCAGTTTTTGTAGCAAAGCAATGTACTTAAACCTCAGAAAGAGGCGAGGGACCTCTGTGTCCCATGATGTACTCCAAGAAAAGGATTTTACAGGCAAGCTGTTATACAAATCCTATTTTCTTTGTCGTACATCTTGGGACACAGAGCTTAATTACTTAATGGGACATCCCATAGCAATGCTACTTGAGGGGAGGGAGAGACAACCCGCAGGGTACCACCCCCAGACTTGAGGACTTATACTGTAGTGATGCGCCCGAAGGCCATATACTCATTGCTCCTTACATCCACCTGATAACATTTTATGAATGTATGCACTGAAGAACAAGTTGCGGTCTTACAGAGCTGAGCCATGGAGGCCTGGTGATGCACTGCCCAAGAAGTACTAACCACCCTGGTAGAGTGCGCCTTAACTTGAAAAGTAGGAAACATACCCCTTAAATTATAAGTTTGAATTATAACTTGCCAAGTCCACTTAGCAACAGTGGATTTCGGCACTGCCTGTCCTTTCTTAGGACCTTCTGGCAGAATAAATAAGACATCAGTCTTAAGAATCTGAGCAGTTGCCTTTAAATAGGTTTTCACTGCTCTCACCACATCAAGACAATGTAGTGACTTCTCTTCCCTGGAACATGGTTTTGGAAAAAAAAGGGATGGCAGGGCAATATCTTGGTTCAGGTGAAAATCTGAAACGACTTTTGGTAAAAAGTCTGGACGAGGGCGCAACACCACTTTGTCCTCATGAATAATCAAATATGGCTCTTTACAAGAAAGAGCAGCCAATTCCGAAACCCTCCTTGCTGAGGATAGAACAACCAAAACTACAAGCTTCCTTGTCAGAAGGACAAAGGGAATATGCTGTATCGGTTCAAATGGCCGTTTTTGTAACACTGACAAAACAAAGTTCAAGGGCTTAAAGGTGATTTAACTGGCGGATTAATCCTCATCACCCCTTGCATTAAACCACGGACTAAAGAATGCGTAGCAAGTGATCTTTAAAATAAAATCGACAAGGCTTAATAGTACTCAAGACCAACTTCATCTCAACGCCTAATTGTAGAAAAGGCAAGAATTCTGCCTTGATATATCTCCGAGGGTGCCAACCCTTGGAGTCACACCAGGAAACATAAGCCTTCCAGACTCTATAATATATAGGTTTTGGAAGCTGGTTTCCTTGCATTAATTTAAGTACTGATAACTGACCCGGAAAGCCCACGTTCCTTCAGAATGTGGATTTCAATAGCCAGGCCGTTAAATTTAGCGTTCGTAAAATAGGATGGAATATCAGCCCCTGTGAGAGCAGGTCTGGCCTTAGTGAGAGCAGGTCTGGCCTTAGTGGACCATGGATCCTCCACTGCCATCTTTAATATTTCTGCATACCATGACCTTCTGGGCCACGATGGTGCTGCCAGAATTACCGGTTTTCTTTCCAGCTTGATCCTGAAAAGAAGACGTTGCGGCAGCAAATGAATAGGGGGAAATGCATAGGTAAGTGAGAACTGATCCTACGGTATCACCAATGGATCTGTTCTGCATGCAAATGTATCCTTTGTTCTGGACAAAGTTGACTAATTTTATGTTGAACTGGACGCTAGGAGATCAACGTCCCCCATCTTTGACAAACAGCCCGAAAATATGTCGGGGTGAAGAAACCATTCCCCTGGGAATTATCTGCTGACGTAGTAGTCCGCCTACCAATTCTCTATTGCCGGCATGAAGACTGCCAATAGAATATGGTTCACCCCTCTCTGCACTGAGAGACTCCTGGTGCCCCCTTGGTGATTGATATAAGACATAGCCTAACCTAGAAGTCCAGGCTTTCAGAGCCAGGCGCACTTCCCGAATCTCTAGGATGTTGATGGGCAAGGCTCTTTCGGTTCTTGAACACTGTCTTTGGACAGTTGTCTTCTCTAGTACTGCTCCCCATCCTGAAAGGCTGGAGTCTGTCATTACCACTTTCCAGATAACTGGACTGAAGGATTTTCCCTTTTGCAGAATCTTTAGCTGAGGTTTTGGACATCGTTGGGGACAGCCGCATTGGCAAGTCCAAAGCTTGGATTGTTTAGTTCCAAGCAGATAGAATACTGTTTTGCAACAGTCTCGAATGGAACTGGGCATAGGGAACTGCTTTGAATGAAGCCACCATCTTTCCTAAAAACCTCATGCAAAGGCCAATTGGAGGGATTTCCTTTTGACCTGACCCTCGGCACCAACTCTCTTATGGAGTTGTTTTTTGCCTGGGCAAGAACACCCTTTTCTGGGCTGTATCTATGATCAGACCCAAATACTCCAGCTTTTTTTAGCCATTTTAAGGGAGACTTCTCTAGGTTGAGAATGCAACGCAGACTTTTCCAGGTAACTGGTTGCAATGCGTACACTTTACTCCGAACACTGATTGGTCTATTAGCAATAGATCATCTAGGTATGCCAAGACTGTTTATGCCTTGTACCCTTACCCTGGTTAGAGGCGGGGCTAGCACTTTTGTTAACACTCGGGGTGCTGTAGCTGGCCCGAAGGGAAAGGCTACAAACGGGAATTCTGCTGTTCTACTTCGGACTGCAGAAACCTTTGGTGAGCGGGAAATATATGGACATGCAGATATGCATCCCTGATGTCGATAGACGCCAGAAGCTTTCCTCCATGTAGGATAGAAACGACTGACCTGATCGACTCCATAGAAAGGAAGGGATCTTTAGGAACTGGATTTAGATTCTTTTAGATCTAGAATGGGTCTGATCTTTACATGTACAGGAAATGCATAAAAAAGGCAGTGAAGGTTTTAAGGAACCCAAGACCTTCGTGTAACTGGGACCACACAAGCTGTTGTAGCTGGACAGAGCTGCTGAGAAACGTAATAAGGTATGTGTATCTTTACTCCCTCTAGGAGATTTTAAGGCATTACAATGTTTTCATATTGAAAAAAAAAAAAAAAAAAAAAAAGGAAGAGGCATACGTGGACTTTGCCGTTTCTAAACTTCTTCCTTACCTTTTCCTCACTGCAGGATCTGCTGAAACAGACAGATCCAAACTTCACCCATCACAGCGGCAGTGTTAGTAACCTTCAAAGTCCGGGTCCTTTATTATAGGGGTTCCACTCCTTTGGACCTGTATAGAACCCTCAGGAACAACTTTAGGTAATGTAGCAAGACCAAAACGTCCAGCCCAGCCCTCAAGGCCCAGGTACCATCCTGTGGCCTGGATGGATCCAGCTGGGGAGGTTATTTAAATCCAGCATGGATCCCTCCTGGAGCTCCTCAGAGCACATCTTCACTCGTGACCAACACCTTAGACACTGGCGAAAAAAACTGATGGGGTTATATAGGGAGTGAACTTCCTTGATTGGGTATACCAGTGTCAACACCTGAAGATGGCCCATAACCCATTAAGTGCTGGGCTCTGTGTCCAGTGATATACAATAAAGAAAAGAAGATTGCCAAGACCCCGACACTCAGCTGCAGCACAGTGGCCAAGAGGGATGTGAAGGAATGGCCCCTGCTGTTGAGCAACGCAGCCTCAGAACAGCCTGCATCTCCCTGCAAGTGATCAGGCGAGACCTAGACCCCAGAGGGCACAGTTAAAGTGGAGGGGGAGATCTTTGGACAGGCTGGAGCAGCATACCAGGAGATCAGGCTGGGAGAAGGATGGGGTGGATGAGCCATCCATTACACAGATCATGTCTGCTATACAGGGCTGCCAGAATAAGCTTATAGATCACTATAAGGTGTCACTGGCGGAGGCAGAATATGTTAGGACCCCGGCCAGGGAGGGATTGCTGGACTTGTAGGGGAAAACTAGGGAATACCGTGCCCCCCGACAGATCAGCCCACTAAACTCAGACTTGCTCAAAAGGCGGTGCATATTTGGCCCAATCGGAGAGGAGATATAAAGGATAGAGGATAAAGATATGAGATGCATCTCGTATGTGATAGGCACGGCTGCACAGGGAATTGTATGCATCGTGCACCTCTGAGGGGGGGGGGGGGCATTGGAGACCTAGTTATCAAATATTGATCTGCCAGTAATGACTAGCGAAGACAGCACCATTCTGGAAAAAGATTTTACTATGGAGGAGATGACGGCAATCTCCTCTTTTGCTCCCCAGAAATCTCCTGGTCTCCCTTCAGAGTGGCACGACACTTATGATAGTTTGGCACCCAGACTGTTGCAAGTGTTTGAAGTGGCCAGGTTGGACGGTAAACTGCCACTTTCCAGAGAGAGGCCCTGGTGGTCCTGACCCCAAAATATGGAGGGGGTTGGAGCACCCTAGGTTTTGTGTCCACATTTATCAGCGAGATCGGATGGTAGGAGTCACACAAATACTAGCCAAAATTATAGCGGGGAGGTTACAGACGGTAATAATAAAGCTTGTGAATGCAGATCAGACAGAACAAGCGGTTTCTGCTTCTGGAATCCTATGGGTTTGGCCCAGTTTTCATCTCCTGGGCAAAACTTCTATACACCGAACCATTGGTTAGAGTATAGGTTAACGGTATCATCTCGGAGCCTTACTCTATATTTCATTGGACTAGCCAGGGGTGCCCATTGTCTCCACTCCAGTTTGCCCTGACCATAGAACCCCTAGCAACTAAGTTGAGATCTAGCGATGCTTTCTCTGGCCTCCGGTTGGGGCAGCTGGAGGAACGCGTGTCATTGTATGCAGATAACATGCTGCTATATTTGCAGGATCCGGGCCCCTGGCTTTCAGCGGCCTTTGGGTCGATTCAGGAATTTGGGGATTTCTCTGGCTTCAGGATTAACTGGGCCAAGTTGTCTCGCCTCTACTGACTGCCCCATTCCGCTGTCGGGATCCTTTAAATATCTAGGGATTCAGATACAGCTCCCCATCTCTAGGTTTTTGGAGCCAAATTTGACATGAGTATAAGAGCTCTTCGGGAGAAGGTGCAAAGATGACAGAAGCTACCACTTACAGTGATTGGTACAATTAAATGTAAAATAATTTTTCTCCCTAAGTTTTTGAGGGAATGTACAAATCTCACCTGTCTATATGTTGAAGCAGGTCTTCGGGAACATAGACTCTGTTGTGGGATTTTTGTGGGGATCTCAAGCCCCCAGGGTGTCCATGGCCGTACTGAATTTGCCTGTTACAATAGGGGGACTGGGCCTTCCCGACTTACAAGCCTATTACACCACAGCTGTCCTACCTGCATTGGAGATATTTTCCTCAGATCCCTAATGCTACTATGTTGCTGGAATCTGTGATGGCCACTTCACAGGAGACTCTTCTGAAAATGGTATATAGGAAGGGAGTGCCGAGTAGAAGTGTGGACTCGGTGATGGCTCTGCCTGGATGGATATTTAATATCTGCGCCCACCAAAAGAAAGATGTATCCCTATGGAAATCACCTAATAACCCTCTGTGGTATAATGAAACCCACAAGGAATTTTCAAAACTGGAGGATGGGAGAGTATGGACTAAATATGGGGTTAAGTATCTTCACCACATATTTCAGGAAGGGATGCTGTGTATCTTTGCTCAGCTGAGGGAACTGTTTGGGATACCCAGAACCTGGCATTTTCGATACACTCAGCTGCGGCATGCGGCGGTGGCACAGTTTAGTATAGGGGAAGAACAGGTACAGAATACCTAACTGGAAAGGGCCCTGGGGGAACCTGACCCGGTCAAAAGAATTTCCAAATAATATAGGGAGGTGGGCTCAGGGGACTCCGGGTTGATAGCGAGGGCCAGGTCTCATGGGAAAATGTTTATACCGGAATTGTCAGAGGAGCTGTGGCAGGAGGCATTGAATACTTATCTGGGCTCTGTCATCTCTTCAACAGGATGATACAGCGACGATACCTCCATCAGATGTATTATACACCGGTCAGACTATTCCGTAGGCACAGGAGAGACTCCGCTACTTGCTATAAATGTTTGGGGGCAGATGGCTCTTTTGCTCATATGGTGTGGGAAAGTGCCAAGGTGAGACCACTGTGGTCTATGGTGACTGAATTTATTGCAGACAACTTTGACCTTCCCAATATATGTTCTTCCTTGAGGCATCTCTTCGAATTTTTGACCAAGGTGAATGAGCACACTAAAGCTCTTCCTCAGAATGCTGTACTTTGGAGTTAGGAAAATTATAGCTATGAGATGGATCCACAGGGAACGACTGACGTTAGGCATGTGGTTGAAAGTTGTGCATGCCGACATCCTTTTTTACCGCATGATGTACGAGGCCAGGGGAGCCCCTAAGAAATTTAGAAAGGTTTGCTTTAAGTGGGTTGACTCAAAAAGGAGACATTGACAGATGAGGTGCAAAGTAAAGGCTGGAAGAGATAGATTGAGAGATAGTTGGGGACGGACTTGAGGGTGGGGGTACAGACTCGGTTCTGTGAGTCATACGATGGGGTTGTGAAATATTCCACTCAATATACTTTTCATGCCCACATTATGTAATTTTTTTTGTATCTAAGGTGTCAACTGCCTGATATTCTGTATGTATATATTGTCTCTGAATAAAGATTTCTTGAAAGAAAATTTTAAATAAATTGGTCTGCATGACTGTCACCCCAGAAGGAGGCCTCGTCTAAAGATAATGCACAAGAAAGCCTGCAAACAGTTTGCTGAAGACAAGCAGACTAAGAACATGGATTACTGGAACCATGTCCTGTGGTCTGACGAGACCACAGATAAACTTATTTGGTTCAGATGTTGTCAAGCCATGTGTGGTGGCAACCAGGTGAGGAGTACATATGACAAATATATCTTGCCTACAGTGAAGCATGGTGGTGGGAGTGTCATGGTCTGGGGCTGCATGAGTGCTGCCGACACTGGGGAGCAGTTCATTGAGGGAACCATGAATGCTAACATGTACTGTGACATACTGAAGCAGAGCAAGATCACCTCCCTTCAGAGACTGGGCCGCAGGGCAGTATTACAACACACCTCCAAGAAGACCACTGCCTTGATAAAGAAGCTGACGGTAAAAGGTGATGGACTGGCAAAGAAAGTCTCCAGACCTAAACCCTTTTGAGCATCTTCAAACAGAAAGTGGAGGAGAAAAAAGGTCTCCAACATCCACCAGCTCCGTGATGTCGTCAGAGGAGTGGAAGAGGACTCCAGTGACAACCTGTAAAGATCTGGTGAACTCCATGCCCAAGAGGGTTAAGGCAGTGCTGAAAAATAATGGTGGCCACACAAAATATTGACACTTTGGGCCCAGTTTGGACATTTCCACTAAGGGGTGTACTCAGTTTTGTTGCCAGCGGTTTAGACATTACTGTGTTGAGTTATTTTGAGAAGCCAAAAAATGTATACAGTTATACAAGCTGTACACTCAATACTTTACATTGTAGCAAAGTGTAATTTGTTCAGCGCTGTCACATGAAATGATTTAATAAAGTCTATTAGGCACAAAAACGTGGGGGTGTGTGTGTGTGTGTGTGTGTGTGTATATATATATATATTTATTAGTTTTTTTTTGTTTTTCACACACACAGTGGGGCAAAAAAGTATTTAGTCAGCCACCAATTGTGAAGTGAAAGTTCTCCCACTTAAAAAGATGAGAGGCCTGTAATCATCATAGGTATACCTCAACTATGAGAGACAAAATGTGGAAACAAATCCAGACAATCACATTGTCCGATTTTTGAAAGAATTTATTTGCAAATTATGGTGGAAAATAAGTATTTGGTCACCTACAAACAAGCAAGATTTCTGGCTCTCAAAGTACCGTATCTTCTTCTTTAAGAGGCTCCTCTGTCCTCCACTCATTACTTGTATTAATGGCACCTGTTTGAACTTGTTATTAGTATAAAAGACACCTGTCCACAACCTCAGTCACATGCCAAACTTCACTATGGTGAAGACCAAAGAGCTGTTGAAGGACACCAGAAACAAAAAAAATTGTAGACCTGCACCGGGCTGGCAAGACTGAATCTGCAATAGACAAGCAGCTTGGTGTGAAGAAATCACTGTGGGAGCAATAATTAGAAAATTAAAGACATACAAGACCACTGATAATCTCCCTCGATCTGGGGCTCCACGCAAGATCTCACCAGTGGGGTCAAAATGATCATAAGAACGGTGAGCAAAAATCCCAGAACCACATGGGGGAACCTAGTAAATGACCTGCAGAGAGCCGGGACCAATGTAACAAAGGCTACCATCAGTAACACACTATGCAGGCAGGCAGGGACTCAGATCCTGCAGTGCCAGACGTGTCCCCCTGCTTAAGCCAGTACATGTCCAGGCCCGTCTGTGATTTGCTAGAGAGCATTTGGATGATCCAGAAGAGGATTGGGAGAATGTCATATGGTCAGATGAAACCAAAGTAGAACTGTTTGGTAGAAACACAACTCGTGTTTGGGGGAGAGAGAATGCCGAGTTGCAACCAAAGAACACCATACCTACTGTGAAGCATGGAGGCGGCAACATCATGCTTTGGGTCTGTTTCTCTGCAAAGGGAACAGGACGACTGATCCGTATACATGAAAGAATGAATGGGGCCATGTATCGTGAGATTTTGAGTGCAAACTTCCTCCCATCAGCAAAGGCATTGAAGATTAAACGTGGCTGGGTCTTTCAGCATGACAATGATCCCTAAACACTCCACCTGGGCAACGAAGGAGTGGCTTCGTAAGAAGAATTTCAAGGTCCTAGAGTGGCCTAACTAGTGTCCAGATCTCAACCCATAGAAAACCTTTGGAGGGAGTTGAAAGTCTGTGTTGCCCAGCGACAGCCCCAAAACATCACTGCTTTAGAGGAGATCTGCATGGAGGAATGGGCCAACATACCAGCAACAGTGTGCGACAACATTGTGAAGACTTACAGAAAACGTTTGACCTCTGTCATTGCCAACAAAGGATATATAACAAAGTATTGAGACGAACTTTTGATATTGACAAAATACTTATTTTCCACCATAAAATTTGCAAATAAATTCTTTCAAAAATCAGACAAAATTGACTGGATTTGTTTCCACATTTTGTCTTTCATAGTTGAGGTATACCTATGATGACAATTACAGGCCTCTCTCATCTTTTTTAAGTAGGAGAACTTGCACAGTTGATGGCTGACTAAATACTTTTTTGCCTGTATGTATGTATGTATGTATGTATGTATGTATATCCTGCATAATGTTTATTTTATGTCACAGGATAGCAAAACTGGACCTTATATCCATCAACACGTTTAGGAACACAGACATGCAGGTAAATGGGGTTTGGTCCCAACCTGTGCTCGGTGTGTGGCCTGGCCCTGCCCCTTCTCACTCGCTGTAACTGACAGCATCAAGAGCCATGTCTCTGAGCCTATGAGAGAGAACGCAAAGAGAGAACGCAAAGAGAGATCTGCTTTCGGGCACATCGCTGGATCGAGATCGGCTCAGGTAGGTATAAAAGAAGGTCATCACTCAGAAGGATTTTTGTACCTTAATGCAGAGAACCTTCAACCTTAAGACCCCTTTCACACTGGGCGTTTTTCAGGCGCTTTAGCGTTAAAAAAAAAAAAAAAAAAAAAAAAAAGCGCCTGTAAAGCGCTTTTAAGAAGCCTCATCTGCAGTCCCAATGTGAAAGCCCAAGTGCTTTAAGAGCCCTTTCACAATGTCAGCACCCGAAAAATGCTCGTAAAGCGCCGCTTAAACTAGCAGCGTTTTACCAGCGTTTTTCGAGCGTTATTGGGGCGCTTTTAACCCCTGCTAGTGGCCAAATAAAGGGTTAATAGTGCCCACAAAATGCTGCTGCCAATAGTGCTTTTCAGGCGTTTTACAGGCGCTTCCCATTGATTTCAATGGAAGGGGGCGCTTTAGGAGCATTGTATTCACCGCTCCAAAAGCGATGCAAAATAAGCTGCTTGCAGGACTTTTTTTGACGCCCTGCCAGCGCAGCACCTCGGTGTGAAAGCACTCAGGCTTTTACATTGGGATTGCAGTTGCGGCTTCTTTCAGGCGCTTTTTTTGAAGCTAAAGCGCCTGAAAAACGCTCCAGTGTGAAAGGGATCCTAGTGTGAAAGCACTCGGGCTTTTACATTGGGTTTGCAGTTGCAGCTTCTTTCAAGCGCTTTACAGGCGCTTTTTTTAATGCTAAAGCGCCTGAAAAATGCCCCAGTGTGAAAGGGGTCTTAGAACTGCTTTGAGCTACTTTTTATGGCTAACCGAATATATAAAAAAAAAAAAAAAAAAAAAAAAAAACCACACCCCACACACATATAAGCTTAGGCTGGTTATAAAGCTGGGTGTTGCGAGAAAGAAAAAAAAGCCCATAGCATCCAGATTCATCCCACTCAGGTTCTCTATGAAAATAATCTAATTTGATGCTCTCATAAATCATGCGGTCTACCAAAAACACTGACCTGCAGATTATGTACCCATCTCTGAGGCGGGCAGTAGATGTATTCACCATACTTCGCTTCTATGGGTCGATGAACTCCACTACAAATAAAGAAACATACAGACTTGCTCTTCAATCTTTATTTCATACTTATAATAAAAAACAGGACAAACACTGTTTTCACTTGCATAAAAATCAGAGCAAAAAAGAGAGGGGAAGGGGGTGAAAGATTATAGAAAATGAAAAACTGAGAATTACAGGAGGGCAAAGAAACAAATATATTCAGTAAGGTATTGTGCAGTAACTCATTTAAAAACAATCATTAATACAGATTTTAATGAAGATTAAGAATTTAAAAAAAACAGCAAAGCAACATTGGTCTTAAATCACTCTTCATATCCAGTCTGTAAATGTCCAACACATTTTAAATTTTCTTTTAAGTAGAATTAAACGATTACTAGACAACAATTACTTTGGCAAAGCACGGTGCATCAACAAAATGTTTTTTTCCATAAAGTTTTCATCTTTTATTCGTTTTTGGGGTTTATTTTGCATGCAAGAACTATGTATCACCTCAGGATTCTTAACCACTTAGCCACTGATGTATTTGCTCTGGAATGGCTTCCTTGCAGTAACAGACCATGGGGGTTATTTACGTAAAGCAAACGCACTTTGCACTACAAGTGCAGTCACTGTAAATCTGAGGGGTAGATCTGAAATGAGGGGAAGATTTTATCATCCAATCATGTGCAAGCTAAAATGCTGTTCATTTTCCTTGCATGTCTCCCTCGGATCTACAGCGACTGCATTTCCAAGTGCACTTTGCACTTGCAGTGCAAAGTGGATTTGCCTTTCGTAAAGAACCCTCCATATCTGTTCATTGTCTGTCAGCATAGCAACATATAGACTCCGCCAGGGGAGCATGTGGACAGTTTGACAACACGGGAGCCAAAATAGGGAGACTGATGGCACATAACAGGAAGTGCCTGAACAAGGGCCTTCATGGCAAGATCACCAAGGATTTCTTTAGCCAAATCTGATCAGATTTAAAAAGTTGGTAAAATGGCTTAAAGTTATGATAAAGTTTCTTTTTTTTTTACCTGTTATACTTACTTGCTCTGTGCAATGTTTTTTGCAAAGAGCAACCCTGCTCCTCTTTCTGGGGTCCCATGCCACACTCCTAGCTCCACCCCGAGTGCCCCCATAGGAAGCCGCTTGCTATAGGGACACTCGCGTGTGCTTACTCCCCAGCCCCTTGGGCTCAAGTATGTATTGGGGGGGGGGGGGGGGCTGCAGGGAAAGCTGCATGCAGAGGGTTTACATTGTATGTAGTAATGACTTGATCTAAAATGACAACTAAAAGGAAAAACTTGTTTTAGTTTTGGATAGATTAGAGCGGGGTTAGACACCTGTCCGTTTTTACCGTGGCCTTTGCCCCATTAGGAAGATTCACCATCTTTAATTGTTCTGTTTACCATTACTATTGAAAGTGAAAGTAAAAGAAAATTTAAAATTTTGGGTTGACCCCAGAAAAGTAATAGGAGGGGAAAACTTCCAACTGGGACACTAGTTATGGTGATCTGGGGCAACCCAAGGGATCCCCTTAATTTGCAGGAATTTCCTCTCACTTCCTGTTTTTGGATATGAGACAGGAAGTAAAGGGAAATCTTCCCAATAGGACACAGATGCCCAAAAAAATAAACTGACACGGGTTATGACCCTCCCTCACACCATCCAAAAAAAAAAAAAAAAAGCCTATAGTTCCACTTTAAAGTGGATGTAGAGGTAGAATGTTTGTTTATCATCTTAATGCATGCATTAAGATAAAAAAAAACTGTGTGCAGCAGCCCCCCTATTACCTACCTGAGCCCCATCTCAATTAATCCAGGACTCTCCCTTCTGATTGGCTGAGACACAGAAGTGGGTGCCTTGGGCTCCTGCTTCTGTCAAAGTCAGTGAGCCAATGAGGAAAGAGGGGGCAGGGCTGAGCCACAGATCTGTGTCTGAATGGAAGCACAGAGCAGCGGCTCAGCTACCACCATAGCAAGCTGCTTGCCGTGGGAGCAGGAGGGAGGGGCCAGGAGCGCCGGTGATGGACTCGAGAAGAGGAGGATCTGGGCTGCTCTGTACAAAACCATTGCACAGAGCAGGCATGTATACCTTTTTTTGTGTGATCTATAAACAAAAAAAAATAAAAATAAAAAAAATAAACACACACAAGACTTTAGGATCACTAAGAAATGAGTAGCATTGAGTTACCTATTTGGTATAGGTGATGTGTGGTTAATTACCACGTCCATACAGGCAGGATACGTTTTCTGCAAGACAGCAGAAATGTCCATGAACATTTTACAGAAACAAATTAGGCCATTACACACAGTAAAACTTGGAAAAAAGCAACATTGATATAAAAGCAGTTAGCCTTGGGTGCTGGGACTTTTTCTCCAGAGACCACAAAACCCGGTTGCTACAGTGTCAGTGGCTCTTGGGTGTGACATGTGGATTTAGTAACTAATATTAAGGCCTCACGCACAGAGGGTGTTAAAAAATAAATAAATATATACGAGCTGCAAAGCTAGTATCAACACAAGGAAAAAGCGGCTGAAAAAAATAAATAAATAAAACATGCTTTTAGAATAGTTTTGCATTGGCGTTAATGCGCATTTAGCAGCGTTTCCCCCTGCCCTCTTCTATTTTCCACTCCCAAATCCAATTACTACATCTTAAAGCGGAGGGCCGGTTATAAAAAAAAAAAAAAAAAAAAAAAAAAAAGTCAGCAGCTGCAAACACTGCAGCTGCTAACTTAATAAACACACTCACCTGTCCAGGGCGCCCGCAATGTCGGCCGCCCGAGGCCGACCCGTCCCTCGGCTCTCGGGTCCCGGCGCCGCCATCCCTTGTAAGGGAAACAGGCAGCGGAGCCTTATGGCTTCACTGCCCGTTTCCTACTGCGCATGCGCGAGTCCCGCAGCGCTTTCTGAATGGGACGCGCTGTGTTCTGGAACACACAGTTCCCAGAACACAGCGCGACTCATTACCCAGAAGACGCCGCGACGAAGAGAGAAGACAGAAGATCTCCGCGGAGGAGGAAGAGGAAGATTAGGATAAAGTGCCTAGCAACAGGCATTTCTGGTAAGTAAAAAAAAAAAAAAAATGTTTTTTCATTTTTTTTTTTTTAGATTTTTTGTAATTTTTAACATTTTTTTGTTTTTCAGGGTGGCCCTCCCCTTTAACCGCTTCCCGACCGGTGCACGACGATGTAAGTCGGCAGAATGGACAGGCAAATTGGCGTTCAGGTACATCTATGAAATGAAGCATATATGAATGGTCGGTGGATAACATCCAGGTTAACCTTCCTCAGCTGGGTCAGCACTCCATCTCTTAGCGATATTTCCAAGATAGTAATCTGTTCAGTGGTCTCGATAAAAAGCACTCAGAGGCCCACGGAAAAGAAAGGGACTGACATAGCGTAATAACGTAGGAACAGTTTAATAAATAAAAGTATTGCACTTACAAGTACGTAGATAAAACACAGCATATAGGAGCAATGTAAAAAGCCGGCCGGCAAACAGGAGCCCGTCCTCCTCTCCTACAACGTGGTGGCGTCACTGCGTGCCTTCCCAGACGCGTTTCGTCATACATGAGGTCCCCATTGACAACGTCAGGTATGACGAAACGCGTCTGGGAAGGCACGCAGTGACGCCACCACGTTGTAGGAGAGGAGGACGGGCTCCTGTTTGCCGGCCGGCTTTTTACATTGCTCCTATATGCTGTGTTTTATCTACGTACTTGTAAGTGCAATACTTTTATTTATTAAACTGTTCCTACGTTATTACGCTATGTCAGTCCCTTTCTTTTCCGTGGGCCTCTGAGTGCTTTTTATCGAGACCACTGAACAGATTACTATCTTGGAAATATCGCTAAGAGATGGAGTGCTGACCCAGCTGAGGAAGGTTAACCTGGATGTTATCCACCGACCATTCATATATGCTTCATTTCATATATTTTCTGGTAAGCGCATTCAACATATGGTGACGGGCACTTCACGCGCTTTGGAAAGTGTTGAACCACTGTGGTGCTGTCATTTAAGAACACTAACGTCCGTTATTTGGATTCACTTATGAACTCTTCTTAGATTGGACTTTTTTCTCTCTTTTTGCCATTTGTTGGCCCTTTTTGTTATTTACACATTATTTGAGTTTTTTTTTGCATAATTGTATCAGTCTTATTTTTATATTTTATTATTTATTTTTTATTTGACATTGTATTTATTAGAGGGTTGGCGCAGCTTTATATATACTTTACTACTGTTGAATGCCATATCGCATTTATTGCTGCTGCCTATTTTGTTAGTTTGTTAATTTACACTATTTTTCCTAGCGCGGTTTACATTTTTCCTGTTCAGGTACATCTATTTTGAAATTACAGCCATGCCAGCGCTTGCGTGCCGGTCGGGACCCCAGAGAGTCCGGTTGCGGGTCCCGTGGACTCGAACAGCATCTCCCCATTCTGCCTAGCAACAAATGATAGTGATCTCTGCTTCCTGTGATTGGAGCAGAGATCAGTGTTCACTAACACAGCCACGCCCCCCCACAGTAACACACCCCTTGGACACACTTAACTCCTACACTGCCAGTATCGTTTACACAGAATCAGTGCATTTGTAGAACACTGATTGCTGTATAAATGACGATGGTCTCAAAAATGTCCGATGTGTCTGCTATAATGTCGCAGTCACAATAAAAATTGCTGATTGCCGCCATTATTAGTAAAAAAATAAAAAATAAACTAAAAAAAAAAATTATAAAAAAAAAAAAAAAAAAAGGAAATATTAATAAAAATGCCATAAAACTATCCCCTATTTTGTAAACGCTATAAATTTTGCGCACACCAATCAATAAATCGCTTATTGCGATTTTTTTTTACCAAAAATATGTAGAAAAATACGTATCGGCCTAAACTGAGGGAAAAAAAATTAAATAAAATCCTTAGAGGTCCGTTAGAGAACCTTAGTGACAAACAGCATCATGAAGGCCAAGGAACACACCAGACAGGTCAGGGATAAATTTGTGGAGAAGTTTAAAGCAGGGTTAGGTTATATATAAAAAAAAAAAAAAAAAAAAAAAAAACAACAAAAAAAATAAAAATAAATAATATTATAATTAAAAAATAAATATATATACATTACCCAAACCTCATGGAGCACGGTTCTATCCATGATCCAAAAAAATAGGATTTTTGTGCTCACCGTACTTAATGTGATTGTAGCCGTATTAGTGCAATTGTGACAGAGAAAATTGAGTACCGTCCGTGATACTTAACTTTATTTGCACATACACCGAAAGCTTGTCCTGAAAAATTGTATGTTAGTGCAAATACTTTTTTTTATTTGCACTAACATACAATTTTTCTCTGTGCTCACCGTAAAATCCTTTTCTTTGAAGTTCATTGATGGACACAGCAGCTCTTCTTGATCTTAGGGTTATATAACCCCTTTAGGAGAGGACTAGGCAGAAAGTGCTAAAAACAGCAACACTTGCACAGTACCACCCAGGGGGCAGTCCTACTGGCCATAACCCCTCACACTGCATCCAGAAGCTGTTAGTCAAAAGCAGTACAAACATAAATAGGAGGGGTGGGTGCTGTGTCCGTCAACGAACTGGAGAGAAAAAGGATTTTACGGGGGGGAGTACAAAAATACTATTTTCTCTACTGTTTATTGACAGACACAGCAGCTCTTCTTGACCTTAGGGACGTCCCCAAGCAGTGTCAAAGAAAACAAGGAGTGGGAACAGCAAAACAACAATAACTCCACCCATAACCAGAGCTCCTCAGCGGAGGAGTTGCAACCTTAAACAGTCACATGCAAAACCTTGTGGCTGAAGCAAGCAATGTTACACAGCCGACAGACCCGGCACGTGCTGCTCTGCCCATCGCAGGATGTGATCGACCTCCAGTGCTCCAGTGCTGCAGCCAAGCTCCTTGTTCCTCTTTGATGGTTGACATACGCCACCGCTGTGGCGTTGTCCGACTGGATCCTGACCAGACGCCCTTACAGCCTCCGTGACCATGTGGAGAGGCACCGCCTGATTGCTCGAAGCTCCAGAACACTAATCGGCAGGCGGGATTCCTCCTGGGTCCACTGACCCTGGGCTGACTGTATGCCCCAAACTCCCCCCCAACCGGTCAGGCTGGCGTCCATTGTGATCACCGTCCAATGAAGAGGAAGGATAGACTTCCCAGACCGAAGTGCCGTCGACCTCAGCCACCAGAGCAGGGAATCCCTGACTAGCTGACTCACCCGAATTTTACAATCCAGGGACGATGGAGATTTTTCCCATTTGGACAGGATCTCCTTTTGCAAGACTCGAGTGTGGAATTGAGCATGCGGTACCGCCTCGAAAGTGGCTACCATGAGACCAGGGACTCGCATGCAAAAACGCAGTTGCATGGCGATTGCCACTTCCACCCTTAATTCTGAGGCGGAAGCTGCCCTCAGAAGGAGGTCGTCCAGGCAACCCATGATTGCGATCCCTTGCTGCCTCAGCAAAATTGGGGCTAGCACCTTGGTGAAGACCCGCGGTGCTGATGCCAGGCCAAAAGGGAGAGCTACAAATTGGTAGTGCTCATCCCCGGCCACAAACCGCAGAAACCTCTGATGCTCGAAGCATATGGGGACATGCAAGTATGCGTCCTTGATGTCCAGGGATGCCAGAAATTCCCAGATGGAGTGCAGCGACCTCTGAGCGAACTGATTCTGATTTTGATCCTGAACCTTTGTACTTTCACAAAGCTGTTGAGGGCCTTGAGGTCCAGGACCGGATGGACCCCTTCCTTTTTTGGGACTACAGATTGGAGTAGAACCCCTAAAACCTTTCCGGTGTTGGTACAGGTACAGCAGCAGGTCCTGTACTGCCCCAAACAGGGCCTCCCGACGAGCCAGAAGATGAAGGTTGGAGGGGAAAAAAAAAAAAAAAAAAATCTGTGACGGACAAGAAAGAAACTATCTTGTACCCTGAGAAAATCAGTTTGCAGACCCACTGGCCGGAAAGCATGGAGGTCCACCGAGCTGCAATCTCCCGAAGGTGACCTCCCACACAAGAGTCGGGCGGGGGCAAACCTTCATGCGGTAACAGATTTGTTCGCAGGCTTGTTTGGCTTGCAAAACCGGGGATGCTTTTGTCCCTCAGCAGGCACCTTGTCAGACTGGGAGCGCTTACCTGCTGACCCGGGAGGACGAAACTCTGAGCGGAAAAGGAGGGGCCTTGCCTATGTCGTGGCTCCTTACCTTTCCTGGACTGTGGGAGCAACGTACACTTACCCCCAGTACCATTCTTAATAATGTCATCCAGCGAGGCTCCAAATAGCCTCTCTCCCTGGATGGGCAAATCCGCTAGTGCTTTCTTAGATGCCTGGTCCGCAGACCACCATTTCAGCCAAATCAGGCGACGTAGCACTTCTGCTGATACTGAAGCTCTAGAGAGCAAGGGGGCTCCAAGGCTGCATCTCAGACATACTTAAGGCCCTGCACCAACTGTTCTGCCAGCTCCACGCAGACCGGGGAAGCCTGTTGCTTCTCCACGGTGAGTGCAACAATCTAGCTCATTCAGTTAGTGTCTGCGATAGCAGGGCCGTGGCTAACACTGCCGCCATGCTGACCCCCACCACGGTAAACATGGACCGGGCAACTGCCTCTGCCCTTCTGACGCAGGGTCCTTGAAAGGAGGAGTCCCTTCCACCGGAATCGTGGTTACTTTATTTAACCTGGATACCGGGGGGGTTAACAATCGGATATGTCCATTTCTTCAGGAAACTCTCCTCAAAAGAGGTAATGCACTGCCATGCGTTTCGGGACTGAAAAGGCCCGCTGCGGTTTTCCCCATTCCTTGTAAATAAACTTATCAAAATAAGTTAGGTAAGGAAACACGTTAGACGTGCGGGCCGGCTTGTGGGACCCGAAAAGGACCGACACCTATGTAGATGTCCCCGCTGTATCATCCATTTTTAGGGTATCCCACACTGCTGTAATAAGTGCTCATAGAAGCACCTTTTCCTGTGCTGACCCGGACACCGAGTCATCCTCACTGTCCGAACGGCCCTGGTCCGCATCCTCTGATACATCAGAACAGGGGGTGCCAGTCACAGGGGCCCGAGTCTGAATCAGCGCTTTCCCCAGAAGACTGTGGGGGGAGTGGGTTTTTTACCCCCCTTGCGCCCGCACGCCACTTCCACCCTGGCAACAAAGGCCTCCAGGACCACCAACAGAGCGCCCATAGGCACCGCAGGTGCAGGGGAACCAGTTGCAATCACAGGGATGTCTGGGGAAGAAGCACCAGCTTCTGATGCCATGCTGACCCACACTCGCCTGTCACCACTTAGGGACCAAAGGCAAGGCACACAAAAGTCCACCTTCCTAGCTGCACAGACTGAGGGGCCCCCCCGCATGACTCACCACCCAGGTACTGCGCTGCTGCTGCTGTCCGCTCTCCCCTGTGCCATGGATGAGGTGTCGGTGTGGAAGCGCGCTGTTCTAGAAGAAAACAAGCGTCCAGTGCTAGAGGCAAAACCACCTGAGGCTACTAGAAAATGGCCGCCTCTGTAAAAAAGTCTGAAAGTGCCAAGAAAATGGCAGCAGGCAAAAAAACAGCTGTGGCTACCATAAAATGGCAGCGGAGCGAGTGGCAGCCTCCCCACATGGCTCACACAGACACCCACCGTGGCCCATAAAAAAGGGAAGAGGATGAGCGGGCCCCCCCAACACCCAGAGCTGCCCCCTGCCAGGACCCACACCCTGGAGGACCCCCGACCAGGTACGTGCACCGCACCCCCATGTGCCCAGACAAACAGCGGCCCATAGCATGGGGAGGAGGGAAAGGACAAGGAGAGAAGAAAATTGAGAGTGAGACACCCCCTAGTTGACCTCCCAGGGAATGCCCAGCTGCTCCATTCTGCCAAGACAGGTGGAACTATATTTAACCCTCCTGAAGGAAGCTGCTGGACGCATTCCACAGACAGACCCATCACCCGAGCAGTACGGGGTGGCTGCCGGCACAATGGTGTGCCAGCACAATGACACAGACAGCAGTAGTCTGGTCATACCTGTGCCCCAGAGAATATAGCTCACCGGCCGCCCCTGGAATAGATGAGGCATGTCGTGGCCAACCCAGCACATAGCTGGAGCCTGCTCACGCTCGATGGCCAGGCTGGGGAGACTACAAGGATCTATATTATCTAGCCAGTCACCCAGCCCAGCTGTTGATTGTAGATCACAGGAATCAAAAATGCAGAAGAAAACAAAAAAAATCCCAGGACCAATGGTCCCACCGGGAGCCAGGTCCTTCTCCTATACTAGGCAGAAAGAAAAAAAAAAAAAAAAAAAAAAAAAAAACTGGAGCTGCTGGATGCAGTGCGAGGGGGTTATAGCCAGCAGGACCGCCCCCTGGGTGGTACTGTGCAAGTGTTGCTGTTTTTAACACTTTCTGCCTAGTCCTCTCCTAAAGGGGTGATAACACCCTAAGGTCAAGGTGGGTGACTGTGACCTTCAATGAACGATAGAGAAATGAAGGAGTATGGCACAACTGCAAACTTACCAAGACATGGCTGTCCACCTAAACTGACAGGCTAGGCAAGGAGAGCATTAAATCAGAGAAGCAGCCAAGAGGCCCATGACAACTCTGGAGGAGCTGCAGAGATCCACAGCTCAGGTGGGAGAATCTGTCCACAGAACAACTATTAGTCGTACACAAATTTGGCTTTTAATGGAAGAGTGGCAAGAAGAAAGCCATTAGAAGTTTGTTTGCAGTCTGTGAGAAGCCATGTTGGGGACACAGCAAACATGTTGCTCTGGTCAGATAAGACCAAAATGGAACTTTTTGGCCTAAAAGCAAAACGCTATGTGTGGCGGAAAACTGACACTGCACATCACCCTGAACACACCACCCTCACCGTGAAACATGGTGGTGGCAGCATCATGTTGTGAGGATGCTTTTCTTCAGCAGGGACAGGGAAGATGGTCAGAGTTAATGGGAAGATGGAGGGAGCCAAATACAGGGCAATCTCGGAAGAAAACTTGTTAGTGTCTGCAAAAGACTTAAGACTCGGGTGGAGGTTCACCTTCCAGCATGACCCTAAACATACAGCCAGCGCTGCAATGGAATGGTTTAGATCAAAACATATTCATGTGTTAAAATGGCTCAGTCCAGATCTAAATCCAATTGACAATCTGTGGCAAGACTTGAAAATTGCTGTTCAGAGACGCTCTCCATCCAATCTGACAGAGCTTAAGCTATTTTGCAAAGAAAAAAAAAACGGGGCAAAATTTTCACTCTAGATGTGCAAAGCTGGAAGACATCTACCCAAAAAGACTTGCAGCTGTAACTGCAGCAAAAGGTGGGGATACAAAGTATTGAAAATCATTTCTCATTTTCCTTCCACTGCACAATTTTGTGCCACTTTGTGTTGGTCTATTATATAAAACACATTTAGGTTTTTGGTTGTAACATGACAAAAAACAGAAAATTTGAAGGGGGTAGGAATACTTTTTCAAGGCACTGTAGAATAACATGGAGAGGCGTTTTTAGGCCATAGAAAAAAAAAAAAAGCGCCCGACACCTAGGAGCAGCTGTAAAAATGTCCAGTGTGCATGAGGCCTTATAGGGGAGCTATCCATCAACTTGGTGGTGGCACAGTGGTGTAGTGGTTAGCACTCTCGTCTAGCAGTAAAAAGGGTCGCTTGTTGGAATCCCTACCACAACACTACCTGCCTGGAGTTTGCATGTTCTCCCTGTGCCTGCGTAGGTTTCCTCCAGGTACTCCGGTTTCCTCCCACACTCTAAAGACATGCAGGTAGGTTAACTGGCTTCTGTCCAAAATTGGCCCTAGTATATGAATGGGGACCTTGGATTGTGGGCTCCTGGAGGGTAGGGACCGATGCAAGTGTGTGATGTACAAAGTACAGGGATAGGGACAATTGTAGATACTCACTCAGGTTGAACTGGATGGACTGGTGTCTTTATTCAACCTCACTAACTATGTAACTTTCTTTTTTTTCTGCCTGGAATTCAGCATGAAGGTGTTCTAGCCCAGTATGAGGCAGGGATTAGTTTACAGTCCTGTGCGACTTACCTCCTCTTTATACTTGGTAACTATACTTGGATACACCTATTACAGAACAAAAGAGAAGCATTAAGTCAAATAAATGTATGGCCCTGTAACCACATCGACAATGTTGATAGAATTAGCAGTTTTTTTTTTTTATCCAAAATGCCCAATACCAATAGGAAAGTTAAGAAACAAAAAAGGCAAGACAAAGTCAAACATACAGTAAGATAAGGGCTTGAAAAACTGTTTGCGCACCACACATACAGTCATGGCCAAAAATATTGGCACCCCTGCAGTACAACTTCGCCCAGAAGTTTATTTCTTTTGCTTGTAGTGATGAGACACAAAAAAGGTGAGGAAACAAAAAAGGCAAATCTGACAGATTCCATGCAAAACACATGCAAAACACCAAAAGTGGACTGGGCAAAATTATTGACATCATCAATTTAATACTTGGTAGCACATCCCATCGAAAAAAAAAACTGAAATCATTTGCTTCCTGTAACCATTAATGAGTTTTACACCTCTTTACTGGAGATTTGGAAAACGCTTCTTTCGCCAACTGCTCCAGGTCTCTCAGATTAGAAGGGTTCCTTTTCCCAAGTGCTGTTTTGTGATCCCTCTACAGGTGCTCTATGGCAGCACTCAAATTTTCCACTCTCCTACTAGCATTTTGCGAGTGGAAAAGTAGGTCTTAGCGAGGGGATGGACTGCCTGGGACCGGTGGGGGGTGTGGAGAAACAGAGAGGGTGGCCGGATCATTATAGCGTGGAGGAAGAGGAGAGCCGGCTTTATGCTCTGTATCAGCTTACATTATAATTGCAGTCCACGCGCTATCACACACAGCCCCGCCCTCCTGACCCCGTAACTGTGACAGACAGAACGTGCTCTGGCATTGGACCGGCGTTCTGTCTCTCACAGGTGCGGGGTCAGGAGGGCGGGGCTGTGTGTGACGGCGCGTGGACTGCAATTGTAATGTAAGCTGATACAGCATGCAAACCCCGCTCTGTGATCAAGCCGGCTCTCCTCTTCCTCCACGCTAGAATGATCCGGCCACCCTATTCTGCACGGGTGAGGCTGCAATGATGGACACGGGTGAGGCTGCGTTAGCGGGCACTGGTCACGCTGTATTGATGGACATGGGTGATAAAGTTGTTGTTAATATTTGTGTAACTTAACCACTTACAGACCGGACCATTTTGCTGGTCAAAGACCAGACCACTTTTGCGATTCGGCACTGCATCGCTTTAACTGACAATTGCGCGGTCGTGCGACGTGGCTCCCAAACAAAATTGACGTCTTTTTTTTCCCACAAATTGAGCTTTCTTTTGGTGGTATTTGATCACCCCTGCGGTTTTTATTTTTTGCGCTATAAACAAAAATTCTTCTTTTTGGTAAAAAATAAAAAAATAAAAAAAAATAAAAAAAATCGCAATAGGCGATTATTGATTGGTTTGCGCAAAAGTTATAGCGTTTACAAAATAGGGATAGTTTTATAGCATTTTTATTAATAATTTTTTATTATTTTTTTTTTTACTAGTAATGGTGGCAATCAGCGATTTTTATTGTGACTGCGACATTGTGGGGGACCCATCGGACATTTTTGACATATTTTTGGGACCATTGTCATTTATACAGTAATCACTGCTATATAAATGCAGTGATTCCTGTGTAAAATGACACTGGCAGTGAAAGGGTTAACCAGTGGGTGGCAGTGTAGGGGTTAAGTGTTCCTAGGGGTGTGTTACTAACTGTGGGGGGGGTTGGGCTTTCATTTAGTGAACACTGATCTCTGCTCCGATCACATGGAGCAGAGATCAGCGTCACTATTTACTAGGCAGAATGGAGAAATGCTGTTTACACGGCATTTCCTCCATTCAGCCGTCCCGTGAGATGATCGCGGGTATGCCCGCGGCGATCGAGTCCGCGGGTCCCGCGACCGGACTCGCGGGGGTCCCGACCAGCGCGGGAGCGCGCAGCCGGCGCGCGCGCTCCCGATGGCAGGGCGGCATTGAAGATTGGACGTACATGTACGCCAATATGCCTGCCCGTGCCATTCTGTCGACGTACATCGTCGTGCACTGGTCGGGAAGTGGTTAATTCTGCATAAAACATTTAAGTGTCATTTCATGAGAATTTGAGGTTGTGTATAGGAGCGGGATTAGGGACGGGGCATGGTAGAGGTTGGGTGGGGCAATTGGTGGTGAGTAACCATTAAGGCCTGGCTAGTAGCTCAGGACTGGAAATTTTGAGCCCTGCTCTATGGGTTTTAGATGTGTACTCATTGCTGGCAAGTTCAGTACTCTCCAGCGCTTTGTTTTAAACCACTGCCGGGTGCTTTTTGACATGTGCTTTGGGTCATTGTCCTGCTGCAAGACCCATGACCTCTGACGCTACTATCTGACACTGGGCCCTACATTGCACTCAAGAATTCTTTGATGGTCTTCAGATTTCATAATGCCAAAACATCAGTCAACCTCCTCCATGTTTGACTGTATTCTTTTCTTTAAAAGGCCTCATTTCTTTCTCTATCTGAAAACAGTAGAATGATGGGCTTTACCAGAATGCTGTAATTTTGTTTTGTCTGTCCACAGTACATTCTCCCAAAATAAATTTGGTTTCTTCAGGGAAGTTTGGCAAACTCTTTGATCAATTTTTCTCTTTCATCCACGTCCAGGGAGATTAGCTACAGTGCCATGGGCTGTAAACTTTTTGACAATGTTGTGCACAGTGGACACAGGAACATTAAGGTATCTGGAGATGGACTTGTAACCTTGAGATTGTCCATTTTTCCACAATTTTTGTTCTCAAATCCTCAATTTATAACCATTTTAACTGGTTGCCAGTATGATTTCTATATTGTCAGCACCTGTTAATTGATACAAGCGAGTTCAGTTATGCATTACAGGAGCATCACAAACTTGGAATGCAATTATTTCTAACAATTTTGAGATGGTACCAATCATTTTGTCCAGTCTGTTTTGGAATTGGCTTGAAATGTGTCAGATTTGGCTTTTTGTTTCTCCACTTTTGTGTCATACCAATACAAAATAAACATGAAAACGCCTAAACATTTGTAATCGTAACAGTTTTCTGGGCAAAGTGGTGCATTATCTGACAGAAATGCAGGAGTGCCAATATTTTTAGCCAAGACTGTATGTCACTGTATCACAAAGACCAGGAATAACTTATAATAACCAAGAATACAACTTTCGGGGAGTTAAAAACATGCTCCATCTGACATTTAGGCTCCATGCACACTGAAGCTGATAAACTGCAGTTTATTGGCGTTTGGGCGTTTTTTGTAAAAGCCCATAAACTCCACTCTATGTTAGCCTATGTGTCCATGCACACATGGACGTTTTTCAGCTTTAATGAGCAGTGGAGTTTATGGGCTTTTTTCTGAACGCCAGAAATTCGCGTTCAAAGTGCCGTTTTTCAGCGGCAAAAAACGACAAACGCTCATTAACGCTCATTAACGCTCGTTCATTAGTGTTCGGCATTCTATTTTTCAATGCATTGTGGGATTTTTGGAGTGTCCTCTGTGTATTTTTATAAAAAACGCCCATTAACGCTAACGCTGTAAAACGCTCATTAACGCTAGTATAAAACGCTGTTAAAAGCAGGTTTTTCAACCAGCGTTTTCTGCCAGCAATCTGGCGTCCAGAAATAGCTTTTTTGAGCTTCAGTGTGCATGGAGCCTTATGCAGAATTCTTAGTTTCCTTTATGTCTGGTTCTGGAATCTCTTTTCCTTGCTACTATGGCAACACGGTTCATGAAAAAAAAAAAAAAAAATTATATATATTATATATATACATACATACATACATATACATACATACATATACACATATACACATATATATATATATATATATATATATATATATATATATATATATATATATATATATATATATATATATATATATATATATATATATATATATATATATATATATATATATATATATATATATATATATACACACACACACACACTTTAACCCGCTCCTGTAAATATTCAGATGTATTAGCCAGAGACCTACACAGAGCTGGAGGTTAAGTTACAACTACCATATGGCTTGGAATATGGCATCCCTTGCGATATGTAATTGAATCTTTCATGAGATAATATGTGCTTCAAAAGCTAGGCTGGGAGTTAGGCAATTCTTGTTATAATGAGATTGATAATGTCAGTATAGTATAGGTCAGTGATGGCGAACCTTGGCACTCCAGATGTTTTGGAACTACATTTCCCATGATGCTCAGACACTCTGCAGTGTAGTGGAGCATCATGGGAAATGTAGTTCCAAAACATCTGGAGTGCCAAGGTTCGCCATCACTGGTATAGGTAGACCCACCAGTCAGGGCCGCGACGTATTACGCCATTGCTCGGCTCCCTCCTCCTCCTCCTCCCCCCCCACCAGGCCAGTAGGAGAGCACAACGGGTGCCTCGTACATCCGCAGTAAGGACCCAGATGAAATGCTTCACTACTGGGTTCCTTTACCGTATATGTGCTGCGCTTGCGCAGTATGAACGACTATGGAGCCACCAAAGTCTCCGGAGATGAACAGCTGATCGTCAGCTCTACATGGCGCCTGTGCACTACATTCTGCTCTGAGTCCAGGTACAAGACCCACCATCCAAGAGGACACAGAGTTAGAATATCAATATGCCGAGCGCAGCGAGACCGTGCCCAAAGCGTGGTGAGCGAAGCAAGCTTGCAAGGGGCCCTGTTACAGGAGCTGTGTACATCGGATTCACAGGTGTTCAGCTTCGACTTTTTTCGGTGGCTCCTTTGTGATTCATACTGTGCAAGCGCTGCGTCTGTGCAGTACGGGGGGGGGGGGGGCCCCATTATCCGCCAGGGGGAACTTTCTCATCAGAACCCTGGCAATGGCGGCAGCAGCACCCGACAGCTGATGGGCGACGTGACACGCTGGTATTGGCTTGAAAATTTTATTCGTACGATTTGGAGAGGATACGTGTGTGGAGGTGTGCGCACGGCCGGCGCTACCCACCCGAATAAGCCATATCTTGCCACATGTTTGTAAGTGTAATTTTACATTTTTTTTTTTTTTTTTTTTATTAAACTAGTGATTTTACACTATTGGAGCGTTTTTTTCTTATGGCGGATTATTGGTCAACATGAATTGGGATCTATGACATTGAACCGCAGTTTGAAAGATCCGCCGTCATTGGAAGATAGAGGAGTGTGTACAATCCCCCTTACTTTTTTTTTGAAAAACAGGAGTGCTTTATTTCAAAGATATCATGACAGGATACAAACAGAATAAGGCAGAGGAACAACTCAATTGTACAGCCAAGCAATTACAGACTAACATTGTAGCTCAGAGTGTCATACAGCAGAAAAGGGATAAACAATTACACCTACAGTGAGTCTCAGAGCAGATCACCCATCACCAAACACATTACATGAGATATACATATAGTTAGACTTAGGCCGTCATGGTAAGCACCGGGCGGGCGGGAGAGGGGGGAGGGGAGAGCGGAGGGAGGGGGACGGGGGGGGGGGGACCAATTAGGGGGAGGGGGGGGACCCAGGCCCCGACAAAACGGGGGGGCAGGCAAAGCCATGATCCCCACACGATCCTCAAGCGGCATTCCCGGAAGTCCATGGGAGCCAGATGATTTTGTCAAACTTCCACGGACAACCCCGATTATGGTATGTTAGTTTGTATAACGGGAGGGCAGTGTCAACGGCTCGTTCCCACCGGGCTACACTTGGGGGGCGAACCGAGAGCCATTTGCACAAAATCACCTTCTTCACATAGAAGAGGAGATAGGAGGTCAACAGCTTCGAGTAGTAAGGCGTGTGTTCATCCGGATGGATGCCCAATAAGGCTAGGGCAGGGGTCCGAGGGACCCCTAACCCCAGCCGGACATTCAAGTGGTCAAAAATGCCTGACCAGAAGTCATCCAGCCGTCGACACTCCCAGAACATATGCAGGTATGTTCCAACCTCAGTTTGGCACCTGGGGCAATGAGGGTCTCTATTGGGATATATCCTGGACAAACGCACTGGAGTGAGGTACACCCGATGAAGAAATTTCGTCTGGATGAGTTTATCACTCGCTGATATAACCAGTTTAGTACCCCTCTCCAGGCATTCCTCCCAATCCTCCCTCTCCAGAGCAGGGATGTCAACCTGCCATTTACTCCAGAGCAGAGTCAGCCTCGTAGGATCAATTGGGAAGACCACCCGGTACACATCCGAAAGGGGTTTCTTTGGGCCCTCCCCCGTGAATAATTCCTCAAGCGGAGTGAATTGTAAGGTCGGGGATATAGAAAATTGAGCTCTAACGGCATGGCGCAGCTGGATGTATCTGAAATACATCCAACCAGGCATGGCGTGCAGTTCTGCCAGACGAGCAAAAGGAAGTAGCCCTCCCGGCGACAAGATGTCCCCCAGCGTACGTATTCCGAAGCGCACCCAGACCTGCGGGTCCAGGATCGACCTAAAGTAAGTTCGGGTTGCCCCACAATGGCTGGGCCGGAGACCAGCAATTCGGTCTCGCAAACCTTCGCCCAGCCGTCCGCCACACCCTGAGCGTCGTCCTCGTCGGGCCGGGGAGCGCCGTGTTCGCCGCCACCCCCCTGTAAACCAGCTCCTGCAGGTCCTTAAGCGAGCCCACGACAGCCGCCTCCAGGCACACAGCCCCGTTCGATCTCGACGCCGCATCCCCCTTACTTTTACATGCAATTCAATTTAAAGCATCTGGTAAGGAGCCATCTTGGTTTTTGGTGGTGGTGAAATGCTGCACCCTTCACAATAACAGAATTCTGGAGTAAAAACTTTTTCTTCAATCACTTAATCGCCACGTGGTGACTTGCAAATTTGGATTTTTTGCAGTTGGACTCTGTTGAGGACTATTGTATATGAATCATTTAGTCTATTGCCTTTTTTCACAGGTTTTTGTTTTTTATATTTTATTTGTATACATAATTTCAGCACATGGTATAGTATGTTTGTTTATCACAGTAGGCCATTGAAGTTTGAACCTTTTCACTAAGTCTAATGGGTTTAATTCTCACCATTTTTTGCCATATCTTTTGTGTGCTGTGACTAGTTGACATAACTCCCCTGTTGAGATATTAGACCCAAGGGGGAAGGTTTGTGATCACTCATGTTGATACTTTTCTGGTTTATTTATTTTTTATATAGTTGGTATATAATAGAACTGCAGCCTTCATGTGAATTGAAATGTGAATTGAATTTCTTTCATTTTAAAAGTTTATTTTTTGGTAATTGTGTATAGGAATATTGTACGATTTTTCCTTTCTTTTTTCTGACATTGCTGGACTCCAGGACAGGTAAGTGTTCTATTATGAAACGTTGCTGCAGCATGTGTAGCTGCTGGCTTTTAATTTTTGCAGTGGGGGCGGACCTCCGCTTTAAAGTGTTTGTAACCTCCTGGATCCTGTTACCTTGAAGCAGGTTATACAGCAGTGTTTGATGTGCAATTTGGCCCTCTGTATCACCTGAAATACCTATCTGATCCTGCCCCCCCCCCCCTGTAAACTGACCACGGTTTATCATGGCTGCTGAGCCCTGACACTGGTCAGTTTACATGCCTCAGTCATCCGCAGCTCTCCTGTGTCCTCTCCCCTCTCCCTGCCAGTCAGCTCCATACGCTCCCTGATACTTGTCTCCTACTGCTTTCATAACAGTTTAACCCTTTCACGGCCAGAGCCATTTTTGCGTTTTTTGCATACTAGTTTAAAGAATTATTTTTCGGCCTGAAGATTACGCAAAACCCCCAAACATTATATATTTTCTGAAAGCAGACACCCTAGAGAATAAAATAGTGGTAGTTCCAATTTTTTTCACATCACACGTTATTACGGTAAAGGTCTAGGGAATGCAAAATTTTTGTAAGAAACAAACTAAAGTGAAATTTAGGGCAAACAAACGCAATAAACTACCCAAAACTGGTAAAATATATATAAAAAAAAAAAAGGAAGAAGAAGATGAGGTTGCGCTGAGCAAATAGATATCCAACATGTCCAACCTTAAATTTCCGTGTGCCTGTAAAATGGCAACAATCTTCAGTACTCTATATTTTCTATAGTCGAAGCTTCAAAAGTATCCTAAAGATATCGGTTTAGTGTTACAGAGGAGGTCTTGTGTTAGAATTATTGCTCCCCCTCTGGCGCGTGCAGCGATATATAACACGTGTATTGCAATCAATGTTTTCATGCTTAGGCACCCCCCACATATGCGTTTACGTTCATATGTGCGTCTATGTAGGGGTGGGAATTTGAGAAATAAAGTCCCCTATGTGATGATTTTTAGCTGACGGGTTCTCTTTACCTAGACATGCAGGTCTAAAAGACCCTATATGTCTCCCCTGTGCTCCACTGAATGTTTTGTAATGCAGATAAACTCTACCCAGAAGTGACGTCAGAGATATCACTTTCCGGATCACAGAAAGAAGGGGAGGAGAGTGGACCCCTCTTCTCCTTCCCCTCCACCCGCCATGGAGCTCCTGGGCCCGCCGATGGGCAAGCAGAGGCCGGAAAGCATGGCGGGGTGCAGCAGTGGAGCCGCTTGAATGCTCTCACATGACAGGTAGGAGTCTGCCTGTCAGTTTCACACACACAATCCCAGTGACTGCAGCCACTGGATTGTGTGCGATACCCTCGCTGTCAGGTCCGTACAACGTACAGACCTGGCAGCAATAGGGTTAACGTTACTACAATCTGCTCTGTTAGGTAACAATATGTGCCCAAAAAGCCAGTATCTACCTTGTATCTACCTTGTATCTACCTTGTATCTACCTTGTATCTACCTTGTATCTACCTTGTATCTACCTTGTATCTACCTTGTATCTACCTTGTATCTACCTTGTATCTACCTTGTATCTACCTTGTATCTACCTTGTATCTACCTTGTATCTACCTTGTATCTACCTTGTATCTACCCCCGGCACTCGCGTGACTGGCCGCCTCTCTCCTACCGGCTGACGTTAGTGGGCGTTTTCGGCCCCTCCTGCTGCAGCTGTCAGACGGGGAAAGGAGATAAGCGGCCGGTTACGTGAGCGTCGGGAGACTCTCTGAAATAAGGTAGATACCGGCTTACAGTGGGGCACACATTGTTACCCAACAGATCGGATTGTTGTAACATTACAAGTGGCTTTATAACCACTTTAACATGTCAGAATACCTGAACTATGCATGCATTTGATTAGATGCAGACACTGTCTAGATAATTTGTAACATGCACCTTCAAGAAAAGTCAAATTGAACAATCGATTTTCGTCAGATCGGTGGCAGCAGGACCATACATTGTTCAAAATTCAAGCAAACTCCACTTTTCATGAGATGTCATTAAAAAATAAAAAAAAAATAAAAAAAAATGACCCTTCCTGTTCAATCTGTAGCGCTGAAATTTTCTGAAAAATACAATATGGCCACCTGGAGGCATTCTGTACGCAGAGGGTGTAAGAAAGCCAGCAACCCCCCCTCCCCCCAGAAATGTAATTTCCTGCTTGTGTGATTGGCTTACTGATTTTCCCAGAAGACTGCACGAAGATACAAGTCAGAATTTAGGCATCCCCCGCAACAAAAATGCCATTTAGGCATCATGCACACAGGACGTTTAACACGCGTCAAGTGTTTTTTCTGCCAAAACTCTGTTGCTCCTGGACGCACTGGCAGTGGGTTATTTTCTGCCTCTAAACTCCTTTCAAAGCCTATGTGTACATGGGAACATCGTACCACCTCTAGGGTGACATTAGAAAATAATGGCATCACAAACTAGTTTAAATCAATTAACGTTTTACAGATGGGAATCTCTGGCAGATTTCTAAAGTCTTCATACCTGACTGGAAGGTGGAATATAGGCCCCGGGACATGAATAGACACTTTCGTTAGGCATGTCCAAGTGGATATTAGACTGAAAGAAAGAAAAAGCCATGTTTTAAATGCCAATATATCTAGTCACTATTACACATTTCTTAGCCTAGGTTTATATCTTGTTTAAATTATTAGTGAAATTTGTATTCAAGGATGTAGAGCTGCACAATCGAGTTTGTACATTTTTTTTTTTTCTTTTTTACACTCGATTCAACCCCCCACACGCTCTTAATCCAGTATTTCCACGATTCATATAACAAGCGCAGAACCATTCTCTGGCAAAGTTCATCACAACATTGCCTCAGCGCTGAGGGATAAAAAGATACAGAACTTCGGTCTGCAAATGAAGTCAGTTTAACCACTTAAAGACTAAGCCTTTTTTCTGACACTTGTTGCTGAAAAGTTAAAAGCAGTATTTTTTGCTAGAAAATTACTTGCAACCCCCAGACAAATACATACACACACACGCTAATACATTTCTAGTAGAGGTTCTAGAGAACAAAATAGCAGTCGTTGCAATATTTTATCTCACACTATTTGCACAGCGGTCTTTCAAAACGCAACTTTTTGGGGGAAAAAAACAAAAACAAAGAAAAAACAAAAAAACACTATAAAACAGTAAAGTTACCCCAATTTTTTGTATTATGTGAAAGATGAGAGTGCCTGCAAGGGTGTCCCCTTGGAATTCGGCTCTCCGTGGGGGGGGGGGGGTCTGGGAGGATGAAGAGGAGGAGCCAGGAGTGCCATTGCACAGAACAGGTCTGTTAAACAAAAAAAACAAAACAACCCCTAACCTTTACAATAGGGGTGCCCAGCCGGTGGCCCGCCATGTCTTGCTCTCAGATGGCGGGTCAGCAAGCCCAGATCGCACGTTCCCAACCCGGCATCTCCGAGCATTAGTGCAAAGAACGGGAGTCGCTGCTAAAGGAAGAGCCGATGCTTCCTGTATAGCGCCGGCTCCTTCACAGGCGGAGTGATACCAGATGTACTCCACCTGTGACAGGAAGCATCGGCTCTGCCCTCTACTGCAGCTGCAAGCTTCTGTCACAATTATGCTCAAGGACGGCAGGTCGGGACACAGGAACCCGTGATCTGGGAAAGCGGCCACCAGTATCAGTACCCACCAACAGTACCAGTACCTGCCAGAAGTACCCACCAGCAGTATCTGTACCCCCCCCATTGGTACCAGTCATCACTACTAGCATCAGTACCCACCAGCAATACCAGCCAGCTGCAGGAATCCTGAGGAAGAAGTGAAGATTGAGGTCAGTTGAGGTGCAGGTAAACCGCTATGCATCAGTGTGAAAGCAGCCATAGGCCCCTTTCACATGATCGGTCCGATCGGGTCCGCCTGTCTGTTTTTCAGGTGGACTCAAAACGAACTCTCCATTCACCTCTATAGAGTGGCAGATGTAAAACGGACTCGTGTTCATTTACACCCGCCTATCTGCAATTGGATCTCCAAAAAAACAAAAAAAAAAAAACACAAACACAGAAGGGGATCTGTTTGGTGGATCAGAGGGCCCTTAGGGTAGAGCGGGTTGCATCCGTGTCTGCGCTACATATGCAGAGTGGACACAGACCTGCCATCCCGCGGTTACCAAGTCGATAAAGTGGTCCTCGCTCCTCAAAAGGTTGGGCACTCCTGCCTTACGATCACTTTAAAGGACTAAGCCCATTTCTGATATTTGTTGTTTACAAGTAAGTATCAGTATTTTTTGCTAGAAAATGACTTAGAACCCCCAAACATTATATTTTTTTTAGCAGAGCCCTAAAGAATAAAATGGAGATTGTTATATTTTGATACACCGTATTTGCACAGCGGTCTTACAAAAGCAATTTTTTGCGAAAAAAAAAAAAATACACTTTTTATAAAAAAAGAAAAAAAAAAAAAGAAAAAAAACCCAAAGTAAAGTTAGCCCATTTTTTTATATAACGTAAAAGATATTAAAGTGATGTTCCACAAGTCTGCCTCCTTCAGTATCTGGGCTCGTGACATCACTTCCCCTCGGTGCAGGAAGGGCTCCGCTCTGCCACCTCCCCCTTGTCAATCATCTGGGACATGTGACAGGTCCAAGATGGGTGCCCACAGTTACAATGCCAGCGCCGAACGGAGGGGGAGCATCGCTGGACCCTGGGACAGGTAAGTGTCTGATTACCGATTCTTAGCATTGTAGTAGTATGTAGTATTTGTAGCTGCTGACTTTTAATATTTTTTTTAAATGGGAACCCCTCTTTAAGTGGAGTAAATTAATACCTACTTAAAAATTGTGCACGCTTGTGAAATGGCGACAAACTACGGTACTTAATCTTCATAAGTGTCACAATTTTATTTTATTTTTTTACAGGTTACCCGTTTAGCATTACAGAGGAGATCTAGTGCTAGAATTATTGCTCTCGCTCTAACGATCGCAGTGATTCTGTGAACTCACATGTGAGAACCATTTTACATATGCAGGCGCGACTTGCGAATGAGTTTGCTTCTGCACGCAAGCTCAGAAGGACGAGGCGCTTAAAAGAAAAAAATTATTTTCTTATTTTACTTTAATTTTTACACTGTTCCTGTGTAAGTACACTATTTTTACACCGTCCCTGTGTACGTACACTGTCCTTGTTGAAGTGGTTAAAAAAAATTAAAATACACAAATACTGCAGATGTTGACTTTTAATAATTGGACACTTACCTGTCCCAGGGTGCAGCGATCTGGGGGAACGAAGTCCCTCTCATCTCCCCCTCCACTGAGCAGTGCTGGCATTGTAACTGTGGGCGCCCAGCTGTGGCTTCACAGCCGGGCACCCAATGCGCAAGTCACGCCGCGACTGGCCCGGGCAATCATCTGGGACCTGTGACGTGTCCCAGATGATTGCTGAGTGGGGGGGGGGAAAGGCGATCTCCCTTCCAGTGCATCGGTCGGAAGTGGGAGCTGGGACTCTCTGAAAAACAGGGAACACCGCTCCCCCACCAAAAAAAATGACATGCCAAATGTGGCATGACAGGGGGTCACCTTCCCTTAAAGCGGAAGTTCCATTTTTGGGTGGAACTCTGCTTTAAATGCAATAATAGAAGTGTGTGTAAAAATATATATATATATATATATATATATATATATATTATATATATATATATATACATATATACATATATACATATATACATATATACACACACACACACACATACATACACACACACACACCCGTTTCACTGAACCCCATTCCCAATCTGTTACAGTGGTGTGAAAAAGTGTTTGCCCCCTTCCTCATTTCCTGTTCCTTTGCATGTTTGTCACACTTAAGTGTTTCGGAACATCAAACCAATTTAAACAATAGTCAAGGACAACACAAGTAAACACAAAATGCAATTTGTAAATGAAGGTGTTTATTATTAAAGGTGAAAAAAAATCCAAACCATCATGGCCCTGTGTGAAAAAGTGATTGCCCCCTAAACCTAATAACTGGTTGGGCCACCCTTAGCAGCAACAACTGCAACCAAGCGTTTGCGATAACGTGCAATGAGGCTTTTACAGCGTCCTGGAGGAATTTTGGCCCACTCATCTTTGCAGAATTGTCCTAATTCAGTTACATTAGAGGGTTTTCGAGCATGAACGGCCTTTTTAAGGTCATACCACAACATCTCAATAGGATTCAGGTCAGGACTTTGGCTAGGCCACTCCAAAGTCTTCATTTTGTTTTTCTTCAGCCATTCGGTGGTGGACTTGCTGCTGTGTTTAGGATCATTGTCCTGCTGCAGAACTCAAGTTCGTTTCAGCTTGAGTACACGAACAGATGGTCGGACATTCTCCTTCAGGATCTCTTGGTAGACAGCAGAATTCATAGTTCCTTTTATCACGGCAAGTCTTCCAGGTCCTGAAGCAGCAAAACAGCCCCAGACCATCACACTACCACCACCATATTTTACTGTTGGTATAATGTTCTTTTTATGAAATGCAGTGTTCCTTCTACGCCAGATATACTTGGACACACACCTTCCAAAGAGTTCCACTTTTGTCTCATCGGTCCACAGAATGTTATCCCAAAAGTCTTGGGGATCATCAAGATGTGTTGTGGAGAAATTGAGACGAGCTTTGATGTTCTTTTTGCTCAGCAGTGGTTTTCTCCTTGGAACTCTGCCATGCAGGCCATTTTTGCCCAGTCTTTTCCTGATGGTGGAGGCATGAACGCTGACCTTAACTGAGGCAAGTGAGGCCTGCAGTTCCTTGGACGTTGTTGTGGGGTCTTTTGTGACCTCTTGGATGAGTCGTCGCTGCGCTCTTGGGGTAATTTTGGGCGGCCGGCCACTCCTGGGAAGGTTCACCACTGTTCCATGTCTTCGCCATTTGTGGATAATGGCTCTCACTGTGGTTCGCTGGATTCCCAAAGCTTTGGAAATGGCTTTATAACCCTTTCCAGACTGATAGATCTCAATTACTTTCTTTCTCAATTGTTCCTGAATTTCTTTGGGTCTCGGCATGATGTGTAGCTTTTAAGGATCTTCTGGTGGACCTTACTGTGTCAAGCAGCTCCTATTTAAGTGATGCCTTGATTGTGAACAGGTGTGGCAATAATCAGGCCTGGGTGTGGCTAGAGAAATTGAACTCAGGTGTGGACAACCACAGTTATAGTATGTTTTAACAAGGGGGGCAATCACTTTTTCACACAGGGCCATGATGGTTTGGATTTTTTTTTCACCTTTAATAATAAACACCTTCATTTACAAATTGCATTTTGTGTTTACTTGTGTTGTCCTTGACTATTATTTAAATTGGTTTGATGTTCCGAAACACTTAAGTGTGACAAACATGCAAAGGAACAGGAAATTAGGAAGGGGGCAAACACTTTTTCACACCACTGTATATTAAACCCCATTATGCATCTGTACTTTTTCTATTCCAGTCAGACCAGAATATACCATTCAGCATCAGCACCTTTCTGTCCCAGTGAACTCCATTCCACATCTGTACCTTCCCCGTACTAGTAAACCCCATTCTGTATCTGCGCCTTTCTGTTCCAGTAAATTCAATCAAGCATCTGTACTTTTCTGTTCCAGTAAGCCCCATTTACCCCAATCTGTGAATTTTTGTCCCAGTGAACCCAATTTTCCTCATGGTTGTTCTTGGTGTCACAAGGATGACAAATCTTTACAATGGAGTCACAGGCAGAAATAAAACATATGTAATTTCTGTGTATTTGTTCCTATTATAAATAATTGAAACACGTGGCGCTAAACCAAGTGACCATTACACCACTAAATATTATAATACAAAGTGCATCAAATTCAAATATAGCTAAAAAAAAAATTGTATACATAAATAAAAATATTAATAGTAAATAAACATTAAATAAAAATAAATAACCCAGTTAATAAGTGATAGTTCACACTATACATTTAAACACTCCTCAGGGAGTATTGCAGAGCATATCAGTGTTCATACAATGTTGCAAAAGTCTGAGTCTCCAAAACATATTTGACTTTAAAGAGGAAGTAAACCCTTCCAAACAACTTGGACCTATAGGTAAGCCTAGATTAAGGCTTACCTGTAGGTCCAAGCAATATCTCCTAAACCTATATGGTTTAGGAGATATTTGCCCGAAAATGGGCACCGCTGTCTACGGAGAATGGATTTGCCAAATTTGTCGACTCCCGTGCGCATGCGCGGGAGTGACGTCATCGCGGCTTCGCCGTATGGCAGCGGCGGAGCTGCGAGACGCGACTCCCGTGCGCATGCGCGGGAGTGACGTCATCGCGATTGCCCTGCTGTGATTCGTCGGAGCTGCGAGACGCCACAAGCAACATGGATGCGGCGGACTACAGGGGACAGCGGCGACTTCGCTGGCTCCTGTGTCAGGTAAGTGACACATAATGAGCTACTATGCGATGCATAGTAGTCCATTATGCTTTACCTTTGCAGGGAAAAAAAAAGAGGAAGTAAACCCATCAGGGTTTACTTCCTCTTTAACAAGCAATATTGATCAGTGTTTTTTTCTCTCTCAAACTGCCTTTCCTTCACCACACTGCTGTGAAATGTGATTCCTCTACCCCTTATGTTAATTAACTCACCGACTAAATCAGCCTCACACTCAACGTGTTTGGCACAAAAGTGCTTTCCAAACCCTTTTTGCAGGGATGTGGATGACAGGCATATAATCCTTCACTTCAGTGGGAGAAAAGCTGACCCAATTGACACTTTCATAGACAGTGCTCTCATGAAATAGAAAAAAGGAAATGCTCCCATAGCGTGGTACCGTAAAAAAAAAAAAAAAATTTAATCACACATAAGAAGATCCTCTTAAGTTACACTTACATTTAAAAACTTGTAACCATGCCAAATAAGTCAAGCCACAGCACACTTTAACACAGCTGATTGCCAAAGCATTGGCGATTTTTAGCAGACCCAGGGAATGCGAGACACACTCTTTAATTCTATCACCGCTCTTTGGCCTCGCCAGCAACTTGGTGAAGATAGACGTGAGCCGTCCGATGGTTCCTCTCACTCTCAGTTACCTAGTAGCCACGCCCCGACATGTTTCGTCATTCACTTGACTTAATCATGGCTTTCCATTATTAAGTCAAGTGAATGACGAAACATGTCAGTGTGTGGAGGAGGCGTGGAGAGGAATCACATTTCACAGCAGTGTGGTGAAGGAAAGGCGGTTTGAGAGAGAAAAGAAAAAAACACTGATCAATATTGCTTGTTAAAGTGAAATATGTTTTGGAGACTCACGGACTTTTGCAACATTGTATGAACACTGCATATGCTCTGCAATACTCCCTGAGGAGTGCAAATGTATAGTGTGAACTATCACGTATTCACTGGGTTATTTATTTTTATTTAACCACTTAACGACCAGCGCACGCGGATGTCCGTCCTATTTTGAAGAGGGATATCTCGGCAACGGTAGCAGCTGCTGCCACAAGCGAGATATACATCTCTTCAGGCGCCGGTCGTCTATACAATAAACAGTGGTCTCTGCGGCGGATTCGTCGTGAGATCACCGCTATCGGCAGCGGGAGAGGTGCCACCCCCCTCCCGCCGCTTACCGGAGCTGTCGGTAGCGGCGGAGGCAATCGGGTCCTTTTCCTAGCTGGGTATGGAGACGAGTGAGGCTAAGATGGCCCCCACTCATCTCTATACCATAGGAGGGCGGAAGCTACGTCAAAACGTCACTTCCGCCCATACCTCTTAAAAAGGTATAATTTTTTTTAAATGTCTTTTTTTTTTTTTGCATTTTAGTCCAAATATGAGATCTGAGGACTTTTTGACCCCAGATCTCATATTTAAGAGGACCTGTAATGCTTTTTTCTATTACAAGGGATGTTTACATTCCTTGTAATAGGAATAAAAGTGATTTTTTTTTTTTTTTTTTTAACCACTTGCCGACCGCCGCACGACGATGTACGTCGACAGAATGGCACGGGCAGGCATAAGGGCTTACATGTACGTCCTTGCCTGCCCGACGGTCGGGGGCCCGATCGGGCCCCCGCCCGGTGCCTGCGGCGGTCGGTATTCGTTCGGGAGCGATCCCGGATGAGGGGACGGCCATTCATTCATGGCCACCCCCTCGCGATCGCTCCCGACGAATGAAAATGTCCCGTGACATCATTTCCTCTCCTGTAATGTAAACACAGGAGAGGAAGTGATGTAATCTCTCCTCCGTGTCGGTATTTTTCGTTCCGGCACCGAGGAGAGAGCATCGGTGAGTTGCACAAGCACTACACTACACAGTAGAACATGCCAGGCACACTCACACCCCCCCTTTACCCCCGATCACCCCCCAATTACCCCTGCCCCCCCAGTCACAGTGACACCAATTGCTTTTTTTTTTTTTTTTTTTTTTTTTTGCATTGGTGTCATTTGTGACTGTAATAACTGTTAGGGCAGTTAGGGTTAGCCCCCTTTAGGTCTAATGTGCCCCCCTAACCCCCCCAATAAAGGTTTAACCCCGTGATCACCCCCCGTCGCCAGTGTCACTAAGGCTGGGGTCACATTGCAGCGGTTTATGAGAACGAATGTGATTCGCACCGCACTGCAGTGCAAATCACATCCGATCTCTGTGCGAATTCGAGTTCAGCCATACAGATAGTATGGCTGAATTTGTGTCGCACCCGCCGCAAATTCGCACGGGACCCTTTTTTTGGCCTGCAGCAGAATCGGATCGCATGGGTGTTCACACCATGCGATCCGAGTTTGCAGATCGCACTGCGATATGCGAACTGATCTGGGGGTGTCATTAACATTTCACTGACACTCCCAGCAGTTCGCATAGGGCAGTGTGAACTGCCGCCGGGAGGCATGCGATGCGGGAACCCGCCGCGGATTCATGGCGTTCCCGCATCGCTCCAGTGTGAACCCAGCCTAATAAGCGATCGTTTTTCTGATCACTGTATTAGTGTCACAGGTGACGCTAGTTAGGCAGGTAGGTATTTAGGTTCGCCGCAGCTTTTTATAGCGCCCGGGACCCCCATATACTACCGCATAAAGCCCCCTGATTGCCCCCTAGTTAACCCTTTCACCAGTGATCACCATATAACTGTTACAGGTGACGCTGGTTGGTTAGTTATTTTTTTTATAGTTTCAGGGCACCCGCCATTTATTACCTAGTCTCACTAGTGTACCCCTAAATTTAGGGGTGTCTACTTTCCAAAATGGGGTCATTTGGGGGGGGTTTGTGCCATCTTGGCATTTTATGGCCTTCAAAACTGTAACGCCCTTAGAAAGCCTGAAGGCGGTGCTTGGTTTTCGGGGCCCCGTACGCGGCTAGGCTCCCAAAAAGTCCCACATATGTGGTATCCCCGTACTCAGGAGAAGCAGCAGAATTTATTTTGGGGTGTCATTTCACATATGCCCATAGCATGTGTGAGCAATATATCATTTAGTGACAACTTTGTGTAAAAAAAAAAAAAAAAAATTATTTTTTGTCATTCAATCGCTTGAGGCAAAAAAATAAAATATTCAATGGGCTCAACATGCCACTTATCAATTTCCTTAGGGTGTCTACTTTCCAAAATGGGGTCATTGGGGGTGTTTTGTACTGCCCTGCCATTTTAGCACCTCAAGAAATGAGATAGGCAGTCGTAAACTAAAAGCTGCGTAAATTCCAGAAAACGTACCTTAGTTTGTAGATGTGACAACTTTTGCGCAAACCAATAAATATACAATTATTGACTTTTTTTTTTACCAAAGACATGTGGCTGAATACATTTTGGCCTAAATGTATGACTAAAATTGAGTTTATTGGATTTTTCTAATAACAAAAAGTAGAAAATATCATTTTTTTTTCAAAATTTGCGGTCTTTTTATGTTTATATCGCAAAAAATAAAAATCGCAGAGGCAATCAAATACCATCAAAAGAAAGCTCTATTTGTGGGAAGAAAAGGACGCAAATTTTGTTTGGGTACAACATTGCATGACCGCGCAATTACCAGTTAAAGCAGCGCAGTGCCAAATTGTAAAAAGACCTCTGGTCATTTACCAGCAAAATGGTCCGGTCTGAAGGTGGTTAAACAGTGTAAAAATAAAATCAATTAAAATAAATAAGAAGGGGGCGTGGCCGAGACCGGCATGTGAGAGGACATGCATCACGGAGCTCCCACACTGATCCTGCAAAGATCCTCTTCCCAGCCAGCTAAAACACCCGAAAATCGGGCTGAACTCAGCACAGGGGTCCCCACTGGTGTGCCTGGAGTCGCTGCCAAGGTCTGTGGAGATCATGATGACCCGAAAACACAAGGAGGCCGGGACACAGATTCCCAACATGGCACCGCAGCTCCTCTCTCACAGCGTGCTCGTGGCAAGGAGAAGCATAAAGATTCTGGTAAGGTTCCTAAGACCCCTACAAGCACAGTGAAAGACCCCCCCGAGGGACATGCTATACTACGCTCGGAAAATAGTGTCCCAGACGGCCTAGGGGAGTGGGGAGGACATGTCTGCCACCCCTGCAGTGTTTCACACTCAGCAGGAGGGGAGCAACGCACAGGGCCCTGTAGCGTCCCCCAGCCAGAGCCTTCGTGACATGGAGGAGGATGAGGGAGAGGAAGCAGTTCACTCCTCCGTAGCAGACATACTAAGGGCAGTACAGTGATGCACAGCTTCAGTTCATACTCTGCAGGATCAGTTTGGTGGTCTGAAGGAAGAACTGGGGTTTATTAGGCATGATCTACAGAAAACAAGGGGAGCGCACCACCGCGGCGGAAGGCCGCATCAGTGAGATAGAGGACAAGCTGACACCCCTGCTGAGATATACGCAAATTACAGCCAGGATTGCTAGAGCAAATGAACTTAAATCTGACTAAATTGAAAATCGCCTGAGACTGAATAATATCCGTATTGTGGGGCTCCCCGAGAAGACAGAGGGTAGGGACCCCACAGACTTTGTTGCACAATGGCGATTGGAGGTGTTTGGGAAAGATGTGTTCACACCATTGTACTCGGTTGAATGCACGCACAGGGTACCGCCCAGGCCCCTTCCACCAGGGCACCCGCCCCGCACTGATAGCCAGGTTACTTAACTTTAAAGATAAAGAAATAGTGCTGCGCCAGGCAAGAGAGCGACGCAATGTCCAATATAACGGGGCACGCACATCATTCTATCCTGACTACTCGGCGGAGATACAGAAGCGCAGAGCAAGATTCACTGATGTTAAAAAACAATTGCAAAGGCTTAGAGCAACATACGCCATGTTGTTCCCGGCGAAACTGCAGATTACGGCGGGGGGCCAATCCCACTTTTTTGAGGCGGCTGCCGAGGCGTCCGCGTGGTTGGATGCCAACGAACACATTATCAGTCAAGCGGGAAGAAATGCAGCAGAAGGAGACTGACCAGACCTCCATCTAAGCACGATCGTATAGCGGTTATCATCACACAATTGGGCTGGGAAGCCATTACCTACTGTTATTCCACAAGCGATGAGAGCAAGTGAAGTTAATTTGAATACAGTTAAGTAGCACTTTGGATTGGAACATTTAGTAGTTTAACCAGAGACATTTGGAGTTTTGGGTATGTTCAACCCACGTTTTTTTGTATACCCTTTATCTCGGTTTTCCCCCATTCAATCGAATGATACCTACCCCCTATTCTGTCGGCTGGAGAGACCACTCTCACTCTTTGGAGAGTGTTACCCTCTATGCACCCACGGGGACTGGGAGATTTTTTGCTTAGCAGTTATGATTCTTATTTTTTTGATCTGTTCTTGCCGCAGATTCAGCTTGAGTAGGAACCGGCAGGCGTACAGGAGGAACTGTGTTTTATGCCGTTTCGCCTTTCATGCCACAGCGGACTCCTTCAATTGGAACTCAGGTATCACGATTTTGTCACACTTGGCGCCCCACACATATGCACACCCTAAAGCGCCTAGGGTACACACGATGCCTTACCCTATCATGTCTATGAGTGATTATCTTAATGAGTACTGTATCTTTGTTGTCTTGGAACATTAGGGGCGTTCAGAATCCTCTGAAACGATCTATGGTAACCACTATCCTTAAGAAATACTCCCCTGCCATTTATGCACTGCAGGAGACTCACTTAGTGCCGGAGACGATCTCCTGCCTGGGATTTTCCTGGGTGGGTAGTGCATTCCATTCCACTCACACCTCGTATTCCAGGGGGGTGAGTGTGCTGGTGCATCAGGCCATAGATTTTCAACTGTTGGACAAATTGATAGATGCTGAGGGACGATATGTGATACTACTGTGTAAAATTTACCAATTGCATTGTATAATTGCTGCTGTATATGTGCCACCTCCTTTCACGACAGAGGTGACGAGGGTCCTGCTGATGTATCAATTGGGCCACTCGGATGTACCCTTTATTATTGTGGGAGACTTCAATTGCTACATGGATCCAGTTATGGAAAAGCATCTGCCTCCGGCGGCTTCCAGCACGAGGGCTCGAACAGCACTGCGGAAGTTTACAGAGGAGTTTGGATGGGCTGATCCGTGGCGCAATCGTAACCCACTACAGAAACAATTTTCTTGTTTTTCGAAGACCCACCTCTCCCTGTCGAGAATTGATCTGCGTCTCTGCTCACCTCAAGCGACACATTTATTGGAGGACATTAAATATCTGGCGAGGGGTATATCAGATCATTCGCCCCTATTGGTTTCCTTGTTTGCCAAGCTGGCCACGGATTTGCCGAGGGCACCATGGAAACTCAATGCGTTTCGGCTTAATCCATTTCCTTCTCATGACAGGGTGTTGACTGACATCTGAGTTTTGGAGACGACATGAGGACCACCCTGATTTAAGGCTTGCATGGGAGACGTTTAAAGCGTATCTCAGGGGACTCATGATCAATGAGGTGACGGAAATTAAATCTAAATTACATGCTATCAGGGAGCAGACAGAACGACTGGTAAGTCGACTAGAGGCAGATTACATTGCCGACCCCTCTGAGGCAGCTAGGGTGGCGTGGCTTGCCGCGCAGGAGGCGGTTACCCGGATTTCCAGGGAAGCAGCTGACAGGAAAAGATTTTTCAACAAGCAGGCCTTCTATGAGGAGGGAGAGCAAACGGGCTGCCTTTTGGCCAAAATTGGCTCCCAGATGTCCCCGTCTATTGGAGCGTTGCGCACTGAGGGGGGGGGGGGGGGGGAGGCTGGTAAACATCCAAACTCAGGTTATGGCTGAACTGGTGAGATTTTACTCTGATTTGTACAAATCCAGGGCGACTTATTCGACCACTGACTTAAGGGATTACCTGCAGGGAATTGAACTGCCTAAACTTTCCGACTCTCACAGAGCACTCCTGGACTCTCCAATTAGTCTGGAGGAACTGCAAGGGGCTCTTAGGCTCTTTCCGAACTCAAAGGCCCCAGGGGACGACGGTCTCCCAATGGAGGTCTTCAAACAATATGGGGAGGCAATTCTGCCCCGCCTGTTGAGGGTTCTTAACTACGCAAGGGAATGCCAGAGCCTGCCTGACTCCATGACCAGGGCTAACATTGTTCTTCTCCTAAAACCAGGTAAAGACCCCTTAGACCCGGGCTCATATAGACCGATATCACTTTTACAGAGTGATATCAAACTCCTGGCCAAGGTTTTGCCCTTGAGACTGAATGGGGTTATCTCTCCATCATACACTCGGACCAGGCAGGTTTTATGCCCCAAAAGTCTACAGACATTAATCTCCGTAGGCTTTACCTAAATCTTCAAACACAAGGAGAGAATGTGGGTGACAGGGCCTTGCTCTCTCTGGACGCCCACAAAGCGTTTGACAGCGTGGAGTGGGAATATTTATGGGCTGTCATGGGTAAGTTTGGCTTCGGCGAAGGGTTTTTGTCATGGGTGAAGCTATTATACTGCTCCCCTCGGGCGACTATCAGAGAGGCGGGACATATTTCCGCCCCATTCACCCTGCACAGGGGCACTCGGCAAGGGTGCCCACTGTCGCCCCTCCTTTTTGCCGTGGCCATCGAACCCATGGCATCCTTGATTAGAGCAAACCAGAGGATACGAGGCTTCCAGGATGGGAGATTTCAGGAAAAAAAAAAATCATGCTATACGCAGACGATACCATGCTACTTCTGGGAGACTCATCTGATTGCCTGCGGGAGGCTATGGAGACAATAGGAAAGTTTGGCATTTATTCAGGACTGACTATAAACTGGACCAAATCCTCCCTGCTGCTGCTGGATGCCAATCCGGACAGTGGAGGTCGGATAATACATGGCGTGCCGGTGTCCACAGGTATGAAGTACCTGGGTATACAGGTCACGTCTGAACCTATTGACTATATTTCCCTTAACCTACCCCACTTTTAAATAGAATTCGAAACAAAACTAAAATTTGGTCCCGTCTTAAGATGTCACTGGTCGGAAGAGTCAACTTGATAAAGATGATCTTTATGCCCCAACGTCTATATATTCTGCACAATACCCCTATGGTAATCCCTCTTAAATTCTTTTGCATTATTAACTCAATTTTTAGAGCTTTCATTTGGTTAGATAGACCCCCACGGATTAAACTAGAACAACTACAAAGGTCCAAGGAGGCGGGGGGGCCTCGACCTCCCTAATCCTTGGGCCTACTACCTGGCAGCACAGGCACAGCATATAGCAAGGGCTATGCAGGGGGGGGACAGGGGGAGAGGAGGAGACCATATGCTTGGACCCAGTTAAGGCCCTGATGTGTCTGGCCTCTGGCCACGGCGATGTACCCTCGGGAATGGAGGCCTTGGCCTATGCAAAATCAAACAAACGATTGCCCACCTATGCTCTTATGCAGAAAATCTGGAATAAACTACGACAAATACAGGGGGTGGAGGGCTTCACTGAGTACAGCCCAATATGGGAGAATAGGCACTATGAGGAGCTACTACTGCCGGATTGTGGTGCTTGGTGGAGGAGACACGGGGTTACGCATTTGGGACAAATTTTTACAGCAGGGAGGCTGACTACCTTCCCCGATTTGAGGGAGAGATTTCACCTACTGCAGTCCATGCTTTTCTACTACCTACAACTGCAACATGCAGTGAAGGCGCAGGTGGGAGGGACCCCGTGGGCTCTTTCACCGGCCCCGATCTTCCGATCTATGGCTAACTTAACAGTTCCAGGGATTTATTTCCAGAACTTACTCTATGGTCCTAACTGCCTGCCTCGGAGGATTCCCGCAGATGGCACTAAATAAATGGAAGAGGGATTGTGGTACATTTGAGGATGAGCAATGGGAGGAGGCACTACAGGCAGTACAATATTGCTCGTTAAATGTGGCCCAGCGGCTATCTCAATTATATATTGTGCTCCGAGTACACTACACGCCTGACAGGCTGTTTAGGATGGGGGTGCGACAGGACCCAGACTGCCCCAGGTGCGCAAGTGATCACAGGGATTTGATCCACCTGCTGTGGAGATGCCCCAAACTACACCTATTCTGGAGAGGGGTACTGGACACTATTAACAGAGTGTTCCAGATTACCATACCCTCAGACCCGAAACCATGTCTACTTGGGATCCTAGATGACGTTTCCATAGGGAACAATAGTGGACAGGCCGTGGCCAGGGCCCTGTTCCAAGCACCGAAGATGATTCTTCGGCATTGGAAGGCGACCGAGCCTCCAACACTGGGGGAATGGATCGCCCAAATGGGGGATACTATTAGGATGGAAAAGTAAATTTTTCAACACAGAGGGCGACCGGAAAAATTTGAGAAACTCTGGGCACTTTGGTTGGATACTCCTGGCCTTTCACCGGTTGATCTAGTTATGGACAGAATGCTGAGATAAGAGCAAGGGAAGTGAAGTTAGAGTGGGGGGGGGGGGGCAGTGACTGTTAGACAACCACTGTAAATGATTCTGTATGGGTGAATCAGGGTACAGCTAGAATATAAGGTGTCAATATATGAGGAGGATGGGACGATGTGGCATGTGAAGTGGTGAAATAAATGTTTTGTTGTTATTCAATAAGCTTTCTCTGATTTAAAAAAAAAATAAAAATAAGAAAAAAAAGGTTTTAAAAAACACCCCGTCACGACGAGCTTGCGCACAGAAGCGGGCGCATACACGAGTAGCGCCCGCATATGAAAACGGTGGTCAAACCACACGTGAGGCATCGCCACGATTGGTAGAGCGAGAGCAATAATTCTAGCCCTAGATCTCCCCTGTAACGCAAAAAATGCAACCTGTAGAATTTTTTAAATGTCTCTTATGGTGATTTTTTAGGCTAAAAGTTTGACGCCATTCCACGAGCAGGTGCAATTTTGAAGCGTGACATGTTAGGTATCAATTTACTCGGCGTACCATTATCTTTCACAATACAAAAAAAAAAATTGGGCTAATTTTACTGTTGTCTTATTTTTTTATTCAAAAAAGTGAATTTTTTCCAAAAAAAGTGCGCTTGTAAGACTGCTGCGCTAATACGGTGTGAAAAAAAGTATTTCAATGACCGCCATTTTATTCTATAGGGTGTTAGAAAAAAAAAAACAATATAAAATGTTTGGGGGTTCCAAGTAAGTTTCTAGCAAAAAAAAAATTGTTTTAAACATGTAAACACCAAATCTGAAAAAGAGGCCTGGTCCTTAAGTGGTTAATGTTTATTTACTATTAATATTTTTTTTTTTTAGCTACATTTGATGCACTTTGTAGTATAATATTTAGTGGTGTAATAGTCACTTGGTTTAGTGCCACGGGTTTCAATTATTTATAACAGGAACAAATACACAGACATTACACATTATTTTAAGTGGCTTCTTAGTGGGGAAGGGTTCTTTTGCTGGAAGCGCAGTGGTAAATACACAGGTGAAAGGGCATTAGTGAGTATTATTGATTTGCATAGAAATAAAACATGACAAAGGGTTGCAGAATCTACATGCAGCAAGTTATTCCAAATGTAAGCAAGCTCTGAAAATTATCAGCAGAGCTCTAAAGTGGTTACAGATATCGTATTGTGCTGGAAAAGGTCAATAAGAAAAGTTTCCATTACATGGACACTGCCGGGTGGACACAAGAGGTTCACAAACTGGTTTTCAGAGAAAACCAACAAGTTAGGAGAATCAGTCGGTTAATAAGCCACATCTTCTGCTAAAAGATACACGTAATCATGTGGCTTCAGTCCAAGGACAACTTTACCAATAGGCAACGAATCCACTGATGGTTCTGTACATGGGACAGAACACGTTAGATATCCAAAATTGTACTCGTCACCGAATGTGAAATGAGAGGAAGTCTTCTACTGTGGAAATGTGGATACCTGTTCTAAGAGCATATAAAAAAAAAAAAAAAAAAAAAAAAAAAAAAAAAAAAAACACACACAATCTTGACCTACTGTCTTCTTTCTTCCCACAGCAACTAGACCAATCCTGGGGAGATGCCAGGGAACGCTGGAAATACCAAGTCTCACCAGAAGTTGCTTCTGCACCGTGCTGGAGATATGGGATACTCGGCATTCCCCAGATCAGGACTGACATCACACAATGCAAATTGGTGGCTGGGGGTAGCAAGTACAAGTAGTAAATTTCCTTTTTTCCCCCCTACTTTGAAGCTGCTATTTTTTTTTACAAGGTCTGCTTTAAAAAAAAAAAAAAAAGAAGTCTCATGGAGGTGTAGATATGAAGTAGTTGCAACTGTGCTGCAGGAAATCAGCAGCACTGCAAAAACATGAACAAAGACAAATGTAAGAATAAAAAAAAAAAAAAAAAAAAAAAAAGGGAAGAATGGTATTGTTTTGGCAAGTAGTTAACTGTACAAAAGGCAACCACCCCAACCTGTAATGTTCACGTTTATTTTTTTATTGGTTTGTTTGCTATGTAGCATTAGGGGGTTAAGGAACGTACAATTGATTTGATAATTGGGTTATACACCTGTGGGGCACACCTTGTGTCTAGGATAAAGATATGAGTTTTGGCAGTATGTTACACAGTCAGATAAGCCTGATGAAGAGCAGTGATGCTCGCAACTGTACAGTGGCTTGCATGTTTTCAAAATTGATCAAGTAAAAAAAGGATTGCATCGGAGCACGTGTCTCATCTTTATATCGGTGGAGAATTGGGAGCCCACCCTGAGACAGTGCTTCAATAGCAGAAAAGAAGAGAAAAGTAACCCCACCCATTTGAAAAAAAAATAAAATAAATAATTATAATATATATATATATATATATATATATATATATATATATATATATATATTATTACACACACAGATTAAGGGCGGGTATGCCTGGAGGAAGTACACTCCTCCTTAATCCCTTGGAGCGGGCCACACACAAATATGCTGCCTCTCGTCACATGGTCCTTGCTGCAGAGGGGCCGCATATTTGAGTGAATCATTGGCAATACAGCTGTGCCGATAGCACACATGCGGTGTGCCTAACTGGATCACGTGACTGCCAATCATGTGCTCTTAAGACCAGCCCCGCCTCCCAGAGTTATAAACCTCTTAAAGGGCTGGGAGGTGCCAGCGTGAAGCAGTTAAAGGTATAGTGACGCACTGGAAACCCAGCAAGCACACAATGGCAGTGAAGGTATCCAGTTCACCCCTCACCAATTAACCAACAGTACAAAAATAGCAACCACCCCAACATATACCTGGCCTTTGCAGCAAGGAGCACATGAAAGAGCGTAGTGTCAAGTATTTATCCCTACATGCCAGCCCCGGCATCCATTGTAGCCCTAGTTCATACCAATATGATTTTTCATGTGATTTGACAGTTCAAATATCGCATGACATGTCACAGTCTAGTTTCAGCAGTGGAACCTTTCAAATCGTTGTTCATTTCTGAACTTATGGATACCATGGGTTGTTGCCGACAAGTGGTTAAAATTTTATGTCAATAGCGCCTTTAGAAATCTATTTAACTAGAAAAACAGTGATATGTTCAATACTTCATTTTACCCGCTGTATATTGCTCTTACAAGAGCTTGATCACTTTTCTCCTGATTTTCAGGTGTCGTTTTATCTATAAATGAAGGGATAGTGTATTTTTGGGAGCCCATGGTTTGTAACACTTCCTCACTTGAAGATGCTGCTGATGAAGAAACACTTTGTGATGATCCAGAAGAAGCAGAAAAAGAGTGTTTCTGGAATCAGAACTGTGTGTGTGTGTGTGTGTGGGGGGGGGGGGGGGGGGGGGCTACTTGCACTCTCGGTATGGTCCTCATCATTTTATTCCAAAGTATTTTTTTAATGTATTTAGGGCACCTCTAGCATGCAAGGATGTGTCTTGTCATCCTTGTAGCATTTGGAAAAGATTTATTCTTCTCACAATATTTGGAAATTTAAGCTTTTCTCTCAGCAGAAACTGTGCTGTGGAAAGGTTTCCAGTCTCTAGATGTTGGTCTCCCCATTTTACTGAGAGGAGGAAAAGAAAAAACAATTTACTTAGCAGGCTATAGGTAAACATTTTACTGTACTGTGATGGTGGAGAACATTATTGGAATCATTTAAAAGGTTATAAAGATAAACTAAAGCCTCAAAAACATGATCAGATTATTGGACAAATTTTCATCCGTTTTTTGTTGCATACTAGTCTCATGTCGAAAGTGAAGAGGTTTCATTTTATACAAAAATTCTCGTGTGACAGAATTCAACTTCAGAAGTGATGTCATGTGTTGAATTATTTTGTATGTATTTTTTCATTTGAGCATGCGAACTCCTGCTCTAACTTTTTTTTTTTTTCCCCCAGACAAAAACCTGTACCAATTATATGAAAAAAGTTGAATACATTCTCTGGTCCTGCATACATATGTAAATGGCGATCACACCACACGTGTGAGGCAACGCTGCAAACATAAGAGCGAGAGCAATAATCCTAGCTCCAGACCACCTGTGTAACACTAAACTGGCTTTTAAAGCTTCACCTATGGAGATTTTTAAATACCACAGTTTGTCACCATTCCTTGAGCATGTACAATTTTAACGCGTGACAGGTTAGGTATCTAGTTACTCAGCGTAACATCTTTTATAATTTACCCAAAAAATTGGTTATTATTAGAGGTCGGCTGATATTTGGCATTTTTTAAATAATCGCCATTGGCCGATTGTGCTGATAATATATCAACTTACAAAAGACTTCTGTAATAGAAGTCAATGTAAGTTGCTTTCCTCCTCTCTGGGCAGTCTGCCAAGAAAGGATCAAAGAGATACAATGTTTCTTCTTCAATGGACTGAACTCCCTGTGTAAAGTTCTCAATTTAACCATTTAAAGACTAAATCTTTTCTGACACTTGTTGCTTACAAGTAAAAATCCTATATTTTCTGCTAGAAAATCACTTAGAACCCCCAAAAATTATATATATATTTTTTAGCAGAGACCCTAGGGAATAAAATAGCGGTTGTTGCAATATTTTATGTGACACGGTATTTGCGCAGAGGTCTTTCAAACGCAATTTTTTGGGAAAAAATACACCGATAAAAAAAAAAAAAAAAAAAAGTAAAGTTAGCCCTTTTTTTCGTCCAAAAGTTTTGAGTACCTGTTTTTGTGTATTTAATGTATAGTGTTTTTTTTTCTTTTTTTTTTATCTAAATTATACATACAAGTGAACTGATTGGAGGTTTGTTTTGTTTAATAAATGTTTAAATGTAAAAAACATTTCTGTATCTCTTATTACTGAAGGCTGCTTTCACACTGGAGCGGGCAGGCGTTGACGGTAAAACGCTGCTAGTTTTAGTGGCGCTTTACCGTCATTTTAGCGGTGCTATTCGGCTGCTAGCGGGGCACTTATAACCTAGCTAGTGGCCGAGGAAGGGGTTAAATGCGATTGTGAAGCACTGCTGCCAAATCGCATTGCATGCGCTTCCGCAGCGGTGCCCATTCATTTCAATGGGCAGGAGTGGTAGAGGAGCGGTTTACACCGCTCCAAAGATGCTGCTTGCAGGATTTTTTTTTTTAATGTCCTGCCAGTGCATCGCCTCAGCACTCGGACTTTCACACTGAGACTGCAGGGGAGCTGTTTTGAAGGCAATTTACAGGCACTATTTTTAGCCCAAAAGCGCCCCAGTGTGAAAGGTGTCCAACTTAGATTTTATGAGATGAAAGGAAAAAAAAAAAAACTGCACTATATATCGGCCATTGGCCCCTGCGATTTCTAAATAATCGGCATCGGTCGACCTCTAGTTATTATATTGTGTTTGTGTGCATTAAAAATTCATCAAAGCGTATTTTTTTTTCCCAAAATTTGTGTGAGAAAACGCTGCACAAAAAAAAAAAAAAAAATTGCAAAACCCATTATTTTATTCTCTAGGGAGAGAGTATACATCTCCAAAAATTGTTTTCTGTATTATGCCGATAGAGCAAAAGGTGCCGATAATGTGATTTTACTGTGCTTATGGGTGTGTTTTTAACCACTTCAGCCTCGGACCAATAAATACCTTAAGGACCAGAGGTCTTTTTGCAATTTCGCACTGCGCTGCTTTAACTGGTAATTGCGCGGTCATGCAATATTGCACCCAAACGAAATTTGCATCCTTTTCTTCCCACAAATAGAGCTTTCTTTTGATGGTATTTGATTGCCTCTGCGATTTTTTTTTTTGCGATATAAATGGAAAAAGAGCGAAAATTTTGAAAAAAAAAGATATTTTCTTCTTTTTGTTATAAGAAAAATCGAATAAACTAAATTTTAGTCATACATTGAGGGCAAAATTTATTCAGCCACATGTCTTTAGTAAAAAAAATGTCAATAAGCGAATATTTTTTGGTTTGCGCAAAAGTTATTGCGTCTACAAACTAGAGTACATTTTCTGGAATTTACACAGCTTTTAATTTATGACTGCCGATCTCATTTCTTGAGGTGCTAAAATGGCAGGGCAGTACAAATCCCCCCCAAATGACCCCATTTTGGAAAGTAGACACCCCAAGGAAATTGCTGATGGGTATGTTGAGCCCATTGAATATTTATTTTTTTTGTCCTAAGGGATTGAATAATGACAAAAAAAAAAAAAAAAAAATTTTTTTACAAAAAGTTGTCACTAAATGATATATTGCTCACACATGCCATGGTTATATGTGGAATTGCACCCCAAAATACATTCTGCTGCTTCTCCCGAGTACGGGGATACCACATGTGTGGGACTTTTTGGGAGTCTAGTCGCGCACGGCACCCCGAAAACCAATCACCACCTTCAGGATTTCTAAGGGTGCAAATTTTTGATTTAACTCCTCACTACCTATCACAGTTTCGAAGGCCATAAAATGCCAAAATAGCACAAAACCCCCCCAAATGACCCCATTTTGGAAAGTAGACACCCCAAGCTATTTACTGAGAGGCATGTTGAGTCCATGGAATATTTTATATTTTGCCAAAAGTTGCGGGAATATTACAAACTTTTTTTTTTTTGCACAAAGTTGTCACTAAATGATATATTGCTCACACATGCTATGGGCAGAAGTCAAATTACACCCCAAAATAAATTCTGCTGCTTCTCCCGAGTACGGGGATACCACATGTGGGGGACTTTTTGGGAGCCTAGCCACGTACGGGACCCCGAAAACCAAGCACTGCCTTCCGGATTTGAATATAAAATGCTATAAAAAACAAACTAACCAGAGTCACCCGTAACACTTATACGGTGATCAGTGGTGAAAGGGTTAACTAGGGGCAATCAGGTGGTTCAAATTTTTATTAGGTAGTATATGGGGGTCCCTGGCGCTATATAAAAACCTGACGGGGAACCTAAATAACTAACTGGCTAACCAGCGTCACCAGTGACACTTATACTGTGATCGCTGGTGAAAGGGGGTGAAAGGGTTAACTAGCAGCAATCAGGGGGTTAAAACCATTATTGGGTAGTATATCGGGGTACCTAGCGCTATAAAAACCTGGCGGTGAACCTAAAAAAATAACTAGCTACCTAGCGACACTGATGCAGCGTTCAGAAAAATTATCGCTTAGTGACACTGGCAAAAGGGGGTGAAAGGGTTAACTAGCGGAAATCAGGGGGTTAAAACCATTATTGGGTAGTATATCGGGGTACCTAGCGCTATAAAAACCTGGCGGTGAACCTAAAAAAATAACTAGCTACCTAGCGACTGTAGCGACACTAATGCAGCGATCAGAAAAACGATCGCTTAGTGACACTGGCAAAAGGGGGTGAAAGGGTTAACTAGCGGCAATCAGGGGGTTAAAAACATTATTGGGTAGTATATCGGGGTACCTAGCGATATAAAAACCTGGCGGTGAACCTAAAAAAATAACTAGCTACCTAGCGACACATGCAGCGATCAGAAAAATGATCGCTTAGTGACACTGGCAAAAGGGGGTGAAAGGGTTAACTAGCGGCAATCAGGGGGTTAAAAACATTATTGGGTAGTATATCGGGGTACCTAGCGCTATAAAAACCTGGCGGTGATCCTAAAAAAATAACTAGCTATCTAGCGACTGTAGCGACACTAATGCAGCGATCAGAAAAACGATCGCTTAGTGACACTGGCAAAAGGGGGTGAAAGGGTTAACTAGCGGCAATCAGGGGGTTAAAAACATTATTGGGTAGTATATCGGGGTACCTAGCGATATAAAAACCTGGCGGTGAACCTAAAAAAATAACTAGCTACCTAGCGACACTAGCGACACATGCAGCGATCAGAAAAATTATCGCTTAGTGACACTGGCAAAAGGGGGTGAAAGGGTTAACTCTAGGGGCAATCAGGGGGTTAAATCTTTATTGGGGGGTGATAGGGGGCTACCCTGGACCTAACACTAACTGTCCTGACAGTTTTTACTGTCACAACTGACACTGAATGCATTGATCAGTAAAGAAATGATCAATGCATTCAGTGACACTGTGACTGGGGGGGGAGGGGGGGCGGGGATCGGGGGGGGGTTTGTGTGCCTGTGTGTACCTACATGTCAGTGTAGTGTTGGTGCACACTTACTTTTACTGTTCTCCTCGTAGTCCGGTCAAAAAGACCGCCCCGAGGAGAATGACATCACTTCCTCCTTCCTGTGTAAACAATACACAGGGGAGGAAGCTTCTCATTGGCCAGGAGCGATCCAGAGGGGGTGGCCATCCCCTCATCACGGAGCGCTCCTGGAACGAACCGGACCGCCGTATCCAGCGGGAGGGGGTCCGATCGGACCCCCCACCCGCTGGAAGGCAATCACGTAGATGTACGTGATTATGCCTGCCTGTGCCATTGTGCTGACGTACAATGGCAATACGGCGGTCCTCAAGTGGTTAAGGTAATTTGTTTCAACAACATAACACGTGTGTTATTGATGCAGTCTTGCTGTGTTTTCAATGCATTTCAATGGGGAGGTGTGTTTTTTTTAGGGCTGTTACTGATGAAAGTTTTCGTGTTTGATTTAAATCGACTAATTTCGATGAATTATAAAACGCACATACAGATCCAACTACTTTTAGCTGATCTTGCATTGCAACTCTGCATTAGTCAGTGGTAAATATGGTATACATTATATACAATCACCCGACACTAGTTAGTTTCCACAATCCATGACTTAAATTCATAGTTCACACACATACATTTTAAATTCAAACTGTAGCACTGACGCAAGTCATTTCTTTTTAAATAAACTTTAAGAAAAACTTAGAAAGTTAGTTTAACTTTAATTATAAAACTTATCTAGTATATTGACTGTCAGTCACTTTATAGTAGACATCACTCTACAGTCTATTTAACCACTTTCAGACCGGACCATTTTGCTGGCTTTTTTCGATTCAGCACTGCGTCGCTTTAACTGACATTTGCGTGGTCATGCGACGTGGCTCCCAAACAAAATTGACATCCTTTTTTTCCCACAAATAGAGCTTTCTTTTGGTGGCATTTGATCACCCCTGCAGTCTTTATTTTTTGCGCTATAAATAAAAAAAGAGTGACAATTTTGGGAAAAAAAAAAAAAAAAAAAAAAAAAAAACTTATTTTTTACTTTTTGCTATAATAAATATCCCCCAAAAAATATATAAAAAACATTTTTTTTTTTTTTGCTTCTACATATTTTTGATAGAAAAAAAAAAAACGCAATAAGCGATTACCAATTTATAGCATTTACAAAATAGGGGTTCGTTTTATAAAAAAAATGTTTTACTAGTAATGTCGGTGATCAGCGATTTTTATTGTGACTGCGACATTATTGCGGACACATCTGAGATTTTTTGGGACCATTGTCATTTATACAGCAAACAGTGCTATACAAATGCACTGATTCCTGTGTAAATGACACTGGCAGTGAAGGGGTTAACCAGGGGGTGGCAGTGTAGGGGTTAAGTGTGTCCTAGGGGCGTGTTACTAACTGGGGGGGGGCATGGTTGTGTTAGTGAACACTGATCTCTGCTCCAATCACAGGGAGCAGAGATTAGCGTCAATTGTTACTAGGCACAACGTGGAGATGCTGTTTACTTCCGTATCTCCCCGTGACACTCACGAGGGTCCCGACCGACGCGCACGTGATGGCATGGCGGCATTCTTAAAAAAGGATGTACCTGTACGCTGATATGCCTGTCCGTGCCATTCTACCGATGTACATCGTCATGCGTCAGTCGGGAAGTGGTTAAATAGCACTGTTGTTATGGCAACAGCCGAAGCCGGACATAGCCGGGCATGGCTAGGACGTCACACATCAATCAAAAGCAAGCGCCGCCAAGGCAACAGCAGAAGCCGATCCACACGGCAAAAATATCACAGCTTATCAGCCTCTAAGGACAACAATGTTAAAAACGGAGGTTATCAAAAAAAAATTGCCTACACTTAGCTCACTGAATGATCCCAGTTAACCACATCCATATTTACCATCACTGTCCAGGCTGTCCGGTGACGTCACGGACATCGACGCCACCGGACTCCTCCCCCCCCTTTTGCCTTCGTTAGCAGACAGAGGCACTTGGGGAAGTGGGAGGTGTCTGGTGATGTCACAGACATCGACATAAATCCAACGGACCTCCCTGAAGCCGGCGGAGAGGCGAGTACTGATCAGAAGAACTTTGATCGATCAAAAAAAAATAAAAAAATTAACGATTGATCGTTAATTTCCGCAGCCCTAATCATACATATTACACACACACGTATATATATATGTATATATATATATATATATATATATATATATATATATATATATATATATATATATATATATATATATATATATATATATATATATATATATTTTTTTTTTTTTTTTTATTTTTTTTTTCTTTGTGGGGGGGGGGGGGGTGTTCCAAGTAGTTTTCTAGCAAAAAAAAATATATACTGATTTTGACATGTAAACAGAAAGCGCCAGAAAGGCTTGCAGTGGATAACGTATCCCGTATGTATACAATGTATATTTTTCTTCATTTAAGAGGAGGAGAAAAAAAAAAAGCAGCACAGCAGCGGGCTTTACAGTGACTGATAATCATAGCCAATCAGAGCTGTGTTAGATCGCTCTCTCTGCACAAAACACAGTGGTACATATAAAAGATCCATATCCGTGAGGCTGCATGTGCACATACACTCATTGTGAAGTGGTTAAAGTGTAAATAAAGGTAAATCTTATTTTAGCGTTGGCTAGAGTGGAGGGGATTAGAACCCCTGTCAGGTTTATATTGCCTTCTGTGTCCCAGTTAGGGAGATTAATTTGCCCTGTGGGGATAGAAAATCCCAGATTTTGGATTGTCACCAGGAGTTGTGCGAAATCTTCCAATGGGGACACTAGTTCGGGTGACACCCACTTCCTGTTTTGGCTATGGGACAGGAAGTGAAGGGAAAGCTCCCTAAGGGGACATGGAGAGACTGTGAGAACTGACAGAGGTTATAACCCATCACTCTATCCAAAATTAAACAAGTTTTGCCTGTAGCCCAAGTCTATGCACGCTCCATAACACAGCTCTCATGCAGTATGAAGGGGGGGAAGTAACAGAGCTGCAGACAGAGCACAGCATGGCTCCTCTCACCTGCCCATCATCACACACGGAGCTCCGTACCGGCACCGGGGAGACCAGCAGAGCGCACAGCGCACACACCCGCCACATCCCGGCCGCTCTCAGCTTAACATCCTGGAGACTCGGCCTGCCGCTAGCCGCGTCACCGCTACGTCATCGCTTTCCAGCCGGGCCGCGTCTTCACCAATCAGCGGAAGAACAGCCATCCAAGCTGAACCACATTGGCTTACTCTGCGCTCCACCCACCAATTACAACGCGTCACATAACCCGGTGTAATGTTTTCATAAGACACGCTTCCTCCCAGGAGGTGGAGAGAGGGCGGGACCAAGAGAGCACGTTGGCTGATACAGTGCTGCTTACCTACATGCAGAGTGCTGATTAGGTGTGTAGAGTGCAGCTGGTGCACTGTATAGAGAAAGGCTGATATTTACAGAGGGAGTCATTTATATACTGAAGGCGAGGGATGTGAAAGAAACATACTTACCTCTATTCAGCTCTCTTCCACTGGCTCAAAGACTGAGAACTGAATGATCACATGGCCACTGAGCACTCCGTGCTTGGTTCTTCTTTAGATGGCTTTCACAAAGAGCCGCCCCGAGTGTCGGCGGTAAAGAGACGCTATTTTTAGCACTGCTTTACTGTCATTTTAGCAGCGCTATTTGGCCGCTAGCGGTGTGGGCAAAAAGGGGTTAAATGCCACCAGTATCACAGTGCTGCCCCATTGATTTCAATGGGGAGGAGCGGCGAGTTCACCGCTCCAAAGAAGTTGCTGGCAGGAATTTTTCTGACGCCCTGCCAGCGTACCACCCACTATGAAAGCTCTCAGGCTTTCACATTGGAGTGAATCGAGCCGTTTTTTTCAGGCTCTGTAGCGCCTGAAAAAACGCTGGCAGTGTGAAAGGGGTCTTAAGCAGAGATTAGTGACCATCAGTCACCGCACCCCCCCCCCCCGCCACTAGAGCGGCAGGGTTGCGGCAGATTTTGTAACGGAAGCGTCATCTTGTTTCACCCCCTGACTCATCCACAGTAAAGCTACAGTGCGAAGGCAGCAAGCAGACATCTTGTTACATGCACCAGTGTCTAGACATGTGCATTCGTTTTCGTCCGAATGCATTTTCGTCCGAATTTCAGCTATTTTCGTTTTCGTTTTGACAAACGATAACGAAAGCACAAGATCCGAAAAACGAAAGATCCGACATAAATAAATGCTTTATTTTCGTTTTCATTGTTACAACAGTTCGATATAGAATAGGAGATTCGACATGACTCTGACAACAATCTGTGTCTATAGAACCTGTGTTCGAATGTGCCTAACCTTACCTCTATTAGTCCAAGATTATATAGAGAAAATATTCGACAGAGAAAAAAGATTTGACAGAGAGAAAAGATTCTGCAAGATACTGTCCTAAAAAGTGTTTGGGGACCCGGGTCCTGCCCCAGGGGACATGGATCAATGCAAAAAAAAGTTTTAAAAACGGCCGTTTTTTCGGGAGCAGTGATTTTAATAATGATTAAAGTGAAACAATAAAAGTGTAATATTCCTTTAAATTTCGTAGGGGGGGTTGTCTATAGTATGCCTGTGAAGGGGCGCATGTTTCCTGTGCTTAGAATTGTCCCTGCACAAAGTGTCATTTATGCAGGAAAAAAAGTCCTTTAAAATCACTCGCAGCTATAATGAATTGTCGGCTCCGTAATACAGAGAACACTCATTGAAAGTCATTGATAAAAAAAACTAAATAAATAAATAAATAAAAGCGTGGGGGTCCCCCAAATTCAATTACCAGGCCCTTCAGGTCTGGTATGGATATTAAGGGGAACCCTGCCTCAAATTTAAGAAAAAATTTGACGTGGGGTTCCCCCTAAATATCCATAACCAGACCCTTCAGGTCTGGTATGGATATTAAGGGGAACCCCGCGTCAAATTTAAAAAAAAATTGACGTGGGGTTCCCCCTAAAAATCCATACCAGACCCTTTATCCGAGCACGCAACCTGGCAGGCCGCAGGAAAAGAGGGGGGGACGAGAGAGCGGCCCCCCCTCCCTCCTGAACCGTACCAGGCCACATGCCCTCAACATTGGGAGGATGCTTTGGGGGTCTGTGACCCCTCAAAGCACCTTGTCCCCATGTTGATGAAGACAAGGGCCTCATCCCCACAACCCTGGCCGGTGGTTGTGGAGGTCTGCGGGCGGGGGGCTTATCAGAATCTGGAAGCCCCCTTTAACAAGGGGACCCCCAGATCCCGGCCCCCCCCTGTTTGAAATGGTAAGGGGGTACAAAAGTACCCCTACAATTTCACAAAGAAAGTGTAAAAAATGGTTAAATAAAACAAACACACTTTTGAAAAATTCCTTTATTAAAAATAAAAAAATAAAAAAAAGATTCCAGCGGCGGTAATCCACTCTTGCTATCCAGCGACGGACGGTCATCTCTCCAGCGATGTCTCATCTCATCCAGCGCAGCGAATCCTCCGTCCTTCTTCTGTCTCCGTGGAGGAGACACTGCAAGGATTCCGGCGGCTGACGTTTGTTATATACGGAGGGCGGGGCCACCCGTCACCTGACCCCGCCCCCCTCTGACGCCGGGGTTCCCTGTGACGTAGGGGTGACCCGCACCCCTCTGATGTAACACAGGCAGGTTTCCGTTACATCAGAGGGGGGCGGGGTCACCTATACGTCACGGGGAACCCCGGGTTTCCCCTTGCGTCAGAGGGGGGCGGGGTCAGGTGACGGGTGGCCCCGCCCTCCGTATATAACAAACGTCAGCCGCCGGAATCCTTGCAGTGTCTCCTCCACGGAGACAGAAGAAGGATGCTGCGCTGCGCTGGATGAGATGAGACATCGCTGGAGAGATGACCGTCTGTCGCTGGATAGCAAGAGTGGATTACCGCCGCTGGAATCTTTTTTTTATTTTTTTATTTTTAATAAAGGAATTTTTCAAAAGTGTGTTTGTTTTATTTAAACATTTTTTACACTTTCTTTGTGAAATGGTAGGGGTACTTTTGTACCCCCTTACCATTTCAAACAGGGGGGGGGGCCGGGATCTGGGGGTCCCCTTGTTAAAGGGGGCTTCCAGATTCTGATAAGCCCCCCGCCCGCAGACCTCCACAACCACCGGCCAGGGTTGTGGGGATGAGGCCCTTGTCCTCATCAACATGGGGACAAGGTGCTTTGAGGGGTCACAGACCCCCAAAGCATCCTCCCAATGTTGAGGGCATGTGGCCTGGTACGGTTCAGGAGGGAGGGGGGGCCGCTCTCTCGTCCCCCCCTCTTTTCCTGCGGCCTGCCAGGTTGCGTGCTCGGATAAAGGGTCTGGTATGGATTTTTAGGGGGAACCCCACGTCAATTTTTTTTTAAATTTGACGCGGGGTTCCCCTTAATATCCATACCAGACCTGAAGGGTCTGGTTATGGATATTTAGGGGGAACCCCACGTCAAATATTTTCTTAAATTTGAGGCAGGGTTCCCCTTAATATCCATACCAGACCTGAAGGGCCTGGTAATTGAATTTGGGGGACCCCCACGCTTTTTTATTTTATTTATTTATTTATTTTTTTATCAATGACTTTCAATGAGTGTTCTCTGTATTACGGGAGCCGACAATTCATAATAGCTGCGAGTGATTTTAAAGGACTTTTTTTCCTGCATAAATGACACTTTGTGCAGGGACAATTCTAAGCACGGGAAACATGCGCCCCTTCACAGGCATACTATAGACAACCCCCCCTACGAAATTTAAAGGAATATTACACTTTTATTGTTTCACTTTAATCATTATTAAAATCACTGCTCCCGAAAAAACGGCCGTTTTTAAAACTTTTTTTTGCATTGATCCATGTCCCCTGGTGCAGGACCCAGGTCCCCAAACACTTTTTAGGACAGTAACTTGCAAATTAGCCTTTAAAATGAGCACTTTAGATTTTGAACGTTGGAGTCCCATAGACTTTAAAGAGGAAGTAAACCCTGATGGGTTTACTTCCTCTTTTTTTCCCTGCAAAGGTAAAGCATAATGGACTACTATGCATCGCATAGTAGCTCATTATGTGTCACTTACCTGACACAGGAGCCAGCTAAGTCGCCGCTGTCCCCTGTAGTCCGCCGCATCCATGTTGCTTGTGGCGTCTCGCAGCTCCGACAAATCACAGCGGCGCAACCGCGATGACGTCACTCCCGCGCGTACGCACGGGAGTCGCGTCTCGCAGCTCCGCCGCTGCCATACGGCGAAGCCGCGATGACGTTACTCCCGCGCATGCGCACGGGAGTCGACAAATTAGGCAAATCCATTCTTGGATTTGCCGCATTTAGTGCGCCTGCGCGCCGCTGTCTACGGCGCATGCGCCGTAGACAGCGGTGCCCATTTTCGGGCAAATATCTCCTAAACCATATAGGTTTAGGAGATATTGCTTGGACCTACAGGTAAGCCTTAATCTAGGCTTACCTATAGGTCCAAGTTGTTTGGAAGGGTTTACTTCCTCTTTAATAGGGTTCTAAAGTATGCTATATACTAGCTCCGTCGAATCTTCTTTATACATTCAACAGACACCATAAGCCTTCAAAGACAGATTCGACCGTGATTCATGTGGATTTTCGGACGAATGCAATTTTTGAACGAAAAACAAAATAAATAAAAACGAATTTCGGGAGTAACTAAATAAATTAAGTTTTCAGACGAAAACGAAATTCCGAAACGAAATATTTTACTCTGCACATGTCTACCAGTGTCTTGCATTTCACACTTATTTTTAAAAGTAAATGGAACTTCTATAGTGAAATGCATGATTTAAAATTCCGTCTGTTTTGATGTTGAATTTTAAAGGCAGCGGTGTTCTGTTAGCTCAAATTAATGTTAAAGATAACTGTGAAATGCAAGGCGCCCATGGGTGTAACAGGATGTCCGCTTTCTGCTTTCTCACTGTATCCTTACTGTGGACAAGTGCGGGGTGTAGCAAGATGGCAGCGGCAGAACGTTACTTCCGTTACAAAATCTGACGGGTCACCAAATCTGATGAAACACAACGGAGTGGAGCAGGGTGGATGCAGCTGGCTTTGGATGTCAGGCAAGTGTTGAGAGCTGAAGCAAGCTGTCAATCAGGTAGCTAGGTTGATCCTGACAATATGGTTGGGATCCTTACAGAGCCCAGGGAAACTCTGTGACATCAGCTGATTGTGGATCACAGACGACAGCAAGTAAATACACTCCTGTGACCAGCAAGCGATGTATAACCAAAAACAGCTTTGGCCATATTTCTTTTTTTAAAACCAATGTAATGCCTGCAATGTACTGTGGATGGGTAGCCGCTGTAGTTAAAGAGGCATACCTGTATGTCCCTGCCTACTTCCGAATTTGCACGCTCCCGCCGTGAATGTACACAGCAGGAGCCTGTCTCAAGTCTTGGCCAATGATTGGGCAGGACCCGCTGATCGTCACAGCCCAGAGCTCTGTGTTGGTAAACAACAAAGCTCTGTACAGAGAGAGCGATCTGTCAGTTTCTGAGAAACAGAGATCATTAGTAAAAGGTAGCATGCTTTACACACAGTTAGGCACACTTTTAACCCCTTGATTGCCCTGCATGTTAACCCCTTCTCAGCCAGTGTCATTAGTACAATGACTGTGTATAGTTTTAGCGATGATCACTGTATTATTGTCACTGGTGGTTAGTCCCCCCCAGTGTCAGATTGCCCAATGCAGGATCTCTGTCTCATTATAGGTCGTTGATTGCCCTCTATTAGTAGTATAAAAAAAATAATAATTAAATTCCAGTATATATACCCCCCATAGTTTGTAGGCACTACAACTTTCATGCAAACCCATCAATATACACTTATTAGGATTTTTTTTGTATCAAAAATATGTAGCAAAATATATTTTGGTCAAAACTTATGACGAAATTAGATTTAAAAAAAAAAAAAAAAAATTATTAGAGGTTGTAAAGCAGAAAGTAAAAAAAAAAATGTTTTTTTCCAAAATTTTCAGTCTTTATTCGTTTATATCGCAAAAGCAAAAAATGACCTTGTCATGAAGGGGGTAAAACCTCCCAGATATGCGATATAAACAAAAAAAAGCGTCAATTTTGAAAGAAAAAAAAAAACACAATATTTTGTAGTTTTTGCTATAATAAATATCCCCAAATAATAATAAAAAAAAAACATTTTTCCTCAGTTTAGGCTGATATGTATTCTTCCACATATTTTTGGTTAAAAAAAAAAACGCAATAAGTCTGTATTGATTGGTTTACACAAAAGTTACAGCGTCTACAAAATAGGGGATAGATTTATGTCATTTTTTTTTTTTTTACTAGTAATAGCGTCAACCTGCAATTTTTATCGGGACTGTGATATCGCGGTGGACAGATTGGACCCTTTTGACAGTATTTTGGAACCATTGGCATTTATACAGCGAACAGAGCTAAAAATATCCATTGATTACTGTATATATGTCATTGGCAGGGAAGGGGTCAACACTAGGGGAGCTATTAAGGAGTTAAATGTGTTCCCTGGGTGTGTTCTAACTGTAAGGGGGATGGGACTGACTAGGGGAGGAGAGAGATCGGTGTTCATACTTAGTATGAAAACACAATCTCTCTCCTCTCCCCTGAGAGAACCTGGATTTGTGCGTTTACACACACACAGATCCCGGTTCTCGCTTTGTTACGAGCGAACGCGGATGCCCGGCGGTCATTGCGCCCGCCAGGCATGCGCATCGGCTCCGGGGACACGTGTCGGGCCTTTGCGTGCGCACGCCCGCTGTCACGGTTTAAAGGAGCAACGTACAGCTACGGCGATTTGCCAAGCCAACCTGCCGCAGTATAACTGCAGCTGGTCGGGTAGTGGTTAAAGCAGGGGTGCCCAACCAGTGGCCCACGGAGCCCACAGGCACAGTGGGAGTGGCCCTCCCACTGTGCCCTCTGGGAGAGGGTATTTAAGACACGGACGTCACATGGTTCTGGGTTCCGGTCCAGTATGCTGTGCTGAGTATATGGTCCTGGTCCTCCTGACCAGCCCCTGGGAAGGCTATAGCCTGGGGTGCAGTTCCACCCAACTTTGATGCCTTAGAGCTGGCTAGCCCAAGGCAAGGGAACTAAGGAAGGATTCCAAGGTGGATGGGTGATGTCTCCAGTCCGGGAGAGACCCAGTGTACTTCAAGCATTCCAGGGGAGGACTCTTTAGAAGAACACCACGCATGAGGTTGGTTTTCTTAACAAGAGCCTGGAAGGGCTGAAGTAACCGAGAGAGTCCGCTCTTGTGGATATCACCAAGCAGGCTGAGAGATCCAGGTTGTCAGGGCTGGCTTAGCCCTTCCTCCCCTGGGCTGGCCGCTCAGCTGTCGGCTAATTGCCGGCTCTCTTCTCTTTCCACAGTTACCAGCTGTTCCTGATGATGCTTGTCTGACCTGCCTATTTAAAGCCTTCCAGCTCACTCTTCCTTTGCCTTCGCGTTGGTCACATCACAAGGAACCATCTCCTGCTGTTTGTTTCAAGACTGGCTTGCCGACATCCCTCCTGGCTTCTTATCCTGCTTGCAGTTGCTCTCCTTGGATCCCTGACTTCTGGCCTGGCTGATTACCCGATCTGGTTAATGAACTTTGGACTGGCTGACTACCCGATCTGGCTACTGGACTCTGGCTATGCTTGACTATGCTTTTTTCTATTTACCTTTTTATTTTTATTAATAAACAAGTGTGATTTGATTGTACTTCTGTCTCAGTCTGATTCATGGTTCCTGACAGTACGCAAAGGCCATGAATTCAGAAGATACAGTCAATCCACTTGGTAATATTTTTTCCAGATTGGATGAGCAAGATCACCGCATGGATCAGTTTGCCTTGGCGTTACAAACGCTCCTGAATTGCACGGCTCACCTGGAATCCCCCACGGTGGTTACTCCGGTACAACCTGAGTCGCAGGCCGTCCCTGCTGCTGCTCCAGTCTCTGTGCAGGCACCCACCTCGAGTAGTACCTCTATAAGAGGTATGTCTGGTTCTGCTCCGCTTCCCCAGCGATCCAGTTCAATGCAGAGGGTTTCTCAATCAGGTTGAGATATACTTCGAAATGCTGCCCCAGGCTTTTCCCATGGACAGAAGCAAAGTAGGTTTTGTGATATCTTTGCTTTACAAGAGAGCCTTGGCCTGGGCTAACCCTGTATGGGAGACGCAAAAACCTGTTGTCTTGTTACCCTGAGTTTGTGGCCTCCTTTTAAAAGGGTTTTAGACGTTCCCGCACGGTCCGCTTCTGCTGCCAAGTGCCTCATCTCCATCAAACAGAGTATGAGAACTGTTGCCGACTACACCATTGAATTCCATACTCTGGCAGTAGAGGTTGCTTGGAACAATGAGGCCCTCGTGGCTGCTTTTTCTCATGGTCTCTCGGATTCCATCAAGGATGAGATAGCAGCACGAGATATACCCACTGAGCTGGAGAGCTTGATCTCGTTTGCCATTCTCATTGACTCCAGACTCAGAAAAAGACTTTCTCCTAAGGAGCGCTTGCGGAAGCCTCCTGTACGTTTGCCTCCGAGCTTTGTAGTCCCACCCATGCCTCCCTCGCCTCCTGGTACCGAGATGGTCAGTGAAGATGAACCCATGCACCTGGGCTTCACGCGTCTCTCTGCGGATAAGAGAGCCTTTAGGAGGAGGGAGAGATTGTGCCTTTATTGTGGCCAGGCAGGTGACTTTTTGAAGTCTTGTCCTACCCGTCCAGGGAACGCCCGAACCTTGAGGTCCTGTCATGGACAGACCTTAGGTGGCGTTGTTTCGTCCCCAGTTATCCAGAAGGATAAACCCCTGGTTTCGGTCACCCTTTCTTGGGCTGAGTCGTCCATTGAGATACAGGCTCTAATCGACTCGGAGGCTGCAGGCATGTTCATTGATGCTAAATTTGTTTCGCAGCACTCGATTCCGCTTCAGCTGCGTGACACTCCACTTGCCATTGAGGCTCTTGATGGGAGACCTTTACAGCCTGCCCATGTGACTCATGAGAAGGTTCCGTTGTCCATGGCCGTAGGGGCTCTTCACCATGAGATAATCCAATTTCAAGTTATTTCCTCACCCAAATTTATGCTGGTTATTGGTTATCCTTGGTTACAAAGGCACAACCCCTCTTTTGATTGGCTCCGTGCTGAGGTTCTCTCCTGGTCACCACAATGCAGTGAGACATGATTCCTGAAGGTATCCAAGGTCCTGTGCACCGCTTCACTCCCATCCCTGCCGGAGGAGTATCGTGATTTTGGCGATGTCTTTGATAAAGGTCAAGCCGGTAGTTTGCCTCCACACCAGCCTTATGATTGCGCAATGGACCTTCAACCTGGTGCCATACCTCCTCGTGGCCGGGTTTACCCTTTGTCGGTCTTGGAGGATAAGGCCATGGAGGAGTATGTTGCTGACGCACTTTCTGGAGGTTTCATCCGCAAGTCCTCGTCTCCTGCAGGTTGCTGTTTTTTTCTTTGTGAGAAAGAAGAGCGGTGAACTGAGACCTTGTATAGATTATAGGGGTCTCAATCGTGTCAAGATTAAGAATGCCTACCCGATTCCATTGATTACAGAGTTATTTGACTGCCTCATGGGAGCAACGGTTTTCACAAAGCTTGACCTGAGAGGGGCATACAATTTCATGCGCATTAAGGAGGACGACGAGTGGAAAACTGCATTTAATACCAGAACAGGCCATTATGAATACCTGGTAATGCCTTTTGGCCTTTGTAACGCCCCGGCAGTTTTCCAGGAATTTATTAACGATGTCTTCCAAGATTTGTTGCAATTGTGTGTGGTGGTTTCTCTCGATGATATCCTCATATTTTCCAAGTCCCTGGAGAGCCACCACACAGATGTCTGTCGTGTACTTCAGAAACTAAGAGAGAACAATCTCTATTGTAAACTGGAGAAGTGCGAGTTCCATCATGAACAGGTTACATTCCTGGGCTATGTCATTTCCACTGCTGGTTTTTTGATGGACCCAGAGAAACCGTCGGCAGTCCTACAGTGGCCTCAACCCGTTGGTTTACGTCCTCTGCAGCGTTTCCTGGGCTTTGCCAACTACTATCGGAAGTTTATTGGTAACTTCTCATCTCGGGTCAAGCCTCTGACTGATATGACCAGAATGGGCGGTAACCCACAGAGTTGGTCTCCGGAGTCCATTAAGGCCTTTGAGACTTTCAAGGCTGCTTTTGTTTCTGCTCCTGTGTTGGCACATCCTGATCCTACGTTGCCTTTTATCCTAGAAGTTGATGCTTCTGAGACTGGAGTTGGCGCCCTTCTGTCTCAGCATCCTAACTCTGAGAGCGCTATGCATCCTTGTGGCTACTTTTCCAAGAAATTGTCACCTGCTGAGTGCAATTATGAGATTGGTGACAGAGAGCTGTTGGCGATCATTTTAGCCCTGAAAGAATGGAGACATCACCTTGAAGGTACCACTGTGCCCGTTCTTATTCTTACTGACCATAAGAATCTTACATTCTTGTCTGAGGCTAAACGGTTCTCTCCTAGAAGGGCGTGATGGGCTCTTTTCTTGTCGAGCTTTAATTACATTGTCTCATTCTTACCCGGTACTAAGAATGTAAGGGCTGATGCCTTGTCACGACAATTTTCCTCTACTTCCAAGTCGGAGTCGGTTCCGGTTCCTATGATTCCTCCTGATCGTATCTTGGCTATGGTTCGCATCAGTCTTACTTCTCCTTTGGGTTACAAAATTCTTGCTGCTCAGATCCATGCTCCTCCTGATAAACCTTGTGACCACTGCTTTGTCCCAGGGAGTCTCCGTACTGCAGTGCTCCAGACTTACCATTCTCCCAAGGCAGCTGGCCATCCTGGGAAGAATCAACTCATTTGGGCCATCTCCCAACAATTCTGGTGGCCTAGTCTACGGGCTGATGTTACTGCCTTCGTAGCTGCCTGTCCCGTGTGTGCTCAGAGTAAGACTCCACTACACCTTCCAGTGGGTCTCCTACAACCCATACCCAATGGAGAGAGGCCTTGGACTCACCTGTCTATGGATTTCATTGTGGAATTGCCCAACTCCCAAGGCAACACTGTTATCCTTATGGTGGTTGACCGGTTCTCAAAGATGTGTCATTGTATTCCACTTAAGAAGTTGCCCACCTCTAAGGAACTGGCTTCCATTTTTGCTCGGGAGATCTTTTGCTTACATGGGCTATCTGGCTATGCTTTTTTCGGTTTACCTTTTTATTAATAAACAAGTGTGATTTGATTGTACTTCTGTCTCAGTCTGATTCATGGTTCCTGACACAGGTATCCTATAAGTGTTCTACCGCCTAGTTTCCCTGCGTTTTCTGCAACAACGTCGATGATAGTTTCATAGTTTGTAAGGTTGAATAAAGACACCAGTCCATCCAGTTCAACCTGAGTGTCTACAATTGTCCCTATCCCTGTACATTGCACACTCACATCAGTCCCTACCCTCAAGGAGCCCACAATCCTAGGTCCCCATTCATATACTAGGGCCAATTTTGGACAGAAGCCAATTAACCTACCTGCACGTCTTTGGATTGTGGGAGGAAACCGGAGGAAACCCACGCAGGCACAGGAAGAACATGCAAACTCCAGGCAGGTAGTGTCGTGGTTGGGATTTGAACCAGCGACCCTTCTTACTGCTAGGTGAGAGTGCTAACCACTACACCACTGTGCTGCCTGTCTGTGATAAAGACTTTGTTCCTGAGTAAGCACCTTGTTGGCTGCTAGGCCTTGTGAGAGAGGGACTGTCCAACCTGAGTGCTCATCCAGCTGTGAATGGCTATTCTCTGGATGCAGTCAAAGTAAGCAAGTTCCTTAACATTTATAGACTTTGACATTGAGAGTACCTGAACTTTCCTTTCCAACCCTCTGATCCCAAGTTAAAAGACTGTTCAGTGGTTGACGTTTGCAAATAAAATTCATTCAAGTGGATCTATTGTCAGTCTCAAGTTACTGGGCCATCTGCCACAGGACATCCCCTAGACGTGTCACAAGGAGAACAGAAGGTAAGGGTAAGCCCAAAAATAACCAGCAGCTCCTTTGGGGGTTAGTGCTACATGTATTTATTTGTATTTTTTTTTATATTTGTATTCACGTTTTACAAATTGCAACATATAGCCAATCTGTTGTATGTTTATCACACAATGTACAAAAGATTTATCAACAGTAAAGTACATTCAAGAAAATAAAAGGTGGCCGGGTTCTGTACTGATTCGGTCTGTAGGAAGGTTGGCCATTTTCTGGGTTTGAAACATACCACGAAGCTTACGACAGGTGATACATTTGAAATGGTTTTACTCACAAGTCTCTTGGCTCCCAATATCCAGAGTCCAGCTGCACGCAAGGCTCCTTCGGTGAACAAACGTCCTTGGTATTTTGTTTGTGTGTGGTAGAGTTCCACAAGTAAAGACGCAACATGGTTATTTGGTATTATGACAGGATTGCTTTCACCACTATCAAGTTCTGCATTTGAAATACATCCAACTCTTAACAGTCCTTCATTGTCTATAAAGGGGTTGAGTTTCCTTAGAGGGCAGTTCTTTGGAATGTTCTAGCGATTTTGAAGACATTCTAGTGTTACTGCGTACGTCTCTTGTTGAACACAGAAGATGATTAAATGTTTTGCTTCTGTGAGCTCATCTACTGTATATGGCTTGTGGCAGTAATGCCAGCCTTTGCAACAACTTGGTCTTGTAGGGGTGCCTCTAAAGGATATGGCTATGTGAACCAAGCAAGCTGTGGCTCTTTGTAAGGACTTCCAAGTGGAGAATTTGTGGAAGAGCTTGGATCCCAACAGTTGGTTAGAAATTGTTGTATGTAGTGTGGAAACCTGAGGACGGATATCCAAGTCAGATTCAGGTTCTAACAGTACATAGGTCTCCCTTACTGAAGTGGTAGGCACGTACAGCTTGTACAGGAAGGGTGATCCTGTGAGCCATGTAGCGTCTTTGAGACGGGATGCTGGTACAGACCTTGTAGCATGATCTGCGGGGTTATGATCAGTTGAGCCATTCTCATTGGTTTTGTAGAATCCCTGTCTCATTATCTCCAAGAAGATATGATCTTCAATAGATGGGTAAATTTTGTGATCTTCTTTAGTCCTTTGGAAAACTGAGCACCCTAAATGATCTCGGTCTTCATCACAAAGAAGATTAGCGGTGTAAGGATTGGAATGAATTACACTGGCAGGCTTCTCTCTTATGAGGAATCTGTTTGTGCAAGGCTGAAATAGGGATGAACGCCCGCCTACTAGTGTCTTTGTAAAGAGAGAGTTCACGCTGGTTGGTTTGTGAACACACTAGGCATATGTTGCCTGTGGATGACCCATCCTAGATCTAGCTTCTGGGCATAGTGGGGACCATTGAGTTGTTTTCTCACCTTGTGAACTCTGATGGTGTCCCACCCAAGGAGCAGTGATATCTCAGCCTGGGGATCCAGTTCAGGGATGAGATGTGCTATGCCATTCAGATGTCCGTGATGAAGTGCCACCTCTGGTGTAGGGATCTCCTCTCTGTCAGTTGGGAACTGATTGCACTCGATTAGAGTTGGCAGAGGCAGGGTTGTCTGACCATCAAAGGATTCAATTTGGTAACCAATGGCTCTTCTCCCAGTTTCTTCACTTACCCCTGTACAAGTCTTGAGTAAGTATGAAGAGCCAGGTTCCTTGAATTTGAAGGTGTCAATGAATGCTGAGCTGGCGAGTGATCTGTTGCTTTGTTCGTCCAGGATCACGTATAGCTTCACTGCTTTTTCTCTGCGACCCATGGGGTAAACTGTAGCAAGACAAATCTTAGAGCAGGATTTGTTAGACAGACATTCTCCACAGCCTTGGGCGCACTGGGGTGTAACTACAGAAGGTACTGTGTCTTGTTGCTCTCCGCCATGCCCTTCCACCTGGGTTGAGGGGGTAAGAGTCTATGGCGCTGGCCCTGGATGTAGAGCTGTGCTCTGTGCTATTGCACTCAGAACAGTTGATGCTCACCTTACAGTCTTTCCCAAGGTGAGACGTTGATGCACAGCACCTGTAACAAATTCTGTTTTCTTTGAGGAAGGTTCTGCGATCTTGGAGAGTCTTTTCTCTAAAACTTCTGCACATTTTATGAATGAATGAGGCTTCTTGTGAAGAGGACACTTTCTGCTTGGATTCTGAGCTCTGGATCAACTTGTTTTGCGTACTGCAACAGGTGCGTCTTTGAAGTTGCGGGTTAGAGCAGGCTTACTTGACCTAGGGAAAGCAGAGTCAGATGAGGAGATATGAAAACTAGGATAATTTTTAACCTTTGCTTGATGGCGAATAAAGTCCACTAAATAAGAGAATGGTGGGAAGGGGATGTTGTGCCTTTGCTTGTAGTTGGAGCCTCGTGTAACCCAGGTTTTTTGAAGGCTGTAAGGTAGCTTTTGCACTATAGAGTTAACGCCACGGGCTGTGTCCAGAAAGGCAAGGCCTGGCAAGTCTTCTTCTGCTTTGGCTATTTGGAGTTCCTTCACTAGGTCACTCAATTCTCTCAGCTTCTGGTAGCCTTTGTTAGGAATCTTGGGAAAGTCCTCTATTCTTTTAAAAAGAGAGTTTCCTATAACTTCTGGGGAACCGTAACATTCATCAATCCTCTCCCATATCATGCTCAGACCATTGGTTGGGTAATTAATGTTAATGTCTCTGATGACTCATTCCCCAGCCATTTGACTAAGAGATTGGCTTCTTCACTTGCCTTGAAATCAAGATCCCTAGTTGCATTTCTGAAGGACGAACGCCATGCTCTATAGCTTTCAGGGAATTGGTTAACCTTTGCAAGTCCCTTTGCTAACAGTTCACATCGTGCTAAGAACTTAAAGAAATCTGGCATACCTTGATCGTTGTGAGAGTAGCCAGGGGGCGCTCTGTTGTGCCAGGAACTTTGGGTAGTTGTGGTTATCATAGATACTGTCACTGTGTCTTTTAACCCGTCGTTCTTCATTTTCGATTTGGTCAACTGTGACGTAGTGTTTCAATAGCCTGGATGCAGAATGTGCTGAAAACTGACTGAGTGCGGGTTTACTTTCTTGCTTGATGTAAGGCGTGTGTAGCACTAACCCCCAAAGGGGCTGCTGGTTTTTTAGGCTTACCGTTACCTTCCGTTCTTCTTGTGACATGTCTAGGGGATGTCCCGTGGTAGATGACCCAGTAACTTGAGACTGACAATGGATCCACTTGAATGGATTTTATTTGCAAAACTCAAACCATTGAACAGTCTTTCAACTTGGGATCAGAGGGTTGGAAAAGGAAGTTCAGGTACTCTCAATGTCAAAGTCCAAAAACGTTAAAGAACTTGCTTACTTTGACTGCATCCAGAGAATAGCCATTCGCAACTGGATGAAAACTCAGGTTGGACAGTCCCTCACAAGGCCTAGCAGCCAACAAGGTGCTTACTCGGGAACAAGTCTTTGTCACAGATGTTGTTGCAGAACATGTAGGGAAACTAAGCTTTAGAACACTTGTAGGATACCTGGATCTTTCAGCCTGCTTGGCGATATCCACAAGACCGGATTCTTTTGGCAACTTCAACCCTTCCAGGCTCTTGTTAAGAAAAACAACCCGTACATGGTGTTCTTCTAAAGTGTCCTCACCTGGAATGCTTGACGTACACTGGGTCTCTCCCGAACTGGAGACAGCAGCCATCCACCTCAGAATCCTCCTCTAGTTTCCCTGCCCTAGGCTAGCCAGCCCCGAGGCATTAAAGTCAGGTGGATCCGCACCCCAGGCCATGGTCTTCCTGGGGGCTGGTCAGGAGGACCAGGACCATGTAATCAGCACATCATACTGGACCGGAACCCCTAACCACGTGACGTCCGCATCTTAAATACCCTCTCCCAGAGGGCACAGCGAGAGGGCCACTCCCACTGACCTGGCTCCAAGGGAAAGAGTAATTTAAACACCTGACCAGACCCTAGTTCCACGCTTGCCAGAAGAGACCGGGCCCCCTGTGGCCAGGCTGAACATTTCACAGTCCAGTCAGACTGACACAGAAGTCAAATAATACCCAAACCTAACTGCAGCTTAGGTAGAGTTTAATTTTGAAAAAGGCATAGCGCTTGCTCTTCAGGAGCCCGCAGCTACACGTGTGAATGGCGGGGGTTGATTCCGCTCTCGGCACTGTAAGCGGGCAGTTGTCTGGGTCGGCGTGTCCCCACACATATTCTGAGGTACGCTCTGTACTGTTGTCAGGAACGGATTTATTTTCAAGTACGTTGCCGAGCCGCTCACTGGTGGGCTTTGCAAGTTCTTCTAAGCCCTTGTACACACGGTCAGAGAATCAGTCGGAATGTGTCCTATCGGACCGTGTTGTCGGATAATCCGACTGTGTGTGGTATGCATCGGACTGATTCCGTCGGAATATCCGTCGGACCAAGTTTTCCAACTTGCTGGAAATATTTTCCGACAAACTCGTCCGATCGGACATACTCCGATCATGTGTAGCCTACTCCGACGGACAAGGTGCCACGCATGCTCACATTCAAATTCCGACACAGAAGCGCTCGTTCAGGTAAAACTACTGCTCGTAAGCGATATAGCACATTCGTCACGCTGCAATGTTAAAAATTCTTTCATGAAGCGCATTCTCTTGTTCTTTACAATGCTGCAAGAACGAACTTCTTTTGATGCTCATAGTCACACACACTTCTCCCGAACGTATTTCATTAGTCTTTTTTAACCATTTCAGCAATACAATTTTTGAAATCGTCACATCTACACAATTTTAGATTTTGTTTATTCTTTTTTGGATTTTTTTTTATTAATTCCTAAAAATCTCCTTTAACTTGCTAATTTCTCCTTTTTTTGGGGTGTTTTTTTGTGTGTAAACTTACCACAACAACATTATTTTATTTTTAATCTTTGGTTTTTCTTTTTTAATCTACAGGAGGTTGTTTAGTGTTGGTACCCCTTGTTATTCATTTCACTTTGTATTTTTGAAATGTACCTGCCTGCTCACAAATAAACTGGCCTTTTGGAAGGAAAACACATTACACAAGTATTTCATCAAACAAAAAAAACACTTTATTTTGGTCGCTATAAAATAAAAATAGGAAAGCAGCGCTGGAGAAACTTCTTACTTTGGTGCAGCCTTTGGCCCCCAGGGCAGACATGGACAAATTAGAATATAAAAAAATTGGTGGCCTGAGGAGTACATATCTCAGGGAGAGAAGTCTGGTCCCGAAGTCCTAGAGAACAGGAAATTCAGATGCCATTTATGTCCCCAGGATGTGGATCTTCAAGAGGCTGCATCTTCTGGCAGACCAGACTGAACCCAGGCCATCACTCTCTCGTCTTCCTTGGGCACTTCCCACCAGGCATCCTTCGAGGCGGTGGCTGGGCTCCTGTAGTTGGGGCAGGAGGAGGAGGAGGAGGAGAAGGAGGGCGTTGTTTGACCTCCTGGCTGCCACTTGCCACAGCCTCCCCCCGACTGAGGTCTTCCTGTGTATGAAAAGGGGACATAGTTTTAGTTTTTTGATCATCAATCACACCATTTTGTGCTCCTGGCTTTTGATAATTGAATGTTACCAAATAGAACAGACTATCATTCTGAGACCAGCATTTTTCTTTCCCGTCCAAATCATTTTTGGTCACTACTGTCTATTGAGATGTAAACCACTTTGAGAAATCACAACTTACTGATCAATAAGAACATCTAGTTAACATCATTAAATGTAACACAAGAAATATGTTCAACAATGCAATACCTGTCTCAAGCTGGGCCCCATCACATGTTGCTGCCTGGAAGGCCCAGGTTGGACGTTGGAAGCCTTAGCTGGGGGTGAAGGATGCCTTGAAGGAAGACTGGAGAGTGGTGGCCTGAGTGGTGGCATGGGTACCCCCTGGTCTACCAGAAAAGGCAGCCTGTCAAAGTGAACCATCCTGGGGTAATAAACGGCATCTGTATCTCCTGCTCTCAAGGACTCCAGGTGCTTCTTTCTCTCCCTGAAATATGTTATCCTCATGGCCCCAATTTTCCTATTCAGATAGGCCATGTCTGCCGTGGGGACCATGATCCGCACCAAAGAAAGCAGTTTCTCCAGCGCTGCGTTCCTCTTTGTTATGTCGGCATAAAACTCGTTGTGGAACTGCCACAGGCAGGGCATCTCCTTGTAGAGTTCTAGGAATAGCCCCATAACATTTGGGTTTTGGAATGGATCCATATTGTCTGCAAGACACAACACAAGACAAACCCTCAAATACAAATAATGCCATTAAAAACCCTCCTAATCTTGTCCCAACATCGGCCTATATAGAAGCAGTCTAGTCTAGTGAAGCACCAAGTTAAAAATGTTACCTTTGTTTGCACGTTCGCATCCGTGCCTCACTCTCTTCCCAGATCGTACGGACGATACACGCGTGTTGCGTTTTATATACAGTGCGCATGCGTGAAACTACGCCCATCCCTGATGTTCTTTCTAGACTATTCCCCGCCCCTTCGCTTCTGGCGCAGTGGGGAGAGCACATGGCGGAGAGAACGCAGGTGCGCACTAATAATAGTTCCACTAACGAGGAGGAGAGTGAGGAAAGCCCGGAGCCTGAAACGTCCGGCTCCAGGAAGACAAGATTTAAGGCCTCAAATATGTCTTTTGGAGAGATGTTGGAGATGGTCGACATATTGAACAGGACCGACTATGATGGGAAGTATGGACCTTACCCAAATCCAAATATCAGAAAGGCCAAGATCATGTCTAAAGTTGTGAAGAGTCTTCATAAGGATCAACTGAGAAAACGCTGGTCAGACCTGAAACTGAGGGAGCACGAGCAGTACCTAAGGATCAAGCGTGTTCTTAAAAAAAGTAAGTAGTTGTCGTGTGTTCATATCATTATTCTTGCTTGCATACTGCTCCATGTGCTTTGATTTCATGTTGTGCATTTTAAAATGGCCACTTTCAAGTTCATGGTTTCATTCGTTCGTAAGAAACATCGTTCTGCAGGGAAGTATTCCAGCTTAACAAAGTGTCCACAATAATGTTCTCACCTTGGAACTCGGCCAAAAAACACAATTGTACAACACTTCCAAGCAATGTTTCAGATTCCTATTTCTGCCCTCTGTGTGCTAATTATTCTTTGTTTACATTCTCATAGGGGAGAGAAGACTCGGGAAGTATGAGGACACCAGGGACCACACCCCTCCCAAAGAAGGCCAACTTCCAAAAGCAGAAACAGAGGAGCAGGAGGAGGAGGAGGAAGGAGAGATTGTGGAGGTTGGGCAAATTGTCACAGCAGGTGAGTGTTGGAGAACACAGCTTCCGGTAAGCTCATCAATGTATGTCACCATATTTTTATTACATGGTGTGCTTTTTTGCTTTGTTTTGTAGGTGATGTGGAAGAAGATTCCCGTTTTACCAGTGAAAGTGCCCAGATCCTGATTGGGGAGATAATGGGGTGCAATCGGGATTTGGAAAATATACAGCAAAACATCAGTGATGTTAAAAATAAAATGAAGAACATCATTGATGTTTTGGGGAGAGTGTGAAACACAAAAAACTAGATAGGGTTTTATTTTTGATATTTGAAACAAAAAATGTTGTATTTATCGAAATTCCAAATTTGGAAGATGCACAGAGTGTGTAAACATGTGCTATCTCCCATCATGGGGGATCAATGTACATGTTTTGTGTAAAGTGTCTGAGATGAAGGGGTTGCAGCCCCAAAGCATGTACATTGATCCCCCATGATGGGAGATAGCACACGTTGACGCACTGTGTGAATCTTCCAAATTTGGAATTTTCAGGGGTCACACCCCATGTGATGAAGGCAATATCAGCCCAGTTTGTACATACTCATGTCTGATATTGTCTTCACTTTTCAAAGTTGAACTTTGTAAGTTCCTGTGTTCTGTATTTTACGGTTTGATACATGCCTGTTTACACAAAAACAACAAGTAAACAAAATTCTGATTAAACTCTGTTTTTGATACACACAATTTCTTGGTTTGTTGTAAAAAAACTTTTTTAAACACACATGTGAATGTGCTTGTATTAAAAAGTTTAATTCTCAACAATGTGTGGCTTCCTTTTTCATTGCGCAAAAAATGTATTTGTAGTAAAATTTTTGTTTGTGCTGAGAAGGAGTGTGATTTACTAAAGGAAACTCCACTTTGCACTCCAAGTGCAGTTTCAGGTGTACTTTTGCAGTGCACTTGTAGTGCATAGTGGATGTGCCTTTAGTAAAAAGCACCCCCAGTGAGGTGTAAATTTTAACAATCATGCCATTTTCCTGCCATGGTGCTGAAAATGAGCACGATTTTGGTCAGTAATGCACTACATACATTAGTTACAAAAACAAGGTGTGTGTGTAGCAGACCCACAACATAATAAGATTATCTGAAGAAGAGACTGTCCCCTCATCTCGCTCTGAACTTGGGTTTGCACTGTTGGTGAAAAATGCACAACTTGGCATAGTGGGAGGCCACAGTCTGCCATTCCTGTGGCATTGAAGGACACTGTGTAGTGAAACAAGAACACAAATTAGTAATTTGACAAATCAACATTGCAAGCAGATTAGACACCCACATTTTTGGTCAAAATTAGTATAACATTTTGGGAACTGAGTATTTAAAGCCTAAAGTATAAGGTCCCCTTATGAGAGTCATCATCCACCATCCCCCCCCCCCCCCCCATCTGATGTGCCCTTGCTAAAAAATGAGGGGGGATGTTTAGGACAGGTAACCCTCTCCACTTGATTGAGAGCTAAATGCCTAAATAATGTGTGATACTTTGGGAAGCCACTCCTTACTTACACTATTGGCAGCCCACCGGACAGGTAAGAAGTGTCATAATAACAAAAATAAAATAAAATGTCAGCACATTTTGACATTCTGCTATTACATATCAAGATAATTAATATGTTAAAAAAAAAATTGCATTTGAAAGTATTGAGGCAGGCCCTTACACTACATGCTTAGGTGAACTCGTCCATAAATGTGATCATCAAAAAAGGTAGGTATAGTGTGTATTGGGTTTGGTAAAGTCATCAAATAGAGGATTGCTATCAGCTGAGCTAGCAGTTGGGGGGAGGGGGGTTACTAATGAGTTTGGCACAACCCCAAACATTTCAAAAAAGTCACTCTGCATGAATTGAAGCACACACATAACATTTGTAGAGATTTTAGGGGGTGTTTAGGGGAAAGCAATACTATGGAGCTGACAAAAGACATTGGTAAGTGACTAGACTATAGTTTGAGGGGCCAAGAAGAGCATGGTGGGGAAGTCAGTGAGGCAAATCTGCATGAGGACAAAGGGGCAGAGTATATGAATTAGAGCATATTGCAATGATGGTAAGTAGGGAATGAGGAAAGAATTGCAAGACATTAGCAAGCATGAAATACATAGAATGTGATGTTTAAGGAGAAAACTTACCTTCATATAGTCCTTCTGCAGGACCTGAATGATGGCAGAACAGGTCTCTGGAATAATGATCCCCAGAGCCTGGGGGGAGATGCCTGGAGAGAACTTGAGGTCCTGAAGGCTTCTCCCTGTCGCCAAGTAGCGCAACCTGGCGATGAGCCTCTGCTCTGGAGTGATGGCTTCCCGCATGCACGTATCCTGCCTGGTGATATAAGGGGTCAGCAAAGCCAGCAGACGGTGAAAAATGGGGTCCGTCATCCGGAGAGAATTCCTGAAATCATCAGGATTATTCTCGCGGATCTCACGGAGCAAAGGCATGTGCGAGAACTGGTGACGCTGGCGCAACCAATTCTTGGTCCACAAACGCCTCATGGACCGGGCTTGTGTCAAAGTAAGAACCCCAACACAAAGCCCCTGCACAGCACAAACTCTACGACGAGTACGTAGACGAAACATGGTTTGAAAATGGTCGGCTGGTCAGAATGGACACCAGAAAGCACCGATAAACAGCAAGGCCTGAAAGAACGAACTGAATAGCAGAAGCAAGCAGACAATAAAAAATGCCTTTCAAAGCGTACTATACCAAGATATAGTCCACAATGAGAAACAAATACTTAATGACTGCACGCACTGATTATCAGATACGCAAAGACAAGCAGTAGCGATCAGAATCACTAATGTGAAAAGCGTGAATCGTCTCTCCCCAAACTTCTACTAACACGAGATAAGCAGAAGGAGCCCAAAGGATCCCGGACGTGGTGCTGAACTTCCCTTTTCTAGTCCCGCCATACACGGCTTACGTCACCGCATTCTTGGCAACCGCAAAATCCGACAACTTGGTCCGACCGTGTGTATGCCACAGTTTCGGACTAAATCTGTAGGACAAAATCCGTCGGACAAAATCCAACGGATTTGGTTGGCAGAATGTTCGACCTTGTGTACGGGGGCTAAGATGTCGGCCTCGGCTGCAGCAGCCACTGACTCCTTCTCTGCAGCTAGTTCCTCTAATGCAGTTACCATGGGTAACTTTTCTAATTTAAAGCGGGAGTCCACCGGGACTCCGCGTTTTTTTTTTTTTTTTTTTTAAAGCCAGCAGCTACAAATACTGCAGCTGCTGACTTTTAAATAGTGACACTTACCTGTCCAGCGCGCCCGCGATGTCGGCACCCGAAGCCGATCGCTCGCTCGTGCCGCCGCCATCTTGGGTATGGGAATCAGGAAATGGAGCCTTTCGGCTTCATTTCCCGGTTCCCTACTGCGCATGCGCGAGCCGCGCGGCGCAATCCGGACGGTCCCCGCTGCCTCTGGGAGCTGTGTGTTTCCCAGCAGGCAGCGGGGCACTTGCTGAAGGGGGCGGGCGCTTGCGGAAAGGGGCGTAACGTACACCCCTTTCCGCAGAGAGCTAGCCCGGAAGTGGGTGCAGTTACCTGGATTATCCAGGTAACTGCACCCCCCTCCCCCCTGAAAGGTGCCGATTGTGGCGCCGGAGGGGGGGGGGATTCCGATGAGCGGAAGGTCCATTTTAGGGTGGACCTCCGCTTTAAGTTGCATTTGCATCTCTTTTTCGGCAAACACAGCTTTTACTTTGGCCTCCTTTGCCGCAAAGTCAGCTTTTACTTTTGCAGATTCCGCTTTTGCATGAGCAATGGCAATTGTTTCGCTTTTCACTGACCTCCTTGTGTTCGTGGTGTAAACTTCTGACCTTGTCCCAAAGTGCTCTGACTTTGTCTGTGACATGGTGTCTGGCTGTATGGAAGCTGATAACACCGCTGTCTTATAGGTGTTCTGTATGCTAGTCATGCTTAGAAGCCTTTGTTTTACTGCTATGCCCCTCACTACACGTGACTGAGGTGTATTTGGGCACACTGATAACTCCTCTCATACCAATGCATTCTGGAAGGCGCAGAATCCTTTTGAACTTTTATTGATACAAGATAGAGTAAAACTGTAACAGATACAAACAAAATGCAATTAATAAAAGATCATACAATTAGTGCCTCCCTATCTATCTAGTCTAGCTGAAGACACAAATAGTAAACATATCGAAGATGGATCCGGATGGCTAGCGCAGAACTTAGCAGCCGATGTGCTTGCTTCCAGGATGAAAGGGAAAAAGCATGAAGAAACTGATGCAAAGCCTTATGGGATTGAAAGTACAGAGGCTTGCATGTACCAAATCTAACCAGCTATTCTAATGACTACATTGAAATAGATATAAACACAGTTATACAAAATGGCCACTAGATGGCAGCATAGATTAATTTAATTAAACCAAAAAGTCAAAGGAAGATTACAAGCCTTATTAACGAAGGCATGACACTCCTTCTCCATGTTTCTGTAGTCCAACATCTGGCTGCACACACTATTCAATGACAACTGACGAGACCTAAGTGTTTATGGGGTACGGTATCAAATGCTTTGGTTAAAACTATGTATACAGTGCCTTGCAAGAGTATTCACCCCCACCCCCTGCATTTTTTGTGTTTTGTTGCCTCACAACCTGGAATTAACATGGATTGTTTGAGGATTTGCATCGTTTAATTTACAGAACATGCCCACAACTTTGAAGATTTTTTCTTTCTCGTACATCACGGAACACAGAGACTCAGTAATTACTGGTGGGTTATAGGGTATCACTAGGTGATTGGACACTGGCACACCCTAGACAGGAAGTTCAATCCCACATATAACCCATCCTCCTAGTGGAGGTACCTCAGTTTTTTCGCCAGTGTCTGGTGTTGGTCACAAGTGAAGATGTGCTGTGCTTAGCTCCACTGAAATATCCTTACTGGGGCCAGCTATGTGACCGGATCCATTCAAGGTGTCTTTTTCAGGCCGAATTGGATGGTACCCGGGCCTCGTGTCCGAAGAAACTAGGTTTTACCTATAACGCTTCTCTTTTTAGAGAGCTGGACCCTGGGATCCAGTATTTGTTTTTTTCAGACATATTCCTTGCAGGGTGCTTTACAGGCCCAGAACTGCAGATTCCCCTATTCAAGGGGGCCCCAGTCTCTGATGTTTTTTTCCTAATGGAGCCCACCGTGAGAGGTGAAGATTGGGTCTGTTATTCAGACCCTGCAGCTGGATAAGGTAAGGGAGACTCCTCAAGAATTTTTCTAGTTCTAGTAGGTTTTCTCCTTTTAAAGAGGAGGTCCGTTTAAAAAAAAGTCAGCAGCTGCAAACACTGCAGCTGCTGACTTAATAAACACACTTACCTGTCCAGGGCGCCCGCGATGTCGGCCGCCCGAGGCCGACCCGTCCCTCGGCTCTCGGGTCCCGGCACCGCCATTCCCTCTAAGGGAAACAGGCAGTGGAGCCTTATGGCTTCACTGCCCGTTTCCTACTGCGCATGCGCGAGTCCTGCAGCGCTTTCTGAATGGGACGCGCTGTGTTCTGGAACACATAGTTCCCAGAACACAGCGCGACCCATTACCCAGAAGACGCCGCGACGAGGAGAGAAGACAGAAGATCTCCGCGGAGGAAGAGGAAGATTAGGATTATGTGCCTAGCAACAGGCATTTCTGATAAGTAAAAAAAAAAAAAAAATGTTTTCATTTTTTTTTTTTGATTTTTTTGTAATTTTAAAAAAAAATTTGTTTTCAGGGTGGCCCTCCACTTTAAGTAAATGTATGCTATGTCTGTAGTTACCACCAGGGGCTGCCAAGAGCACATACCTTTTCATGCCTTGTCTGTCTGCTGCTGTCCACGCTCTATGCTTCTCCAAGCCATGCTCCAGGAAGGATGAAGTTAAGGTTTTTTTTTCCTTCTGGGATTCTCCCTCCACAGATTACGGGGCTGAGACAGGCCTGGGCAGAGAGCGGTAATATACCACCACCCGCCGCCGTCCGCCCCGTCCACCACCGCCATTACAGCGGCCTCACATCCACCGGCCCTTCCCTCTCCTCTGTCTCAGCCTCCCCTCCATGCTTGCCAGCAGGAGTTAGAGCCTCTGCTCGCGCGGGAAACGCTCGTTTTTAAAAACGAGCGGGGGGCGGAAGTGGTCGGAGGAAGGGGGGGCGGAGCAGTAGGCTACACAGGCTGCATCTGAAAAAGAGTGCACTCTTTTTCAGATGCACACAGCCTATAGAAGGACACAGAGCTGACAGGCATGTGAATGTGGGAGACACAGGCATTCCTAGGCAGCATTTACTTAGGCACCAGACTGAGTCTAAAGTAACAGCAGCAGTTGCTGAACTACAGGGCTCAGCAGTCAGTACATTTTTTGTGTTACCTCTACCTTTTGTTGCTTTGCACTATGGGTAAAAGAGGTACAAGTACCCCGAGGAATAGGGGCTCTAAGGGGTCCCCTTCAGGCTCTGAGGACCCCCCTCTTCAGCACCTTCCCCCCTGCAGGACCCGGGGAGGCTGGCCAAAGAGAGCCACCGGGGTCAGGGGCTGCAGCTGCTTCTGGCACTTCAGCCCCTGTGTACATTACACAAGAGTTTTTTTCCTCAACCATAAATGGTTTAGAGGAAAAATTAGTGGCCTTAAATCGCATCTTCACTCAATGGAAGAAAACGCACTAGGCCCCCCTCTGTCACCCAGCACTCTCAGAGTGAGGAACTATCCATTAGGAGAGGAATCCCCCTGAGAGGATCGGGAGGAGACTGATGATTCCACTTCTGAGGAATTTAGTGGAGAAGGGCTCTCTTCAGCTTCTCAGGATGAGAAAATGTTGGTGCAAATTCTTGCTGGATTGGTCCGTTCCACGTTTAAGTTACCCGTACCTGTGTCAGTTAAAGAACCCACTTCTTCTCTGGGTTCACTGAAACCTCCTCAAACTGCACATGCTTTTCCTGTGCATGGTTTGCTGGAAAAGATTATCTATTGTGAGTGGGATCACCCAGATAAACATTTTTTCCCCCCTAAAAAATTTTCTACACTTTATCCTATGGAGGAAAAATTTACTAAGATGTGTGGTATATCGGTAGTTGACACCGCCATATCCTCCGTAAAACAAAAGCCTGACTTGTCCTGTTGACAACTCTCAGATGCTTAGGGATCCAACTGATAAGAAAATGGAATTCCTATTGAAAAATGTTTTCTCCTTGGCGGGTTCAGTAGCACAACCTGCAGTGGCAGCAGGTTTGAGAGACCATGTTAAACAGGTGCTTAAAGCTGTACCTGAACAGCAAGCCTGGGGGTTAGCTAACCTTCCAGTGGCTCTGTGTTTTGCTGTTGATGCTATCAGAGATTCTATCCTTCAGACGTCTCGCCTTGCGCTTGGATTGGTACGCATGCGTAGAATCTTGTGGCTGAAAAATTGGTCAGCCAAATCACCATGTAAGAAACTCCTGGCGGGCTTTCCCTTTCGTGGTGCAAAACTGTTTGGAGAGGATTTGGACAATTATATCCAAAGGATCTCTAGTGGGAAAAGCACCCTTTTACCAGTCAAGAAAAGGAGTAAACGTCCCTCCTTTAAACGGGCACTTTCTCCAGTGCCAGGGGCATCAGCCTCCAGGCAGTCACGACGGCCTCCTCCATCAAGCTCTAAGGTTAAAACTCAGAGTCAACCCAAGGGGCAAAAGAAGTCCTAGGGGAGAAGGTCTTCAAGACAAAAACGCTAAGACCTCCTTATGAAGGGGCATCCCCGCTCACTCGAGTGGGGGGAAGACTACTAAAGTTCTTAGGGCTTCTGGCAGGAGGAATTTCTGGACAAATGGGTGGTCTCCACAATAACTAGGTTACAAACTAGAATTCCGAGAATTCCCTTCTCCTCGTTTCCTCAGATCAAATGTACCCAGAGACCCAGAGAAAAAGAAGTCTCTCCTAGCGTTGGAGCGACTATTGTCGCAAAAAGTTATAATGGTAGTTCCCATGCAAGAGCAGGGAATGGGGTTTTATTCAAACCTTTTCACGGTACCGAAGCCAAACGGAGATGTCAGACCCATTCTAGATCTCAAAGATCTAAACCGATTTCTAGAGATACGGTCCTTTCACATGGAATCGATCCGATCGGTAGTCTCCATCCTACGAGGAGGAGAACTTCTGGCGTCAGTAGACATCAAGGATGCGTACCTGCATGCACCTATTTTCCCTGCACATCAAAAGTTCCTGCGTTTTGAAGTAGAAAAACGCCACTTTCAGTTCGTAGCTCTGCCTTTTAGGCTAGCTACTGCACCTCAGGTGTTTACAAAGATCTTGGCCCCTCCTCTGGCCAGATTAAGGGCCCAAGGTATATTGATAATAGCATACCTAGACGACTTGCTCTTGATAGACTGGTCGGTAGCCCACCTGGACCAAAATCTGGTCACCACAAACAACTACCTGGAACGCCTAACTTAGAGAAGTCTTCTTTAAAACCAGTAAGAAGACTAGAGTATTTGGGTCTGGTCATAGATACAGCCCAGCAGAGGGTATTCCTACCCCAAGCAAAGATCAGTGCTATAAGAGAACTGATACAGGTAGTCAGGGCAAAGAAGGGTCCTTCTATTCGTCTTTGTATGAGGTTGTTGGGGAAAATGGTGGCTTCGTTCGAAGCAGTTCCCTACACTCAGTCTCATTCAAGGCTACTGCAAAACAGTATCCTATCGGCCTGGAACAAGAAGATTCAGGCGTTAGATTTTCCGATGCATCTGTCCCCTACAATGCATCGGAGCCTCAGATGGTGGTTGGGGGGCAGTCTTGTAACAGTCGATTGTCCAAGGGAAATGGTCCAGGACCGAGAGGGCCTTACCCATCAACATTCTGGAGATCCGTGCGGTGTATCTAGCCCTAAAAGCCTGGACACTCAGGTTGCAGGGTTGCCCTGTCAGGATCCAGTCCGACAATGCCACAGCAGTGGCTTATATCAATCACCAAGGGGGCACCAAGAGTCATGCTTCTCAGGAAGAAGTAAACCAGATCTTAATCTGGGCAGAAAGACATGTGCCATGCATATCGGCAGTCTTCATTCCGGGGGTAGAGAACTGGCAGGTGGACTACTTTAGCAGTTAGTGCCAGGAGAATGGTCTCTCCAACCAAACGTCTTTTTGGCCATATGCCAGAGATGGGGGGGTTCCGGATGTAGATCTCTTTGCGTCCAGGTTCAACAACAAGGTCGACAACTTTGTGTCAAGAATGAGGGATCCTCTTGCATGCGGGACAGATGCGTTCTCTCTGATTTATGCATTTCCTCCTATTCTGCAACTGCCAAAACTGCTTTGCAGGATCAGGTAGGAAAAAAAGTCGGTGCTTCTAGTGGCCCCATCATGGCCCAGATGAGCTTGGTATGCAGTGAAAATGGCGGTAGGCTTTCCTTGGACCCTACCGTCCCGTTCAGACCTGCTATCCCAGGGACCGGTATTCCATCCTACCTTACAAACGCTAAATTTAACGGTTTGGCTATTGAAACCCACATTCTGAAGAATCGTGGGCTTTGGTGCCCGGTGATATCTACCTTGATTAATGCAAGAAAGCCAGCTTCCAGAATGATTTATCATAGAGCCTGGAAAGCATAGGTCTCCTGGTGTGAATCCAGGGGTTGGCATCCCAGAAAATATGTCATAGGCAGAATCCTCGAATTTCTGCAAAATGGGTTAGAGATGAAACTGGCCTTGAGTACGATCAAGGGACAAGTTTCTACCTTATCGGTTCTGTTTCAAACGTCCACTTGCTTCACATTCTTTGGTCCGAAGCTTTATACAAGGAGTATAAAGGGGTGGGTCCTGCGCAAATCGTGCCACTCAAATAAAATACACAAATTCAAGATAATATAAATATGTGCATACATACAATGCCGTGAAAAAAAAAATATAGTCCAAAAAACAGCACGCATAAAAATATATAAAAAAAAATGGAAAAAAGGTTTAATGATAGAACAATAATAAAATGTCCGCTACTCAAGGCTCCCAGAACTCTCACCTTTAAACGAAGTGAATAAGCAAATCAAACAAACTCCAGGATTCTCTTATTTCATTCATAAATAATAAATAATAGCCATCAGGAAATCCAAAGGAGGGATGCAATGATACAATTCCGCCACTAGAGGGCCAGTCCCAGCTTCCAGAATAGGTGAAATGGATCTTCACTTCTATTTCACAGTGTATGGCTCAAAATAAGAGAGAGGAGGGGGAGAGAGAGAAACAGGAGACTTCCATAGTGTAGTAGTTTAAAAAACGGCAGGTAGATTTATTAAAAAGCAGTAAAGACTCTCACATTTTAATTGCAAAAACAAGCACAATCAGGAAGAGGGTATAATGACAACTTCCTCCCGCCTTACTCTACTTCCGGTTCGTCCTCTGGCCAATCCCACCTCTTCCTGATTGTGCTTGTTTTTGCAATTAAAATGTGAGAGTCTTTACTGCTTTTTAATAAATCTACCTGCCGTTTTTTAAACTACTACACTATGGAAGTCTCCTGTTTCTCTCTCTCCCCCTCCTCTCTCTTATTTTGAGCCATACACTGTGAAATAGAAGTGAAGATCCATTTCACCTATTCTGGAAGCTGGGACTGGCCCTCTAGTGGCGGAATTGTATCATTGCATCCCTCCTTTGGATTTCCTGATGGCTATTATTTATTATTTATGAATGAAATAAGAGAATCCTGGAGTTTGTTTGATTTGCTTATTCACTTCGTTTAAAGGTGAGAGTTCTGGGAGCCTTGAGTAGCGGACATTTTATTATTGTTCCATCATTAAACCTTTTTTCCATTTTTTTTAATATATTTTTATGCGTGCTGTTTTTTGGACTATATTTTTTTTTTTCACGGCATTGTATGTATGCACATATTTATATTATTTTGAATTTGTGTATTTTATTTGAGTGGCACGATTTGCGCAGGACCCACCCCTTTATATTCATTATTTGATAGTTTGTGCTCACTATTTTGTCCTGCTGCATTTTTTAGTTAGCATTTGCACTTTATATCACTCAGGCTCTTTTTCACAGCATCTGTGTTTCATTATATCTGATTTTGGATTTTGTTCCACTTTAGTCACTTATTACCACTTAGCGGCGCAAAGGCTGACCACTTTTATTTATACAAGGAGTAACATGCCTTAATCCTCCAGTTAGGGCGCCTCTGAACCCCTGGGATTTGAATTTGGTTCTGTCAGCTTTACAGAAGCAGCCTTTTGAACTGATACATCAGATTCCCTTAGTTCTATTGACAAGGAAATTTATTTTTCTGGTGGCCATTTCTTCTGCCAGAAGAGTATCAGAATTAGTGGCCCTCTCTTGTAAAGAACCGTATCTGATAATGCATAAGGATAGAGTGGTGTTACGCCCTCATCCTAGTTTTCTACCGAAAGGTGGTCTCAGGTTTTCATCTAAACCAAGATATTGTTCTGCCTTCCTTTTTTCCAAATCCCTGTTCTATGGAAGAGAAGTCACTACATTCTTTGGATGTAGTGAGAGCAGTCAAAGCCTATCTGGAAGCGACGGCTCAGGTTCGCAAAACGGATGTTTTGTTCGTGTTGCCAGAGGGTCCTAAGAGAGGACAGGCAGCATCAAAATCTACCATTGCTAAATGGATTCAACAAATAATTGTTCAAGCTTATGGTTTGAAGCAAAAGATTCCGCCTTTTCAGATCAAGGCACACTCCACTAGGGCTATTAGTGCTTCATGGGCGGTGCATCACTAGGCCTCCATGGCTTAAATCTGCAAGGCCACAACCTGGTCATCAGTCCATACATTCATCAAATTTTATCAAGTGGATGTGAGAAGGCATGAGGACTTCGCCTTTGGGCGTAGTGTGCTGCAGGCAGCGGTACAGGGTCCTCAGGTCTGAGTACACCCTATATTGTGTGGTTCCCCTCCCCTCAGATAGCATTGCTCTGGGACATCCCACCAGTAATTACTGAGTCTCTGTGTCCCGTGATGTGGGAGAAAGAAAATAGGATTTTTATAACAGCTTACCTGTAAAATCCTTTTCCTTTGAGGTACATCACGGGACACAGAGGTCCCTCCCCTCTTCTAATACACTTATATTGCTTTGCTACAAAACTGAGGTACCTCCACTAAGAGGAGGGGTTATATGGGGGATTGAACTTCCTGTCTAGGGTGTGCCAGTGTCTCTGTGTCCCGTGATGTACCTCAAAAGAAAAGGATTTTACAGGTAAGCTGTTATAAAAATCCTATTTATTTTTTATTGTGAAGAAAAACACAAATAGGACAAAATAACAGAAAAAGTCAATGTGCATAACTATTCACCCCCCTAAAGTCAATACTTTGTAGAGCCACCTTTTGCGGCTATCACAGCTCCAAGTCACTTTGGATAAGTCTCTATGAGCTTCCCACTGGGATTGTTGCCCATTCCTCATTGCAAAACTGCTCTAGCTCCTTCAAGTTGGATGGTTTTCGCTTGTGAACAGCAATCTTTAAGTCTGACCACAGATTTTCTATTGGATTGAGGTCTGGGCTTTGACTGGGTCATTCCAACACATTTACATGTTTCCCATTAAACCACTCAAGTGTTGCTTTAGCAGTGTGTTTGGGGTCATTGTCCTGCTGGAAGGTAAACCTCTGCCCTAGCCTCAAATCACACAGAGTGGTACAGGTATTGCTCAAGAATATCCCTTTATTTAGTACCATCCATCTTTCCCTCAACTCTGACCAGTTTCCCAGTCCAGACTGCTGAAAAACATCCCTGCAGCATGATGCTGCCACCACCATGTTTCACGGTGGGGATGGTGTTCTTTATGTGATGTGATGTGTAGGGTTTGTGCCAGACAGAGTTTTCTTTGATGGCCAAAAAGTAAAATTTTAGTCTCAGACCAGAGCACCTTCCTCCATACATTTTGGGAGTCTACTACATGCCTTTTTGCAAACTCAAAACGTGCGATTTAGTTTTTTGCTGAAAATGATGGCTTTCTTCTGCCCAACTCTATGGAGCGTACGGCTTATTGTCATCCTATGTACATATACTCCAGTCTCTGCTGTGGAACTCTGCAGCTCCTCCAGGGTTACCTTAGGTCTCTGTGCTGCCTCTCTGATTAATGCCCTCCTTGCCCAGTCCGTGAGTTTTGGTGTGCAGCCGTCTATTGGCAGGTGTGCTGTTGTGCCATATTCTTTCCATTTGGTTATGATAGATTTGATGGTGCTCCTAGGGATCATTAAAGATTTTGATATTTTTTTTATAACCTAACCCTGACTTGTACTTCTCAACATTGTCCTTTACCTGTTTGGAGAGTTCCTTGGTCTTCATGGCAGTGTTTGGTTAGTGGTGCCTCGTGCTTAGGTGTTGCAGCTTCTGGGGCCTTTCAAAAAGGTGTGTATATGAAATGACAGATCATGTGACAATTAGATTGCACAAAGGTGGAAATCATTTCACTAATTATGTGACTTCTGAAGGTAATTGATTGCACTAGAGCTTCTTATGGGCTTCATAACAAAGGGGGTGAATACATAAGCACATGCCAATTATCAGTTTTTTATTTCTGAAAAATAGTTTTATGCATATATTTTTCTAATTTTACTTCACCAACTTAGACTATTGTGTACTGATTCATCACATATAATTCATATAAAAAGAAAACATTGAACTAAAGGCTGTAATGTAACAAAATAGGTAAAAAGCCAAGGGGGTGAATACTTTTGCAAAGAGCTGTACCTAGAGGTTGCCCTAAAAAATATGACAAGGTATGGCGTAAATTGTTAGCAGAGCCCTCAACCGCCTCAGACATCTTGCAAAGACATCCTACTTAACCACTTCAGCCCCGGACCATTTGGCTGCAAAAGACCAGAGCTCTTTTTTTGATTTGCCACTGCGTCACTTTGACTGACAATTGCGCTGTCTTGTAACGTAGCCCCCAAACAAAATTGACGTCCTTTTTTTCCCACAAATAGAGCTTACTTTTGGTGGTATTTGATCACCTCTGCAGTTTTTTATTTTTTGTGCTATAAAAAAATAGCGTAAATTTTGAAAAAAAACGCATTCTTTTTTACTTTCTACTATAATAAATATCCCCCAAAAAATTATAAAAAAACATTTTTTTTCCCTCAGTTTAGGTCGATACGTATTCTTCTACATATTTTTGGTATAAATCTAAAAAATAGGGCATAGTTTTATGAAATTTTTATAAATTTTTTTTTTACTAGTAATGGCAGCGATCTTTATCGTGACTGCGACATTATGGCGGACAGATTGGACACTTCTGGCGCTATTTGGGACCATTCCCATTTGTACAGCGATCAGTGCGATTAAAAATGCATTGATTTCTGTGTAAATGTGACTGGCAGTGAAGGGGTTAACCACTAGGGGGCACTGTAGGCGTTAAATGTGTCCTAGAGAGAGATTCTAACTGTGGGGGAGGGGCTATGTGTGACATGACACTGATCGCCGCTCCCGATTACAGGGAGCGGTGATCCGTGTCACTATGCAGAACAGGGAAAAGCATTTCCCCGTCCTTCATCCCCGTGAGACGATTGAGGGTATCCCTGTGGACATAGAGTCCGCGGGACCCACAATCACACTCGTGGAGCTCGCCACCAACAGTGTGCGCGCCCGCAAGCCACTTCTTAAAGAGCAACATACAGGGACATAATATGCCTGTACATGTTCTTCTGCTGCCGTATGTCAGCAAGCGGTTAATAAGCCTGGTTGGTTTCTCTGACATATCTTATATATAACAAACATGTCATACGTACTTACCCGCTCTGTGCAATGGTTTTGCACAGAGTAGCCCCAATTCTCTTCTGGGGTCTCCCGCTGGAACTCCTGGGTCCTCCCCCTGCAAAGTGATCCCATAGCAAGCCACTTGCCTTGGGGGCACTGGTGCATGCTCGCCCCTGAGCCCCGCTGTGTGTCCACTGACATACAGAGCGCAGCTCAGCCCACTCCCTCCTAACTGGCTGTGGTTGAGAGCAGGAGTCAATGGCTCCTGCTCCTGTGTCTGAGCCAATGAGGAGGGAGAAAGTGGGGAGGGCTTCTGCTCTCATGCACATTGCTGGATTGAGAACGGGCTTAGGTAAGTATAAGGAGAGGCTGGGAGGGGAAGGAGCTGTATGCAGAATGTTTTTTTCCTGAATGCAGATCAAGCTGATCACTTTCACATGTGAATCTAACAAATATTTAGAGGTCTAGAGATTTCTTTTAAAGGCAGTACAACACAAATACAGAATAGTGATTGCTTTCCTGCTGCTTTAACTGTACATACATTTTAAGATAATTAGTCAAACTTTGTTGCCGTTTGGCTTAATCATTATGCAGGAGGATGTTACTGGGGTCGCCTGTGCTGGGGGGCCATGTAGTGACCAAATCGTCTGCTATTGCCATAGCTTTCCACCACTTGAAAACAGCAAATGCAGCCAAGATTCACATGCTGTTTTAACAGATCCAAGTAAAAACTCTGCTGCTGTTAAACATATTTGGACACTGTACAGCAGAAACCAAAGCCCTCATTAAAATGTGATCAGCTCTTCCACACTTGTCACTAGATGTTTTAAACTTGCTTTTGTGATCCCAAAGAAAAGCAAATGAAGCACAGCTTACTGGACAGTAATGATTTTTTTTTCATTAATAGGAAATAGTACCTTTCCTAATAGGTCATGGCTCAGAAGAGCACTGGCACAGAGGATATAGCCGCAGGCTCTTTTTTAAACATAAACATGAATCACTGTTCAAACAATCTGGCACACAATCAGTTCAACCTCTTCTAAAACCCAACACCAATTGTGAGCAAAACACTTAAATAAATAAAGCACTTGCTAAGTAAGGGAGATGGAAAAATGTTTGTGTTGATGAAAAGTTCAAGGACAACACATCAGTAAAGATTACACATCATCTCAGAAGCCACAGAAAATGATTGCGGTACCAGCTTTGTGGAGTGCTTTTTGTTCTCTCCTAGTTTTTCTGCTTAGCATTTTTAGCAAAGCTCTATCAAGATATAAAAAGAAAAAAACTGGCGGTGAAGGAGATAACTATCATGGAGTTGTATTTGGGAGTTTCCAGGATTACCTTCCTAGAGGGTATGAATTGATATGCAAATCATCGGCTCTTGCCAACCGGTTTCTTAAAGATATCCAGCGTTTGCCACAACAAGAGCCAATTCGCTGGTGGTGGAAGAGCTGTCCACATCTTCAGACTCTTGTTCAACACTTACTACCAGCCGACAGGCCGCTGGAGTTATGCAGAGACCACTTGCAGCTTGCAGATGGTGGACTTGTTGCTTTAGATTGGGTAGTGGGTCCAAGACAAATCTCAAGGATGAGAAGAGGCACAAATGCTACAGGCAACCCACCACTGCTCCTGGTCATTCCTAACCCCTTTGGAAAATTAACAAGGAACATTCAGAACCTTTGTTTTCAGGCTCTCGAAAAAGGGTACTACCCTGTCATATTTAATAGACGGGGCCAAAACGAATGCCCGTTAACAACCCTCAAGCTACAAGATTTTGGTGAACCGGGAGATCTGAGAGAAGCAGTTACTTATATTCGTTTTAGGCATCCAGGTTCCATGCTCTTTGCAGTCAGTGAAGGGCTGGGGTCTGGACTTCTGCTATCCTATTTAGGAGAATGCGGCTCATCTAGTTATTTGACAGCTGTATCCTGTATTTCTCCAGTGTTTCGTTGCCAAGAATGGTTCGAGAACAAGCTCCCATGGCTGTATGAATGGGCTCTGCTTCTTTATCAGAAAACTATTCTCAGGAGGTAAGGCAAACCCAGTAAAGATAGTTTGTGTTTGTTTTGATGACATTCATGGATGAATATATAAATGCTTTAGGGCACAAAAAATAAGGATATTTAAAATTAATGATGATTTACTATCAGAAATTAAAATTACATCTTGAAATACATATGCAAGGGTGGGGGGCAGGTGGGGGACGCTTCCTTTTCCCCTCCTCACTGGGCGCCATAAGTGTGGGTCACATAGGTGGTTTACCCCAGGGTGGGTTTCTTCTAGCCTACGCTAGGCACTTAACACAGGGTCACGACCTTACACATGTGGTACCTTAAAGCGGAGGTCCGCCCATGGCTGCAAAAATTAAAAGCCAGCAGCTGCACATACTGCAGCTGCTGACTTTTAATAATTGGACACTTACCTGTCCTGGAGTCCAGCAATGTTGGCACTGCAGGTGATGTTTCCATCAGCTGTCAGGTGCATGCCGCTTCCATTAAGAGTAAGGAAACCCAGCAGTGAACCCTACTGTGCATGCGCAAGGCTCCGTTCCTCTCCTCTCTTTTACTGGCTCAGTGGCCGGAGGATGAGGTAGCCCGAACGGTGACGCCAATACCCACGGTTGAGGCTCCCAGAAGTGGGAACAGGATACCTGTGAAAGATAGGTACCAAATGTGGCACCTGAGGGGGGAAGGAATACAAGTGGAAGTTCCACTTTTGGGTTGAACTCCGCTTTAACTGGTACCAAACACCATATACACTGGCACACTGAACTAATCTCCAGTTAACTCTCACATCCCCATGTTAATGCACACCTTTACTGTCACAGCTGCATTTATGAGAGACACACACAGAGTACTTGCCCTCTCCACCTGTTCAGCATATCACTTCCCACACTCCCGGTAATGGTATGGGGTCCCACCATGCCTAGCGTGGACCATGTGTGCACTTCATTAACGCCTTCTTCCATGCATAGTTGAGGGCCTCAGCAGTGCAGATCTGCTCCTGTTGCAAAGGGAGGTGAATCGCTGTAGGAGTGTCGACAACATCTCCTTCAGTGCAAGAGGCGATCCAAGCTGTAGATTATGTGCCTGGTAATACCCAGGTTTAAAACTTTACTGGAAACTCTTAACATGACAGTTAAGAACAAAGTGCAGTCTTTCACTAATGTAATGTACCCAAAAGAAGCAGATAAACCACTTAGAGTTCAAATATACTTTTTGAATGTAACAACTTTAAAAGTCCAAGCCAACTTTTTTGTGGATAATACCACACTTTGTAAAAGCAGTTAAAGCTGAATGCATTTTTTTTTCTTTTTTTTTTACATACAGTGCCTTGAAAAAGTATTCATTCCCCTTGAAATTTTCCAAATTTTGTCATGTTACAACCAAAAACAAATGTATTTTATTGGAATTTTGTGTGCTAGACCAACACAACGTGGCACTTAATTGTGAAGTGGAAGGAAAATGATAAATGGTTTTCCACATTTTTTACAAGTAAATATGTGAAAAGTGTAGGGTGCATAGCTCAAGCTCTGTCCGATTGGATGGAGAGCGTCTGTGAACAGCAATTTTCAAGACTTGCCAGAGATTCTCAATTGGATTTAGGTCTGGACATTGACTGGGCCATTCGAACACATGAATATTTTTTGTTCTAAACCATTCTATTGTAGCTCTAGCTGTATTACCCCCGATGAATACATGGTTTGAGGTTTTCCGGGATACCATATATAGGACTTCTTACCATTGGGTTCTTGACAATCAACAGGCCTGTATGACTTGAGAGGCGCAAGCCCCTTTGAGTCTACGTCATCTGGTAAGCCTCCTTCCCTTACTACGGCGGTGGTATCATTCTTCTATGCTTCCAAAGGTCACATCAGAGGCTGAACTTCACTTTTTACTTATATTTTACATTTGGATTTCCGATTCACATTGCACACTTTGAAGAGTGGTAAGAGTACTCACCTGATAGACTTTATTTGTGTTTTTTGTTCACAATATTTGTGCTAACATATTTACTTTATTCATTTGCTGATATTCATTTTCACTGCTACTTAAAGTATCCACGTGGGTTGAGGTTTTTTGCAACTAAAGCGCCACACTTTTTTGGTTTTAATTATTGTATTTAGCTCTGGCTGTATGCTTAGGGTTGTTGTCCTGCTGGAAGGTGAACCTCTGCCCCAGTCTCAAGTCTTTTCTAGACTCTAAAGCCCCATACACACTATCAGATTTTCAGCTGATTTTTGTCTTCAGATTTACCAAAACCATGTAGTGCAAGGGCATGCCTGATTGCATACAAATTGAAACTTTTAAGGTTTGACCTCATATTATATGGTTTTGGTAAATCTGAAGGAAAAAATCTGCAGAAAATCTGATAGTGTGTATAGGGTTTTCTTCTAAGATTGCCCTGTATTTAGCTCCATCCATCTTCCCATCAACTCTAAACAGCTTCCGTGTCCCTGCTGCAGAAAAGCATCCCCACAACATGATGTTAACACCACCATGTTTCAAGGTGGGGAAGGTGTGTACAGGGTGATGTGCAGTGTTAGTTTTCCACCACACATAGCGTTTTGCTTTTAGGCCAAAAAGTTACATTTTGGTCTCATCTGACCAGATGTCAGAAACCATGAATCATGCAGACAGAAGTTAAATCACACTTATTTAATAAAAAAAAAAAGGTAAACTTATACAAAACATAGCCAGAGTGTAGGAACCAGAAATGATACAGAAGGAATGTCAGCTAAGCAAGTCTTTCATGGGAACACAGGAGAGCATCTCTAGAGATGTGACCAAGGTGAAGGCAGAGATCATCTGGTCTGGACAGCTTAAGTAGGCAGGACTGACAAGCAGGATATCAACAGGTGAGTCTCTGTGGAGAGATAGTAGCTGGCAATTAGCCGACAGCGGCCAGCTCAGAGAAGGAAGGGCTGAGCCCAGCCCTGACAGTACCCCCTCCTCAATTATCCCCCCCCCCTCAGAGGACCACTAGGCTTGAGGGGAAAACATCTATGGAAATCACGGAGGATGACAGGGGCATGTACGTCCGAGGAAGAGATCCAAGAGCGTTCCTCCGGACCGTACTCTTTACAATGCACCAGGTACTGTATGCGTCCAAGGAACCTACAGGAGTCAACAATGGACTGTATTTCCTACTCCTCATGGTTCTCAACCTGTACAGGTTGAGGATGAGGCCTCAAGGTAGTAAAGCGGTTGCAGACCAACGGTTTTAATAAGAAGACATGAAATACATTCGAGATACGCATATTAGAAGGAAGGTCTAATACATAAGCCACTGGGTTAATCCTGTGAAAAAAGACGAAAAAGGCCCAATAAACAGAGGTGCAAAATTCAGAGAGGGAATATGAAGTCAGAGGTTGCGAGATGAGAGCCAGACCCTGTCCCCAACCTGGTAGGAAGGTGCAGGCAGGCATCTGCGGTCAGCATGGAGTCTGTACCTATCATTAGCATGTCTCAAAGCCTCCTGGACTTGTGCCCAAGTGGAATGAAGACCAAAGAGATGTTCCTCTAATGCAGGAATACTCTGCATAATCAGGCAACATGGAAGGTTGGAAAACATAGTTCACCATAAACAGGGACAATCGGGAAGCAGAATTCAAGGCACTATTGTGAGCAAACTCCAGCCATGGTAAGAGGTCTGACCAGTTGTTATGGGGGTCAGAAATATAGCAATGTAGGAATTGCTCCAAGGACTGATTGGCTCATTCTGCAGCCCCATTAGACTGTGGGTGATACGCAGAGGAGAAAGCAAGCTGAATTCCCAACTGTGCACAAAAGACTTGCCAGAACCTTGACACAAACTGACTACCCCTGTCCGAGACAATCACCTTGGGTAGCCCATGTAAGCGAAAGATCTTCCAAGCAAAAATGGAAGCCAGTTCCTTAGAAGTAGGCAACTTGTTAAGTGGACTGCAATGAGACATTTTTTGAGAACTGGTCAACAACCATAAAGATAACTGTGTTGCCCTGGGAGTTGGGTAGCTCCACAATGAAATCCATAGACAGGTGGGTCCCAGACCTCTCTCCATTGGGTATGGGTTATAGGAGGCCCACTGGAAGGCGTTGTGGAGTCTTATTCTGAGTACACACAGAACAGGCATCTACAAAGGCAGTTAAATCAGCACATAGACTAGGCCACCAGAATTGTTGGGAAATGGCCCAAAAGAGTTGATTCTACCCAGGGTGCCCAGCAGCCTTCGGAGAATGGTAAAAGTCTGTAGCATGGCAGTACGGAGACTCCCTGGGACAAAGCAGCAGTCACAAGGTTTCTCAGGAGGAGTATGAACCTGAGCAGCAAGAATTTTGTCACCCAAAGGAGAAGTGAGACTGGTGTAAACCGTAGCCAAAATACGATCAGGAGGAATCACAGGAACTGAAACCGACTCCATCTTGAAAGTGGAGGAAAATTGTGACAAAGTGTCAGCCCTTACATTCTTATTACCGGGTAAGAATGAGATGTAATTTAAACTAGACCAGAAAAGAGCCCATCGTGCCCTTCTGGAAAAGAGACGTTTAGCCTCAGACAAGAATGTGAGAATCTTCTGGTCAGTAAGAATGAGAACTGTGTGGTGGCTCTCCAGGGACTTGGAAAATATGAGGATATCGTCAAGATAAACCAACACAAATAACTGCAACAAATCTCGGAGGACAATATTAATAAATTCCTGGAAAACTGCCGGGGCGTTACAATGCCCAAAAGGCATTCCGAGGTCTTCATAATGGCCTGTTCCGGTATTAGCCTCCCTGGCGGTATGAATATTTCGGATTTTAGGTGCTGAAAGCGGTACCATTATTTTGCATGAAATTTGGTTTTTTATATTGTAGTCCTGTAATTCTTAGGAATAACTCACTTAAATCTGTCCAAACCAGAGTGTAGCAGACATCCCAGGTATGATAAAGTTTGAAAAATGAAATTATAATATAATAAATAAACTATAAAATAATTATACCAAATAATAACAATAATAAAACATATTTAATAATGTATTCAAATCAAAAAAAGAAATTTGCTCAGTTGCAGAATTGTCACTGTCATTATTTTTCAATATTTGATGACGGATCTCCCCACAAATCGATATCCCTCAATTCTGCGAGTGATTACAATTTACTGTTTTCTAGCTGGTCTAAAATCATTTTTGATGTAAAGTGACAGTTTTGGTTGCTATGGACAATCTCCAGTTTCCAGGCATAAAGAACAGTTTTTATAATATAAAACTGCATGCAGGACACTGGGCAGACCCACTAGGGACAAAGGGGATGTGAAATAATTTCATACAGCAATGTAATCTGTAAGATTACATTTTACTGCATGTATACTGTGTGTTTCACTTTTTGAATTTGACGCCGATCTCCGTCCCCATGCGTCGCAACACTCGCAGGGAACGGAGATATCGGCTCCGTGATGAATCAAGCGGAGGACGAGCCGCTCAAACAGCGTGGGGACATCGCTGCATCCAAGGGAGAAGGTAAGTAAACCTCTTCCTGCATACAGCGATGTGGTCCCGAGTCTGGCTCGGGGTTACCGCTTTTGGTATAAAACTTCCACAAGCCAGACTCGGTAACCTCGCCGGGGGGGGGGGGGTTAAACACAGTTTTCCACTCATCGCCCTCCTTAATCCTCGCGAGATTGTATGTCCCGCTCAAATCAAGCTTCCTAAAAACGTTGCTCCCTTGAAGCAGTCAGATAATTCCGTATTCAACGGAATCGGATAGGCATTCTTACCCCTATAATCAATACAAGGTCTCAGTTCACCACTCCTCTTCACAAAGAAGAAACCAGCACCAGCAGGAGACTAGGATTTGCTGATGAAACCTTGAGAAAGTGCGTCTGCAACATACTCTTCCATGGCCTTATCCTCCAAGACTGACAAAGGGTAAACCCAGTCATGAGTGGATTATGGCACCAGGTTGAAGGTCAATTGCACAATCATGCGACCAGTGTGGAGGTAAACTACCAGCTTGACTTCTGTCAAAGACATCACTAAAATTGCGGTACTCTTCCGGCAGGGAGGAGAGAGAAGAAGTGCACAGGACCTTGGCTACCTTCTGGAAGCATGTCTTACTGCATTGTGGCGACCAGGAGAGAACCTCAGCATGGAGCCAATCAAAAGGGGAGTTGTGCCTCTGTAACCAAGGATAACCAATAACCAGTGGAAACTTATGCAAGGACATAACTTGGAATTGGATTATCTCATGGTGAAGAGCCCCTACGGCAATGGAACAGTCTCATGAGTCACATGGGCAGGCTGTAGAGGTCTCCCGTAAAGAGCATCAATGGAGTGTCACGCAGATGCAGGAGAATAAAGTGCTTTGATACAAAGGCAGCATCAATGAACAGGCCTGCAGCCCCAGAGTCAATTAGAGCCTGTGTCTTGATGAACGACTCAGCCCAAGAAAGGGTAACCAAAACCAGGGGCTTATGCTTCTGGATAACTGGGGATGAAACAATGCCACCTAAGATCTGTCCATGACAGCACCTCAAGGTTCAAGCATTCCCTGGACAGGTAAGACAAGAGTTCAAAAAGTGACCTGCTTGGCCACAATAAAGGCACAATGTCACCCTCCTCCTAAGGGTTCTCTCATCCAAAGAGAGATGCGTGAAGCCCAAGTGCATGGGTTCATCTTCATTGACCGACTCGGTACCAGGAGGCATGGGAGGTGAGGGAGGCAAGGGTGGGACTTATTTCAGTTCAGCATAGGTAGACAGAGCTGTGGGTTTGTGGAGTGTGTTCCAACTGCGTTCAACCCACTAGCTCTGATACCCGGAAGTGACGTAGTAAGCGTAGCAATACCGTATGCTTTACGCCATAGACGTCCTCAGTGGCGCCGCTGAGGACATGTAGGACAGGAAAACGCTTCTTCACTCTCTATCCTGAAACATTCTCCGCAGCAGCTGGCGGGATAAGAGGAGGAAACTGGCAGTGCTGGGGGGAGGGGCCAATGGAGAACACGGGGGGACCGGCGTCATAGGAAAGAGACCTGGAAAGGAGGGGCATTTGGTGAAATGGATCGGCTGTATTTTCCTCCCTGAATACCGCTGGGGAGAGAGAGGGAAGCAAGCATTCAGGTACTGCAGGGATGAAAATAGTGGCGATCGATTCCACTAAATGCCACCAAAACATTTTAGTCGACTAAATTAATACTATTTTAGTCGAAAGCCATTGTAGTCAAATGAGCCTAAAACTAAAATGCCATTTTAGTCAAGAGACTATGACTACAACTAAATTGCAATTACTGAAAATGTACGGGATATTTTAGTCGACTAAAACTAAAACAATTGCAGAAGACTAAAATGGGACTAAAACTAAAATGTCCTGAGACTAAAAATAAAACTGCCCGTCACTCCTCCCCAGGTTCTAGGGTTGGCAACCAAGGGATGCATTCTACCCATTACCTGCCTGCTATTGCCAGATTGCAGATACCCGGTTTAGGCCTTCCCTTCATCACCCTCACCACCCTTACTAGATGGGCTGCTCTGACATCTTCACCCAGCTTGACAAATATGTTCTGGTGTTCAAACACAGATTTTGCCTTCCCTAGCTACATTAATCCATCTTTCTACCTGAACATCTGACTTACCTCACCATCCTCCACATCAACCTCATTAACCACCTGCTCAGTGAGCAGGAAACTCCTTTCAGGGTTGTCTGTTCTACTCAGTGTGGCAATTTGCTCCTCCAGATCTCTAATGTGAGCTTCCAGAATGGCAACCTGCTTGCATCTGCCACAGCAGTATTTATCCTGGAGCTGTTGATCCATTATTGTTTATATGTGACACTGAGTAAAACCTTCAACTGTGCTAGCACTTATTATCCTAGTTTAATTATTACTTACAGGAAACTGACGATGTTACTTACAAGTTAGAAGACTCCCGATTTAACTTCTTTGCAACTTTTGTCCTTGCACCACTTTGTTCACAAATCCCACATGTAAGCCAGCATTAAATGCTAGCCCAGCTTGGACCAACGTAAGTAAGCATTTATCATACCTGTGGAATCTCTCTAGAAGCTGGAAATTACTGTAGTGGATGCCACTACTCTCCAGTGATCTCCACTAGCTGTGGAGTCCCATGCCAAGCACCTGCCATGCTGCAGTCTGAACATAGGAGTTAGGCTGCTCAGTATGATCGCTGTTCAGAGAATGCTTTGCCTTTTTCTCAATGAATGCAAAACAATCTGATTGGACGAGGTGGAAAGCATGATATCACCACCTCTTGCCTCTTCAAATCATCCAAGTAGGGAATGCTTGCATTTATTGAGAAAATATAAAGCATTCTCTGACTGGCTCCTGCGCCAAGTGTCCGACTTTGTGTTCAGAATGCAGCAGGGCAGCCACTCCGCATTCTTTTTTACCTTTTGCTATAATACCCCCAAAAAATATATAAAAAACATTTTTTCCTCAGTTTAAGCCGATACATATTCTTCTACATATTTTTAATTTTTTTTAAAGGCATTAAGCGATTGATTGGTTTGCACAAAAGTTATAGCGTTTACAAAATAGGGGATAGTTTTATGGCATTTTTATAAAAAATTTTTTACTAGTAATGGTTGCGATCAGCGATTTTTATTGTGACTGTGACATTATGACTATACAAATGCACCGATTTCTGTGAAAATGACACTGGTAATGAAGGGGTTAACCAGGAGGTGGCAGTGTAGGGGTTAAGTGTGTCCTAGGGGGCGTGTTGCTAACTGGGGGGGGGCGTGGCTGTTTTACAGATCACTGATCTCTGCTCCAATTACAGGGAGCAGAAATCAGTGTCACTTGTTGCTAGGCAGAATGGGGAGATGCGGTTTACATCAGCATCACCCTGTTCTTCCTCCCCGTGAGACGATCGTGGCTATCCCCACAGCGATAGTCAGCGGGACCCGCAATCGGACTCACGGAGGTCCCGCGGGTAATTCAAAGGGAGGTACTTGTACACCCATTTGCCTGTCTGTGCCATTCTGTCGATGTACATTGTCGTGCACCGGTTGGGAAGTGGTTAAAGTATTACCTTGGGGAGATGCAGACTAGAATACTGCAATCACTGAGCAGCAATATCACCTTTGATGTATTTCAGTTGCAAACTTGGCCTGTTAGTGGGTCCTGAGAACCACGGCCATAGAAGACGACTACCACCTTTTATTTTTACACAAATTCTAATTTGCAGTAACAGAACAATGCCCCCTTTTTAACCCATAATGCAGACCCAATACAAAACCTATATCAGCATCTTGCAGACTAAACACCTTTGCCCTAGTGACGATGACCACAGACCTGACAGATGATGGTCAACAATGGCTATACAATCCCACTGCCTTAACTCCTTTTTGGATATTCACTAACATTAATGGTTTATATCTGGAGTGTATACCTGTTCAGGAGCAATGGAGGGAGGGCAAGCAGTCGCAGCTCTGTGCAAAACATATTAGGTAAGGGTTTCTACCCTGTTTGACCTATTTGTTGCATTAGAACGTTCATTCAGGGCTGCAATGCCCTGCCCAATGGGATCATTGCCCCCCCCCCCCAAAAAAAGTAAATGACTATGCATTTCTTTAAAGCACAATAATGAAGGCTTACCGAGAATTTATGCATACTAACCAAAAATCTGGTGATTTGTAAATAAGCCTTTTAGAGCAAATAAAACCAAAAGTATGCATTTAAGATATCCATTGACAAAACTTGTGGCAAGTGACGTGGCAAGTTGAGAAACCACAACTTGTGGCAGGTGACGTGGCAAGTGACATGCTAAATACAGGTACACTGCTGATCTCACAGCTGCTGCTACTCACTCTGGTCTCACAAAATGGCTGAAATAGTTAAATAATACAGTTTTTTGAGCTTGGGGAGGTTCTTATTTGAATGTTATCTTACAAACGCTTCTAGATGCAAACGCGGTAAAACTCCACTGAACACGGCATGCGAACGCAGCAAAGCGGGCGTTTCTAAACGCTGGTTTCAGCTTTTAAAAACATGCGTTCAGCAGAATTTTCACCGGTGTCTCGTGTGCATGGAGCCTAAGACTCTGGCTGGGGTAAATTATATTATAGACATAACCAACGACTGAAAGTGAATTGAAAAAAAATAAAAAAAAATAAAAATAAGAAAATTTTAAAAATTCAGCATCCATTAGCAGCAGCAGACAAAATAACTCCCATTCCCTTTTTTAGCCTTTATCCAGTCCAACAGTCCCAAATATAGGAAGATAGTGGCCAGGCTGGTACTACATCCATATTTTCATACCAAGGTTGGACCAAAATATATTCAGACTTTACAGGTACCACTCAGGAATACACATAAAAGTACTTGCGTTAAGATGCAAGTACCTATATTATTGTTACACACACATTATATATATATATATATATATATATATATATATATATATATATAATTTACAACAAAATATTTCAAGTTGATGCACAATCATGACCAATGATGGAACGGCTTATCGCAATGTGTTTCAGACTTGGTCTGCTTCCTCAGGACAAAAACTGTGAGGTTACTGAAAATCACGCAACTTTTTTTTTCTTTTTAAAGAAATACAGAATACCTTGAAAAATATCACAAATATCCATATCACAACATACAATTGAACATTGGTACCTAACAGTTTTGTAGCACTGTATATTTATATCCAAACCAGTACTTTTAAAATCACTCCCTAGGCAGACACAAGAGCACAAATTATATAAAAAGTATCTCACAAAAGTGACTACACCCCTCACATTTTTGTAAATATTTTATTATATCTTTTCATGTGACAACACTGAAGAAATTACACTTTGCTACAATGTAAAATAGTGACTGTACAGCTTATACAACAGTGTACATTTACTGTCCCCTCAAAATAACAACACACCATTAATGTCTAAACCACTGGCAACAAAATGGAGTACACCCCTAAGTGAAAATGTCCAAATTGGGCCCAAAGTGTCTATTTTGTGTGGCCACCATTATTTTCCAGCACTTGGTTGGTGTACTCATTTGATGGATGGTTGCTTTGAAGGTTGCTGCCTGAGCCGTCTCTTCTTATGCGTATTTATATTTAACTTGAGGGTACATCTTGGTCCGGCAGCTTGGCATATTATTGCGGAGGTAGCAATACACCAATACAATCCGAAGTATAATTCTGCTAATCTGCTACAGGGATGGATGACCCCCTGGTGGTCTAATACATGCAACCACATAACCGAGCTGTAAAGTACAACAGTGGAAGACCCCCCTGGTGGTGGACATTAGGACGAGCAGAAGATTAACCTCTACTTGATGCGGTTATAACTAAGGAGTGGAGGTGAGAGTTCTGAGAGCCCAGATTGTGATTCTATTCATTGTTCTTTTCTGCTTATGGGAACGAGTTTCAGTGCCCTTTGTGTGGTTTATGCTAAGAGACTTAACTTATATGGATTTATGAAATGGTGCATACTTTCCTCTATATTTTGGACTATTATTAGTGTTTTCCTTCCGTTCAATTTACCAGCACTCATCACTTTATGATTGTTACATTGTTTTATACACAATTTTTTGCACAGGATCATCATGGACTTTATTTTCCAGCACTGCCTTAACCCTCTTGGGCATGGAGTTCACCAGAGCTTCACAGCTTGTCACCGGAGTCCTCTTCCATGACGATATCATGGAGCTGGTGGATGTTAGAGACCCTGCACTCCTCTACCTTCCGTTTGAGGATGCCCCACCAATGCTCAATAGGGTTTAGCTCTGGAGACATGCTTGACCAGTCCGTCACCTTTACCCTCAGCTTCTTTAGCAAGGCAGTGGTCATCTTGGAGGTGTGTTTGGGGTTATGTTGGAATACTGCCCTGCAGCCCAGTCTCTGAAAGAAGGGGGATCATGCTCTGATTCAGTATGTCAAAGTATATGTTGGCATTCATGGTTCACTCAGTGAACTGTAGCTCCCCAGTGGCGGGATCACTCATGGAGCCCCAGACCATGACACTCACACCATCATGCTTGACTGTAGGCAAGACACACTTGCCTTTGTACTCCTTACCTAGTTGCCATCCCACACGCTTGACACCATCTGAACCAACTAAAGACAGTAATCTATGTCCTTAGTCTGCTTGTCTTCAAACAGTTTGCAAGCTTTCTTGTGCATGATCTTTAGAAGAGGCTTCTTTCTGGAATGACAGCAATGCAGATCTAATTGATGCAGTGTGCAGTGTATGGTCTGAGTACTGACAGGCTGACCCCCCCTTCAACCTCTGCAGCAATGCTGGCAGCACTCTTATGTCTATTTCCCAAAGACAACCTCTGTATAGGACATTCAACTTCTTTGGTCCGCCATGGCGGGAGGGGGACCCTTTCTTGATTGGAACCTGTCCTGTTAAACCACTGTATGGTCTTGGCCACCATGCTGCAGCTCAGTTTCAGGGTCTTGGCAATCTTCTTATAGCCTAGGCCATCTTTATGTAGAGCAACAATTCTTTTTTTCAGATCCTCAGAGAGTTATTTGCCATGAGGTGCCATGTTGAACTCCCAGTGAGCAGTTTGAGAGTGAGCGAAAACACCAGATTTAACACACCTGCTCCCCATTCGCACCTGAAACCTTGTAACACTAAGGAGTCACATGACTCTGGGGAGGGAAAATAGCTAATTGGGCCCCATTTTACATTTTCACGTAGGGGTGTACTTACTTTTGTTGCCAGCGCTTTACATTGTAGTGTAATTTCTTCAGTGTTGTCACATGAAAAGATATAATAAAATATTTACAAAAATGTGAGGGGTGTACTCACTTGTGAGATACTGTACATCCTAACAACAGAAGTAAACCGCTGCAACCGTCTCTACAGGGAGGGTGATGTGTAGAGACAGTTGCAGCAGTTTACTTCCATTGTCACACCTACATGACATGATGTGGCCCCTTTGCCTCATGATGAGATCAATCTATCCTACACATACTGGAAGCACTGAACACTGTTTGTTCCTGAAGGATATTTGACGTCTGATTGATGATACACCATATTGAGCGCCTCCGACTAGATAATAGAGCCCTGCAACTCTGGTAAGAGTCCATCTTACACTGGGTGGTGGATCATGTCAGTGACATTTGATCTCACACACATCTTCAGTTTATTTCTGCACGATTTCATGAACTTAATTTTTGGGGGATATTTGCTTTCTGGATTGCGTGGACACATTTTTGGATATCTACTCACTAATTTATGGACTTATCCGTTAAATAGCACTGCATTACTTTTGTTTTATATTATTTCAAAGTTTATCTGACTGATTTTTTGCTAGTGGCTTTTTTTTTCACCATATTTATCTAAATTTTGTCAGCGTGTTTTCTCCCCACTTGCACAGTAAAGTTCCTCCACCCCAAACTCGTTCATCAATGTCTTTATGGACCTTGCTTTGTGCACTGGTGCGCAGTCAATTTGGATCAGGAAGGGGCCATCCCAAATTGGGAGCATGAAATTGTCCAAAATGTCTTTGTATGCTGATGCCTTAAGAGAGTTCTCTTCACTGGAGCTAAGGGGCCCAAGCCCAACCCCCGAAAAACAACCCCACACCATAATCCCCCTCCACCAAATGACTTGGACCAGTGCACAAAGGTCCGCACATACATATACACATCATAAATGAGTGCACCTCCAACAGATTTGTCAGAAAACCTTTACTGTCCTTTCAGAATCAACATTTTCTATAGGACACTAAACTACAAAATAGTGGGCCATTGATTGCAACCAAGATTTGTTAGTTTGCACACAGAAAAAAAGTATTTTTCCTAACAAATTCATTCAAGACCATGTTGCAAATATGAATACAATCCAATGAAAAGTTTTAGGTGCAAAGCTAGATTTTACACAACAAAATCCTAACAAGAATTCAACTACAGGTGAGTCTAATTTTTCATTAGACAAGTGTCCAGCAGACAGTTGATTATAAAAGGGCATTAACCAAGAAAACCCCTCCCATTTCATGCTGTCAGCAATGGCACCACATGGAAGAGAAATGTCACAGGGCCTGAGAAAGTAAATTTACTCAAGAAAGGTGAAGGCTACAAGAAGATCATGAAAGCTTTACTTGTCAGTCAGAATACTGTAGCAAAAGCGATACAAAAATAGAACAAAGATGGAACTGCAACCATCTCACAGACACATCCTGGCCGTCCACGGAAGTTAAGAACTTGACAGGAGCATTCTCCGATGAGGAGGGTTGAAGAAAAATCGCCATGCAAGTTCACTGCAGTTAGCTAAAGAAGTAGAAAGCCAAACTGGAGTGATTGTTTCCCATGACACAATACAGCATACACTGCAGAGGAATGGCAGGCATGGATATCGTCCACGAAGGAAGCCTCTCCTAAAGCCCATGCACAAAATAGCCTGCCTAGAAATTGCTAGGGCCCATGCTGAAATAGAAGATGACTACTGGGACTCCAACTCTAGAGTGATGAGAGCAAGATAAAGGTTTTTGAAACTGATGGCCTCAAAAGCTTTATAAAAGTCACAAAGGTGAAGAGTACAAAAAAAAAAAAATGCATGGTACCTACAGTGAAACATGGTGGTGGCAGTGTCCTTCGGTGGGTCTGCATTAGTGCTGCTGGTGTCGGGGAGCTGCATTTGATGGTATAAATTCAGATGTACTGCTCTATTGAAAGAAGATGCTAACATCATTCTGTGCCCTTGGTCTTCGTGCACTATTCCATCATGACAATGATCCAAAACATACATCTAAGGCCACTGCTGCATTTCTGAACAACAGGGTGAAAGTGATTTAGTGACCAAGCATGTCTCCTGATCTGAACCTAATCAAACACCTATGGGGATTTCTGAAGAGATAAGTTGAGCATCACTCTCCATCCAGCCTCTAAAAGAGGCAAGAGGTAATTCTTAAAAAGATAGATTTTACAATAGGTCGCCAACTTGTTCATTGCATGCCTAGAAGACTTGGTGCTGTCCAAGGAGGTCATACAAAATACTAAATGTAGTTTCTGTTGTGGGGTTGTGTATTCATTTTTGCATCAACTAATTTTAGTAAAACTTTAGCTTTTGTAATCCAAGTTATATTATTAACCTTACTTTCATGTAATGAGCTAAACAAATGTTCTATAAAACAGTTTTGTCAAAATGTTTTAAATTGTTCTTGTGTTCATTGAGATATTGATTAAAATCTTACTTTTCAAAAGGGGTGTACTCATTTATGCTGACCACGCTATATACAACATTGAAATTATCTTGATACCCTAAGGCTGCTGTTAAATTGGTAAACAACTAAAAGTTTTTTTTTCATAATGCACAAGGTTAGCAGAGTACCATTATCACACTTGTCGCGGTACAAGTGTACCTACAAAAGGTGAATAATACATTTTCATTGACATGAAATTATATTTCCCCATTGCAGATACTTCACGGTTTTAGGAGAAATTCTACCAACTGAGAAATTATTTGACAGTCAGTCCCTCCAAGAACTACATGAGATTCTGCACTGTCAACGCAAGACTGGGAAGGTAAGCTGGGACGATTACTGGGAACAAAATGATCCGCTACGTGACGTGGATGAAGTTGCTGTCCCTGTTCTGTGTATCTGTAGCATGGATGATTTTATTCGAGGTCCACCAGAGTCTACTATCCCCATTGAACTTTTCAGGACAAATCCTTATTTTCTGCTGCTGCTGACACATTATGGAGGTCACTGTGGCTTTCTTACAGATGCTCCTGTAGCATGGAGTCATGAAGTTACATTAGATTACTTTAGGTCAGTGACAGAATTTTTTAGAACTGAAGAGAAAACAAAATGGTTGGCCAACCGGAGGAACTCCAATATGATGAGCAGACGAAGACGACCAACCATGCAAAGACGGGAGCTCTCTGCTTATAGGGACCTGGAAGAAAAGATTTTTAGCTGGAAAAGATCATACACCAGGTGACCCTCTCTGAAATATGTGAATTCTATTCTTTAATAAAAATTATTCAACCTAACGCGTGAAGAAACTATTTTGCACAAACAATTGTTCTCTAAGCTGTTCAAAACTGCTCCAAATCCGCAAAAAAAAATTTTCTTTAAATATATAAACATGATGGTAGCTTTATACAGGACAAATGTCACAGGGGAGTTCTATTGCATCGTGAGCAACTGTAGACAAAGAACTTTTGGTCTCCTTGTACATGTACTGTGATAAAATAAAATAAAAAACAAAACAAAAAACTAACAGGCAATTTTAAATGCCCCAAAATATACAAGCACTTAGGAGAATTAGGCTTTAACTTAATTTTTTAAATATAAATAAATTCTTTCACTCCCCTCTCTTAAAATTCCCTTGTATAGAATAAGACCAATGCTGCTGTTTGGCAAACTGGCTCTCATATTCTCAGTACAGGTTTTACCATCAGACGTCACTGTAAGAAGAGATTAAACAAAAACCTGTAAAGATAGGGATAGGGATATGGATGCTTTGATTACTGACTTACCTGGCAAGTTAGTAAAACATTGACCTGTAACAAACATGCAGCCAATGTCATCTGAAAATTCTAAACTGCTGTCCTCTAATCCAGGATTAGAAAGTCTCAAAGCTGTACTATTCAAAACTAAAGTAGCAATGTTAAAGCCTTTACTTCTATTCTTATTGGTTAACCCTAAAGTGAACCTGTCCGAGTAGAATTATGGAAGCTGCCATTACTGACTATTGTAGATTCCGGGGTTTGTCACCATTATCTATCTTTCCATTCTCAGGGAATCCCCAAGACGGGAAAGTGAATTACAAAAGAGGGTAAGAAAGGATAACATGGCTGGCACTGGAGTTTGCCGTTTTGTAAATTAATAAAGGAAGCTTTTGTGTTACTTTTCTGTCAGCCTCATTAGGGACTGCCACATTTTTCAGAGAATATGAACAAACATTTTTCTCACCCATGGTTAGTGTTTGGCTGAAGCCATGTATTATCAATCAATTGTATTTACGCTTTTTAAATCGTAAATCACAAACTACCCAAATTACCCTGATCAAAAGTTTACATACCTTGGTGATTTTGGCCCGATACCATGCATACGTTGACACAAAAGGGTTTGAATGGCTATTAAAAAGGTAACCATCCTCTCACCTGCGATCTGTTTGCTTGTAGTGTGTGTGTGTGTGTGTGTGTGTGTGTGTGTGTGTGTGTGTGTGTGTGTGTGTGTGTGTGTGTGTGTAAAAGGTCAATGAGTTTCTGGACTTTTGACAGACCCTTGCATCTTTCATCCAGTGCTGCACTGACATTTCAGGATTCCAAATCATGGGGAAAGCAAAAGAATAGTCAAAGGAATATGAAAAGATATCCAAGGAATTGAGAATGCCAATCAGCCATGTTCAAACTAATCAAGAAGTGGAAAATGAGGGGCTCTGTTGAAACCAAACCACGGTCAGGTAGACCAGCTAAAATTTCAGCCACAACTGCCAGGACAATTGTTTGGGATGCAAAGAAAAACCCATAAATAACTTCAGGTGAAATACAGGACTCTGAAAACATCTGGTGTGTGTTTCAAGATACACAATAAGAAGGCACTTGAAGAAAGATAGGCTGCATGGTCGAGTCGCAAGAAAGCCATTACAACGCAAATGCCACAAAGTATACCTCTTACAATGTGCCAACCAGCACAAGCCTCAAACCTTCTGGCACAAAGTCATTTGGACTGATTGAATTGAGCTTTTTGGCCACAACCATAAAACACTATTTGGAGAGGAGTCAACAAAGTCTATGATGAAAGGTACACCATTTCTACTGTAAAACACAGAGCTGGTTCACTGATGTTTTGAGGATGTGTGAGGTACAAGGAAATTTGGTCAACATTGATGGCAAAATGAATGCAGTGTTATCAAAAAATACTGGAGGAACATTTGCATTCATCAGCCAGGAAGCTGCCCCTTTTGGGAAATGCAGAGAATTTTTTTTTTTTTTTTTTTTTTTTTTACACAAAGCTGTCAATAAGATTTTTTTTTAACACACATCATAGGCATACTTAGAATTACACCTCAAAAACACTTCCTACTTCTACTCCAGAGTATGGCAATACCATGTGTGAGACTTTCAATGTCTGGACTGATTTTATATTGGACATTGTATCTTATGTATCACACAAATCAACCAATTGCCCCCCAGGAATGACATGTCACTGGCCAGAAAGTATAGGAGGCTACAGAAAACAAACAAAAGAGTTCTTATGGTTCCAGGAGTGCGGTTGTCCACAGGAACATAGTCAGTTGGATGTGCAAATGGGTCAGTTGAGGCACAGGCAGAGACGTCATCAGCAAACAGGCAAAGGATTGGTACAGGCAACAGGCAGAAACGTGGTCAATAAACAGGCCAGGGTTGGTACAGGTGACAATCGGGGACAACTGTGACTGGCTGCACAATTAGGGTTTGTTTACACATGAGGTTGGGGAGTGGTTAAAACAAGACCGGCTGAACAGAATTACAAATATTGTGGTAATTCTATTTTTTCAAAATTTACACATCGAAAGAAGGTTTGCAGCCATTTATACATTTTCCTTTCTTGATGGACTTATACATTTGGGTAGCTCTGCCCTCACTTCTTTCCCATAGGGCGCCACTCACATGAAGTTTGAGGCTGAACCAGAGGCCGCGTTCCATAACTAGCCTACTTCTGACACTGGGAAGTTAGCCATGCTGCCATGGAGTTCACCAGGAAAGCAAAATTACAGTATTTGCTAGGAAATTTTGTGTTTGCCTGGCCGACTCCATGGCAGCATACATTTCAGAACTATCTAGCCCAAAAAAACCTAGGGTCTCATGCTGAAAAAAGTAGTGTTTCAATCACAGCACTTACCCAACAGAAACCACGTGGATAAAATGTAGCAGTAAGAAAAAATAAATAAATAGCTACACACCACAGTGAGCCAGAACAGCCTTAGTGGAAGACATTTCACCCCCCTGCAAATATTCTTGGCATCCTTTCACGGGGTGACCACGAAGTCTACACATTCCTGGCGGAGTGAGTTGTTACAGCTTTTATAGGAATCAAGCCCTATATAAGCCAGTTGGCTAGCCGGAATAACCCATCCAATGATGTTTCCGGTAGAGCTTGTGAGCTACCATGCTTAACCACTTAACGACCAGCGCACGCCGATGTACGTCCTATTTTTGAAGAGGGATAGCTCGGTAACGGCAGCAGCTGCTGCCACAACCGAGATATCCATCTCTTCAGGTGCCGGTCGTCTGTACGATAACGGTGGTCTCCGCGGCAGATTCGCCACGAGATCACCGCTATCGGCGGCGGGAGGGGTGCCACCCCCCCCACCTCCCTCACGCACTTTCCGCCGCTTACCAGAGCCGTCGGTAACGGCGGAGGCGATCGGGTCCTTTTCCTAGCTGGGTATGGAGACGAGTGAGGCTAAGATGGCCCCCACTCATCTTTATACCAGAGGAGGGCGGAAGCGACGTCAAAACGTCACTTCCGCCCATACCTCTTAAAAGGAAAAAATTTTTTAAATGTAATTTTTTCTTTTTTGCATTTTAGTCCAAATATGAGATCTGAGGACTTTTTGACCCCAGATCTCATATTTAAGAGGACCGGTCATGCTTTTTTCTATTACAAGGGATGTTTACATTCCTTGTAATAGGAATAAAAGTGATCCTTTTTTTTTTTTTTTTTTTTTTTAAAGTGTAAAAATAAAATCAATTAAAATAAATAAGAAAAAAAAGGTTTTTAAAAACACCCCGTCACGACGAGCTTGCGCACAGAAGCGAGCGCATACGTGAGTAGCGCCCGCATATGAAAACGGTGGTCAAACCACACATGTGAGATATCGCCGCGATCGGTAGAGCGAGAGCAATAATTATAGCCCTAGACCCCCTCTGTACCGCAAAAAATGCAACCTGTAGAATTTTTTAAATAACGCTTATGGAGATTTTTGAGGCTAAAAGTTTGACGCCATTCCACGAGCGGGCGCAATCTTGAAGCGTGACATGTTGGGTATCAATTTACTCGGCGTACCATTATCTTTCACAATATAAAAAAATTGGGCTAATTTTACTGTTTTCTTATTTTTTTTTATTCAAAAAAGTGAATTTTTTTTCCAAAAAAAGTGCGCTTGTAAGACCGCTGCGCAAATATGGTGTGAAAAAAAGTATTTCAATGGCCATTTTATTCTCTAGGGTGTTAGAAAACAAAAAAATATATAAAATGTTTGGGGGGTCTAAGTAATTTTCTAGCAAAAAAAAATGTTTTAAACATGTAAACACCAAATCTGAAAAAGAGGCCTGGTCCTTAAGTGGTTAAAGTATCCCAACATGAGAGGCTGTCAATCCTTACTCCAATTGGACTGAAGTTAATCCCACCTGGAGCCGTTTGCCACCAAGGGATCCTTAAAATGCTGATCTTGGCAAACTTCCTGGCATAAGTGATAGCCCTTAGAGAGGCTGTCTTCATGGCTCAATTTTTTTCTAAGCTGGACTGAAAAGAGATTTTAACTGGAGCTGGCAAAGAAGTCCAGACCAAGTGGTAAATCCCACGTAGAGAGCCTTGCCTCTCCCTCGATTCTCAGATACAGCCCCTATCAAGATATTGGATGAGTAAGGTATAATTCACCCATGAGATATTGGCTACAACAGAGGAGTGCAGAGATCTGCCCACTAAAAGAGCTTAAGATCAGTTGAAGTCCAGAATGTACTTGACCTGAAGAAAAATAAAAAGTGGTCAAAAATGTAAAATCTTTAAATCCTGATGTAGGCTTTATAGATTTTAGTTGAGAGAAACAGCCAAGGCTGATTACTCTCTTCCCCCCCAGGACAAAAATTGGAAAAGAAATGAATGGTGCATTATTGCACCCTGCTACAGATGTCACCTGAGAGAAATGACTGGGTTCTGAGAACCCAGTACTAAAAGCAGGAAGCAAAGCCTGTTTGGGCAATGGGGAGTTACTGTGATGGATGCCACTGTCTTTAGCAATAGACCCCCCCCCCCCCCCCCCAAAAAAAAAATCTGTATATGGATTGGACTGGAGGGAAAGCATAGGGCTTGTGAAACCTTTCCTGATGTGTCACAGCATCTGTACCCAGGGCTTGCTGACCCAGGCTCCAGGGGAAAATATTTTCCAGTGTCTAATAGTAAGGAGATGCTAGCATTTCTAACTCTGAAATCTTGCCCAGAGCTGAAATCCACTTAAAGAAACCTGGGTGTAGAAACCACGTGTTGCCCAATTAGGGCACAAAATATGGATTCCTTCCAGAAGTTCTGCATGTAGACTGCCTGAAATATAAAAGAGATTCTACCCAGGTCGCAATCATCTCTACCTCTCTCAGTAGACTGATCCTGCAGGTTCCAATCTGCCTTTTGATATTGAAAACTGTGATTTAGTTCAGCCACATCCGAGACTAAAAAGCCTGTCAGGTGACAAAAAGGCAAAGGGAGCATATAAGGGCTGGCCAAAAATCCTGAATGTTCAAAACTTCCCAACAGGGGATTTCCACTGGCCATAGCTCTGCAGCGCAGATTTACTACTGTCCCAGCACCCAAGGATTTATCTGTTTGTGAGCCATGAATAGCTAGATGCATGTCCAATGTTGGAGAAAAACCCTTCTGGACAAGAAGCCTCTTCCACTGAGCCCACTTTAATATAAATATGGGATTGATTATGGTGCTGGATCCTCATTAAGCATTGAGACACCGAGTGGTAAAGAGAAGAAAATCAGGATAACCCCACTGCCCTACCAATCGGTATACTCTAGTGGCAAAAATGTTATTCTGAACCCTGATAAAATCTCAGATACACAAGGATTTGCATAGGGGACAGATGAGCCTTTTTTAAAGGCTAGCCAGCCAACCTCTTGTAGGGCTCTGAGAACTCCCTCTGTATTCTGGAAAGGGTTCTCTGTCTAGAGAGGGAGAGAATTGAGAAACCAACTAGCAAGCATGTAAGCTGCATAATATCTTGAGCCATGTACGTCAGATTATGAGACAGCTCTAGGGAGCTAGAAATGGGCATCTCTCCGCGCTACAATAGTACTCGTCTTCAAATTACATCTGCTGGAATTGGAATTTCCGTCCCGAGACAATAAGATTTTACATTGGTTAGCAGAACTTGGCTATTGGTGCTGGAGCAAAGGATTCCTCCTTGAAGGTGACAATGTCCAAACATGGCCTGAAGTACTTGTCCTGAGGGTCCAAGCATCCAAAACCAAAGCTGTACTCTCCTACCAGAAGAGGCGCTACCAGGTACCCAGAAGATATGTATGGGTGGCACAATCTAAAATAGGACCAGGGAGCATCCTATCTTCTGGAGCTCCATGTTGACTTTTTTATATTTGGACTCTCTCTTTTCAATTCTTTCTGGACTCCAAGCCAGCACTGCAGGAGCAAACCTCTTTGGAGTTGGACACTGATTCTTGAACTGCAGTCTTTCACTCGACAGACATTTACTTTGAGGCAGGAGACCAGAGTAAACAAAATCCCAGCTCATTGCCATCAGATGAAGCTTGCCCTTAAAAGGAGGACAGTTTTAGCTCTCGCAATGCAGACATGATCTCTCACTTGTCAGAATTATTCTTTAGGGCAGAATATTCTCCATCCCAACTTCCACTGCATTGGAAGAGTAGCAAGGGTTAAGGCTGGTTTACAGGCTACAATTGCAGATATACCTCCTAAAAGGTCAACACCAACACAAAGTTATTACTAGAAGAAGCCGCACCCCCAAAGACACACCCAATCACCATGGCTGAGTACACCACTGAAAGACAGCATCCCCCAATGGCAATGAAGCCATGCATCTGGCTAATCCCATGAAGGCCACATCAACCAAATAGACGACACCTTACGCTGGAAAACCTCTTCCTCAAGTGTCTAATCTGACATCCTGCAGTGCAGGTAGAAGTGTCCTGGTTGGGGTTTGAACTGAGAAACCCAGTGCTGTAAAGTAGAAGTGCCGACTACCAATGCACTTTGCTGCTCTGGCCTTTTGTTCGAATTTTGCATCACTCTTTTAGAAGGAGCTTCGAGCATAGATATTGTAGGGAAAAATTGCAACAATCATTTGGAAGAGTTAAAAACTTCCATTGCAGGTACCACCGCAGGATCTTACATTTAGGCATTCTAACAGACTTACAAATAGGAGGTAAAAAACCCTGCATACAGAATATTCCTCATCCACATCTTCCTCTAAGGAATTTTTTTAATGGCCTAAGAAGAATCTGAGACCAATTGACTGGTTCTGGAAGGAAAAAAGCTGGAAATTGGGAATCCTTGCACAGTTGCAACAAACCCCTTTAGAGCGTCTTGGCTACTTGTGACATGTTGATTGTCATCCTCCATGGTTGCTTGAACAAAGCAGGAATTTATACAGGATTTTGCCTGCCAAGGCATGAGCACCAAGGGCCCAGTTTATGGTGTGCATGCAGATCTGGAGGAGCTTAAGAGCCCAATAGTCAGCTTCCCATACACCTGAAAGAAAAAAAAAGCTGGACAATCCAGCTAAAAGGTACCAGAAGGGAAGAAACTGCCCCCCCCCCCCCCCTCCACCTACTAACCTGCATAGAGCAGTCACAGCATAAAGGGATTAGACTGCTGGCTGCACAAGGACCTGTCTCAGTAACAAATCCCTACCAAACAGGGATACTGAGCAAGTCTAAAGGAGAACTCCACATTAAGAAAAAAATATTTAACATGTACAACTGCTACTCAAGTTATGAAGTAACTTAAAAATAGCAATCCCAAGTCAAACTGCAGCTGCTGAAGTTTCCCAAGCTACCAAAAGAGACAATCTAATCATTGTTTGCTAGGCAAGAAAAAAAAAGAAGAAAAACCCTACAGGGTTAACTGTTAAAGGAATACAGACAGTGCAGCTTCCCACATCAGAGCACTGTGATTCTATCAGGTGGCCAGTGAACCAGACCCTGCCATACAGAAAGTAGGCTATATTAAAAAAAGTTATGTTCAAGACAAAAAAAAATAAAAAATGTAGGAAACTGCACCAAACATTGATAAAATGTTGCAATGCACATAAAATCATGTAGAGCATAGCAATCTCCATAGGTTTTTGTTTTGTTTAAAAAGTGGAGTTACCCCTAACAGCCCACACATTGTCTAGTCAAGTGCCTTCTGCTGACTAGACACATTGACTAGACACATTGTCTAGTGAAGTGCCTTCAAGCCACACATACTCATGTATCCTAGACCTCTTCCGCAAGGCAACCCAGATCCCTGAGGCAGGAATGTAGCTGCTGTATTCAAAGTGGACACAGCTACCTCCTGATAGCATGGCAACTGGCCAACATAAATGCCCAATTATGGCTGAGCCCAAATCTAGGTATTGATAACCTGTAAGTGTGTGATAAACACCACCCCCTAACAGCTGGGAGGAAAAAAAAAAAAAACCCCAAACAGGATAGATCCTATGAGCACAAAGTAACGAGGCCTCTGGCTCAGCCTCAAAATGTAAGAGTGGGGTCCTATAGGGTAGGAGCAAGGGTGGAACTAACAAAACACATGATGCCATGAAGTCTGCCAGGAAATCACAGATGGAAAACACCAACGCTCAAGCCAAATTACATTCTTACAAATAAGAGTATAAATATATATTTACTCTCTATAATACATGTAAATAATGTGAAATATACAAATTTACAACGCAAGAAAATAAGTGGAAAAGAAACTCTCAATGTGTACTAAAATTACTTTATTACAGTTGATTTTTTTTTAAACATTTCCTTTGCTATGATACAAAGGATAATTACAAACAAAATATTACATAGGATTTCTCTCCTTTTCTGACAACTTGGTAACAGCTTTAAATGCACAATCTATACAATTAATACAGGTTATATAATATATTGTGAAACCAGAGGAATACCAGAATACTGACATTACACTGTACAAGAGACCTCACTGTACAAGACCCCAACAGGCAGTGGTGTAGATACACAGCACTGCGGATAAAATGCACACCCGCAGGAACTCATACCAGCAGAATATGGTGGAAAAGTAACTGGGACTTGCGTTGACCTATTTAGTTCCAGAAAGTTTTGCTGAAGACCTAATGCTATAAACAGAATCATTCTGAAAAGAAAAAGACCCTCAGCTGTATTCCACATGGGGTAAACTTGCCAACTGTATATAAACCCATTCTATTCGTGCTGGTAAAAGGACTGAGTGTATATAAAATGATTTAAAAGCAGCTGTTAAAATGTGTGCATGATGTAACAAGGAACTGCTCTGAATGTTAAAAGCCAGACATTCATGCAAGTGCTTGAAATGTTACCCATGTAAGCAGATCAGTCCATGTCACAAAAGCCTGACTTAAAACATGGAGCAGGTATGATAATTATAAAAATAGAACTGTATTTTTTCCTGAAGGGAAATTCCTGTGGCATGACTTACAATCACGGCCTTGAAAAAGGTTTTTGCTATGTGGAGAGGCAATAAGGCACGGCATTGGGGTTATTGATTATCAAGTGAACAAAGGTGTCATGCAGAGTGGTTACACTGCTCGCTAACTATACTGGCTGCAGTCATCTCATGAACGTCCACTGAAACACATTTGTCTCTTACACATTAGCTAGCAAATGTTATGATAGCACATGGTTGACTTTAAGGCAAGCAGTGCTTACTTGTAGGTAAAGCAATCCTTGCATTTCAACTACACAGAACAGATCCACTTTTTTTTATTTTTTTTTAGGTATTTGCCAGGTAGACACTGCAAAAGTAGCTGTTAAAATATAGTTAAATATACCTGTGGCTTAGGCACAATGCAGACAGCCACAGAGAGGAGAAAAAGAAAACTGTATAAGGCATCCTGACTTTTCATTTCTGAAGATCATCAGAATTCCCTGTTCGGTTGGGATCCATCACCTCGCTGTGGGGTTAATAGCGGGGCTACTTTATAAAATATAACGAGATACCCAATTTGCTTAGTAGATGTTGCTACAGGTGAAATTTCTAAATAAAAATGCTGGGTACCTGCATAACGACGATGCTTCCAAGTTATTGTGCACTGTGGGGCTTCTGAATTGGCAGTAAATTTAGCAATTTTTTTAATAAAATCTGTTGGCTCCTCCCCCACTAGTTCCTGTAATTCAAAAGGCAGTCCATATGCAAAATAGAAGAGCTCAGCAAACAAATGGCTGCTCCTAAGTTTCAGCTGAATTTGCGCCTTAGAAATTAAACTAAATGTACTTAATTTCATCCAGCTTTAAATGGATGACATTTCAAATGCTTGATGAAAGTTCATCGAAAATGATTTTGGTAACAAATAAATCTTAGGCACCTTTTGTTATCTTTCCCTGGTATCTGCGGGTGTGCATTCATATTCTCGCTGATTAAAATGGCATTATTAACCAAAAATGTCTTCACTAAATAAAAAGGGGGAGATGTTTGTTTGTTTAGATGTTGCAGACAGTGGGAGTGTACAGAGTAAAGTGAATAAAAAAAAATAAAAAATAATCAAACTTAAAAAATATATATTCTTGTAACTTCTACAAATAAATGTGCAAATAAAAATTCTGAAACATGCCGGGAGCAGGAAATGCAACAAGCATATATAATTAACATGATAAACTGTGGTTGGTTTGCAGTTTGATGCTGACAGGTGACAGGTATGCATTGCAAAGAAAATGGTTAAATGTCCCCACCCTTTAGGCTACATTCAAAATGGAAATTTAGGCCACTGCGAATTGTAGCAGCAGGAATCTTCTGATTCCTACTGCGGCTCTGAGCGGTTTGGCGAGGCCGCCCATCCCGTCCATTACAAGGACAGATTGCTGGCTGTGCAGACAGCCACAAATAATAGCAGCTGCCAGTGACTTGTCATAGTGGACAGGGTCAGGAGCAGCACCTAGCCACTAAGAGTCACAGCAGAAAAGGAAGAATCCTGCAACTACAATTTGCACCAGCCTAAAACACCAGAACTAATGTGACCTTAGAGTCCTACAGCTACAAAGTCACCCATGGCAAAGCAATACCGATTTTTGTAAGACTACCATTACGATCAAAGCATCGTTTCTGTATTAAGAATAGAGAAAGAATAAAGGCTGCTTGCCTCCTAACCTGAGAAAAATTACTCAGGAACACTGACCTCCTGCATGGGTACATACATCTTGTAAGCTTGGAAACTGACTTTTTGTTACGAGGCTCAAAAGGAGACTGCATACACCTTAAAGTAACATTCTACTTTAATTTCATGAGCAGGATAGGAGAAGATTAATGGCAAGTGATACCAATATTCTATTTGCTGCAGATTAGATTTTTTTTTTAAAGAAGGAAAAAAGAAAAAAAAAAAAGAGCACATAGCATTTTAATTTAGTCCCATTAAATTAAGTGATAATGTATAGCTGCACTGTGCACTATTTCTGAATTGCCTTTCTATTTGGATAGGTTCACCAACTTGGCTACATAATGGACAAATAAAATAGAATAAAACTGCACAAATGCAAAAACATAAATCACGATTGTATGTTACTGCATATGCATAGTTGTGAAAAGGTTCTAAAGTTGTACTACACTGTGTGTGTCACAGGAACACATGGCCAGCAGAGAACTGGATTATTTTCACACTAAAATAAAGCAGCAGAAAAATCCCCTGGATTTTCATCCACTGTTGGACCTTTAAAGTTAAGACTGTATGCTGTCATACAAAAGTGTCAAAATTGCCTGTGATGTCTGACACCCAGGCTGTTACTATGGGTAGTGCTACTACACTCTCATCTTACAGGACATAAGTACATTAGATTAATTTATAAAAATATTCAAATAAAAAGGCAGCCACTCCCTACAGCCTGAGTTTATGATTTACCTTCAAGCTATTCATCTTACCGCTGATAATGCACCACAAGGACCTACCTACAATGCCAATCAGAAAGGTCTTCCCTTTATGTAGTTATAGGTAAATCTAAAGGAGATTGTACAATTGCACGGCCATGTACAACCATGTATAACCTAAACAATTTTACGAACTTACATTTCCCCTTGCAGAAAAAGTTGAGGATGTATTCATTGCAATGTATTCCTGGTGCATCTGTCAGCAATTTGGCAAATTTCACCAGAGATGAGAAATAAAAAAAAAAAAAAAAACCTCTGAAAAAAAAGGTCTGTGAGGGGAGGCTGTATTCAGTAGACAATGTTAGACATTTGTTAATATATATGTTAGACAATTCAAACGTCGTGTTTTTTTTTTTTTCTCTGCCAATCTTTTTTTTCCCCTACACAATACAAGCAAGCGATTTTAAAATGTACAATATACACAAACCCACCCCTTTCCCCACCTCAGCTTTTGATATTGAACTCTTCACAAGCTCGATGCCACACAAATTTGGACTAGGCCAGTCCAGCGATAAATGTCTGTTATATGGCTGGCTGAAATGGGCACAGGGATCTCTTATAAATAGAATTCTCTCTCATGTTTAGCAACTTAAAAGTGTTAATAAAAAAGGCTCTAGCATTTACAATTTATTAAGTCAATATATCTTTGTGTATTTATGCACTAAATATTTTTTTTCTTAACATCGATTATTTACACCAGTGTCTTTGCTGCTCTCTCACCACCCACATAATCAACAGGAAGAATAATTCCTGCTGGGGAACTGGTGAAAGACCAAAATAAAAATAAAAAATAAAATAAAAAAAGTGTGGTACTAAAAACAGAAATAATACGTGACTTTATAAAACAATGGTAAGCAACCTGGGGCTTTCTAGCCATCTAAGAACTACAGGTCTCAGGAGACCATTGCTAATGACATGCTTGCAGCTGTAAGTTCCTCTTTTGGGTGATCTTAGGTTACCTATAGCAGTTTAAAACTTTCTCCATCTCAAAAATCCTTACACTTAAAATGTACTATTAATCAAAAATACATTATAGCCTTTATTTGATAAAGCACTGAGCAAAGTGCCTTGATGCAAAGCAGCCAATCAAAATTCATCTTTTATTATCTCTTATTACTCTGACCTGCTGAGTTCATATTGGCTCCTTAGAACTTCTGCAAAACATTGCTCTTTGAAAATAAATAAAGCCATTATAAAGCTGTCCTAGAAAAAAACAATTTAAAAAGTACAACTAAAAGGCAAAGTTTTTTTAGTTTTGGATAGAGTGGAGATGGATTAGAACACCTGTCAGTTTTTATTGTGGTCTGTGCTCCCATTACAGAGATTCACCCTCTCCATTTGTCCCATTTACCATTATGATTTAAAGTGGAAGTAATAGAAAATACCACACTTTCGGTTGTCCCCTGAAAAGTAAGAGTATAAATCTCCTAATGGGGACACTAATCCCTTAATTTGCAGGGATTTCCTCTCACGTCCTGTTTGGCTACAGGACAGGAAGTGAAGGGAAATCTCCAATGGGCCACGGATGGCAAAAATTAAACTGACAGGGAAGGCTATAATCCTCTTACTCTATCCAAAATTTCAATAAGGTTTTGCCTATTGTTCTACTTTAAGAATTACCTACATCAAATTAACAGGTGGGAGAGTTGCAACCTTTGCCATCTTTTCTCAAATTATTTTTTTTAATTATTATTACATAAAAACAAATCCCACAGCATCAACAGGAAGCATGTGGACAACCTCTTGAAATAGATCATGTGATTAGTAATTAAGACTGGTCTTGAAAAATTGTTTTCTTAACTTGGCAGATTAGTGTTGAATGGTATCAAGAGAATAGGAATGTTTCACTTCATACCGCATACAAGACGAATATGTGCACAGTTTAAACCAATACAAAAACAAGGAAAAAAAAAAATCCTCACCAAATTAATATAAAACTTCTGTATTTCTCAAACATGGCTTGATTCCTAGCTTTCAATGCAAGTTAAGTACCACGCTTGTGTATTTCTTAACACTATCCTAGGATTAAAAAGTGCAATGTTATTATCAAGCCAAATCATGAAAAAGCTACATACAAGCCAACCACTTCCCTACTGAGCACATTCTCATTCACAAGTCTAAGCCCTCATTGCACACAGGACATGTTAAAACACAGGTTTTAGAGGTGTTGATGTTTTTTTTCTTTTGGCTTTGAAACACTCTTCAATGTTAGCCTATGTATCTATGTACACATAGGCTTTTACAAGTGTTTAGATGCAGGAGCACTTAGAGGCAGAAAACAAAAAAAAATCCCAGAGCCAAGTGCTTTCAGGGGAAGAGTGTTTTACCACAAAAAAAAAAGCCTGATGCATGTAAATGCATCTAAATATGCATTAATGCTAGGCATGTGAGACGCTCAAGCATTCATTCACTTCAATGACTAGAATATTCTGGCCAATGAAATAAATGAATGCACAAGCGCTTGCTCAATTACACCTAAACGCATTTTCAAAAACATGGCTTTAGGTGCATTTGACACTGCTTTACGCCTGGCATTTAGAAGAGCTGGGTAAGCGCCCAATGTGCATGGGGCCTAAATTGGCACATCTAGCAAAGGTAGCATAATGTGGTATCATTAGACATATATATTTGGTGGGATATCTGGTTGTTGGCACATAATTACTGCACAGGGGTAGACATGAATTACCATCATTTAGGGTCTAATCACACTTGTACATGTTTCTGCAGTTAAATGCATAAATTGTAATGTGTGAAGAAAGCAGAATCCCAATATTTCCTATGTGGCTGTTTCTCATCTATGTACTCCATCAAAATCATTTAAAGGGAAACTATAAAGGGCCCCTTCACACCTATGTGTGCACATTACCACGTGTGCTGCAACAGGTGTGCATAGCTGTGAATCAGTCCTAAAGGCCTAGCCTACCCAAACTTCTTCATATACTCGTGCTCCCAGCTATTTCCCCTGCAGCCACTAAAAAGTCAAATAAAGGAGTCAAAACACTGCTTCACCATTATCCATAAACCACAGGAAAAGGGGAGTGAAAAAAACCTGCATAGCAGAGATGGCTGAATCTGGAAAGGCAGGTGCAGATACTTTATATGAATATCTGATCCTTCAACTGATTTTAAAGGGGAACTCCAGGATAAAACAAAACAAAAAAACGCTGGGTTATAAATGGTTTCATTTCAGGAAGTGTATGCTACCTCCTTAATCTCTGCCTGTTATTTATACTTTAGATCTTTATATGAGTGCCATCAACAGTATAACTCAGTATAATTCTAGTGCTTCGACAGGAGACTTGCGGCTCTCCTACACAGCAGCCATCCAGTCATTTGCCCTCTTCTCAAACACAGAACACTTTGCATTCTGTGAACCCATTAAAAAAAAAAAAAAAAACTGTTCTGAGAATCGACAGGAAGAGAAAGAACTTACTGTAGTGAATAATTTGTATGTGAATCTATGGATGGGGTAATTTAGTCAACCCATAGCGGCATTAAAACTGATTTGCAGCTAGGTATAGATTCTTATTCACCAATTTACTATTTTGCTAAAATAATCTTTAAAATCAGATGACTTCCTAACAGCTGTATGACTGTTAATAGAGGCAGTCTTTGGTCAGCCAAGCAAAAGAACCTTTTACTGAGATTAATGAAGCCCTGCACAATTCAAATAAATCTAACTATAGCTACCAATAAATTAGAGGATATTGAAAATTCCTTTGTTTGGCAGCCACATTCACTATCCAGTGTAAAGGTCATGAACAAAGCCAAAGCACTGGAATGTAGTCAGGCTTATCATTGCAGTTATCCTACGTTGTTGTTTGAAAGTTTACAAGTGGAAAATTTTCTGCTAATTGCCTTTCCTGAGGCTATGATCAACTAGAAAAATTAACCAGGATATTACAGTACAAAGAGACAGCGATAAGAAGGAAAAGCATGGGACTAGCAAACACCTCTTCCCCCTAAAATGTAATGCAGTCTATGATGTCTTTAGGTTGGCATGTTAAACTGAACTTTACCAGAGCGGCTGTATATGTACACGCCATACTGTGCACTGAAGCTTTGATATCACGGGCCAAATATTCAATTGAAGAAGATACTGAAATTATTAGTTACCCAGTGTATACAGTCGCTAAAAAAAAAAAAAAAGTATATGAACCGCTAGAAATGAATGGGTTTTCTGCAGTAATTTGCCATAATGTGATCTAATCCTCATCTATGTCACAATAACAGACAATGCGCTTGAGCTGATAACACTTATGCCCTGTACACACTGTCGGGTATTCAGACAACAAAATCCGTCTGATTTTTTTCTGAAGAATTTTGTCCTAAACTGGTGTTGCATACACACGGTCGGACAAAGTTGTCGGAAAATCTGACCGTTCGAAACGTGATGACGTCCGTTCTTTACAACAGGACCACGTTGAGGCTAGTAGCCAATAGCTTTGGTCTTGTAATTTGATCTGAGCATGCGTGGCACTTTGTTCAATCGTAAATCTCTACAAACGATCGTAAAAAGTCAGAACGGATTTTTTTGTCTGCAAATTTGAGATCCTGCTTTCAAATTTTTTCACGATCGGATTTTCCGACAATATAATCCGATCGGACCTTTTCCGTCGGAATTTCCGAACGTGTGTACAGGGCATTACACAATTCTAATGTCTCATATTTTTACTGAACACACCCATTAACTTTTACAGGGTCAAGAAAAGGTAAGTGAACCCACAGACTAATTACCAAAAGCTAACTGGAGTCAGTAGTTTGCACACTTAGAGTCCGCTTATTGAAAGGAGTTTGGATGTGTGGTTTAGAGCTATTTTGATTGATAAACAACACAGAAAAACGTAAGATTGCGGTTCATAAGAAGCATCAGCTGATGTGAACCATACCTCCCAAAAGGGGGCACTTTGAAAACACACAGCGCAAAAAGGGCACAGTTTACCATCAAAACATCTTCCCAACAGTAAAGTATGGTGGAGCGAACATCACTATTTGAGCTTGATTCACTGCCTCAAGGCCTACACCACTTGCCATCATTGAGGGGGAAATGAAATCCTAAGTTCACCAAAATATCCTACAGGATTGTCAGGGTGACTGTCAGCTGAAGCTTAATAGATGTTGGGTGATGCATCAGGATAATGACCCTAAGCATTGAAGTAAATCCACCACAAACTGGCCTCAGAAAAAGAAAATGGGCCTTTTGGAGTGGCCCCGTCATAGCTCGGACCTTAACCCCATAAGGATGCTGTAGAATGACCTCAAGAGAACCATTGACACAGACGTTCTATAAATGTGTCTCAGCTGAAGCAGTTTTGTAAAGCTGAATGCTTGAAAATTCCTCCTGCATGTCTGGTCCAGAACTATTGAAAGCGCTTTAAGTCATTGCTGCCAAAAGGAGGTACCACCAGCTATAAACTCCATGGGTTCACTCACTTTTTCCTCCAGCATCGTTAAAGTTTAATGGGTGTGTTCAATAAAGACATGAGACATTAGAATTGTTTGTTTTCAGTTTAAGCACATTGGGTTTGTCTATTGTGACTCAGATGAGGATCAGCTCACATTTCATGGCAAACTATTGCAAAAAACATAAATTCAAGGGATTCACATACTTTTTTTTGCCACTTTATATCTACTGGCACCCTAAATTTATGTATGGCCAAATCAGACATGGGAACCCATTCAAACATTCTAACTTAAGCTGGCCGTAGATGGATCAAAATCTGGCCAATTCAGCAGGGAATGGCCAATAGTCAAGCAATGTTTGGGCCCTTTCTGTTCACCAAAAGTTGATTGTTCAACTTCTGTCGAATGTACACGTTGGAAAACCTGCTACAGCCGCCGATCACGGTGTATTGTCCTGACAGCACCGGATCCTGCTGTCAGAATACAATGTCCCAAGCAGGGAGAAAAGGGGAGGTTGAATTTCTCCATTCACCTAGTTTGTGTGGACAGAGGAAACATCTATGGCCTGCTTCAGATAAAAAGGAAACTGTAGTCCAGTGTATTAGTACAATGTGCAACAGATATGGTGTAAAGTGTATTAACCCATAGCAATCTATCACATTTCAGTAAAATGAGTAAAGGATGCTTTGTGACTGGTTATTTATGGGCTCTGGCATTTTACAGTCTGCCTTATTCTGATCCATTTAAAAGCTTTGCCAGTTTGCCAAGCATAGACCTTAGGATTTATTGAAAGTCATTTTTACCATGGTCTAGGTTAACTTCCAACAAAATGTCAGGGGAAGTTTGTTATTTTAGATTTCAATAAAAATGATTCAGCATATGCAAAAATCGCAGGGATAATGTGTGAACTACCCCTTAAATCAGCTTTATTGTAAGGGGAATTAAACTTCAGATTTCTTTCATCAGTGTTGCACTATACCAGAATATCCACCCCGCAGTAAATATAATCCTGAACTGTTTCATAAACTCGTGGGTGTTCAGGTGGCAAATAGGGATAGCACAGTAGAGAAAGCACCAGTCCTATAAACGTTGCTAAGATTCTGGTGGCTTCACTCATGAATAAATGATGTTTTGGAATCTCACATCATTGCTTTATCAGGCAGGTTATTCATACTTTGTCAAGAAGAGAGCTTCTTTAACTTCTGGAGTGCTGGTGGCGCCTGTTCTCTCCTAGTGCATTAAAAGTTATTCATACACTAAGCCCACTTTAAGCAAATAGAGAATTTATAAACTTGGGTAAGGACATATATCTTAAGATGTAAATCTAATATCATGATTTTTCTGTGCAGATAAATATACAAGACAGATCCATTATGGCATGAAAGCAGCTGTATACTGTAGTGTCACTTTGCTGCATGCACAATTTTTTGATCGTTGTAAAGTGCTGGGCAGCCCAATTAAATTTAATGGGCTGCCCTCGTGCAATATGCGTCACACACATTTAATGCACCGCACCAGGTTTGTGTGAAAGGGCCCTGAAAAGCACCTACACACATCCAAAGCACTCTATTCACACATTCACTGTTCAGTTTACTTTTCAGAACCCCTCATGAATAAATTATGGCGATCAGCTCTCAATTACCATGTTGGAACAACATCAGGCAAATCATTACTAAGGGTTCCATATTTGCTCAGGTCTTAAATAAAGGTAAAAAGCCAAACACATGCCATCATATTGAGCAAACGGTGTGCAAACATTTACTAAAGCAGAGGTTAAGGGTTGAAGTACAAAAGTAAGCATTTTTAGTTGTGGAAAAATCTAATTCTGACAAGGGGCCGTTTAGGGAGTGTTCTACAAATATGAAGATACTTTAAAGGTGGCCCCTTTTTAAAGAAATAAGGCAGGCCATAGACTGAAAATTTCCTTCCTGAACCATGGCTTACAGGAAAGAAAAAAAAATTCCCCATAAACACAGACAATGCTGACAGGGGAATCTCTCCTGCCAAGACATTGTATTCACCCAGCGCCAGTGATTGTTAGTGGCTATAATATCTGCTAGCGATAATAGCAGGTCAAATCTGGCAGGCTGGTTGTACCCAAGTTGATCAATCAACTTGGTACATTCAGCCTGCCCATATGCGGTACCCACCTCAGCCGGTTCCTGCTGAACTGGCTGGAGAGAGAGAGAGAGAGAGAGAGAGAGAGAGAGAGAGAGAGAGAGAGAGAGAGAGAGAGAGAGAGAGAGAGAGAGAGAGTCTTGTTTAGCTCAGACAATGCTGAGGTGGAAAAATTCTCACTTATATAGCACTGGAAAAAGTGAACCAGCAACTTCAAAAAACAAAACTACTAAGATGACATGAAAAAAAGCATTTGATCACAAGCTGAAATAATTAACAGATGCTCTTTCAAGAAAAAAAACAAAAAAATAAAAAAGCTTGCAAATCAAACTGCTCCCAGCTGAAAATGGGTTTTATACTGTAGTGAAAAGGGAAATCCAATAAAGGATGTGTGTGCATGATAAACATTTTTTGTTTAAACGTTCATTGAAATAAAATACTCTATTGTTTTACTAATGCCTCCCAAAAATATTAACGCTCCGGTAGCTAATGTGTATGACACAGCCAGTTTGTTTAATGTAGTGAGTATAAAATTAAGAAAAAAGCAGCATACCAATATCAATAGAACGATACGTTCTGAACCTTAATTACCCGAATATTTTCCCAAATGGAAAAATATCAACTTACTCAAACACTTTGTTTTGTTTTAATATGTAATGCTGCTTGTATAGAGGAAGATTTTCTCTAACTGAATTGCTAAAGCAGGACTATAAGTGGTACCGCCAAACCCCATGGATACGAAAAGCTATTGTGGACTGAGATGACATAGGACCTCGGGAAAATAGCCCTTGCCACAAATCCACAGTTTTTTCAATTGGTGGACCACTTTAACCCTTCAAGCATTAGTGCAAATGCACAAGGGAACATATAATGCATTATTTCTATTTTCTAAGTCCTGGGAACATACCCAGAACATGCATTCTGGCGCCTCATGCTTTCCATATCTGACCCGCCTGCACAATTTCAGATCTGTCCCCAATTTCAGCAGGATTCGACTTCCTGCTATTGGCACTAACAATAGCACCTAAAGAATTAAGAAAGCATTGAACTAAAATAGCACAATTCTCAAATGTAAAAACATACTTGGCTCACATACAGCTGAACATGTGGCATGACATCACTGATGTCTTGTGCTGAAAGAACTCAAAGTACTAACAAATACAAGAATATAGGTAATTTGACAGCTGCTGGCTGTAACAGGAATGCCTCTTAGCAGCACACCTACCAGTGCAATGGCAACCAGAGAACAAAACGGATGGCTGTTTGTGACAAGATCAAGATATGTAAATTCAAAACTAGATAAAAAAAATAAACTAAAAGTGGCATTAAACAAAGCTTTACCGCTAGTCTCTTGTACCTGCTGGGAAGTTCTCGCATACAGAAAGCATGACACCCATAAAAATAAACCACTACAATAGCACAAATGCTGTCTGCAAACAATGCTGAAATATATTCCCCATATTAAGCATGCCGATAAAGCCCGAAAAAGATTATTCATCGCTGCACTCCAGCCAGGTACATCAGAATGCAACAAAAAGCTGCAACTAAAATCTGCAGATTACTCAGCCATTTAGTTTGACACGTGGCACACACTGATTGCCAATATTCTGTGGTAGCCTTGAATAGACACAAAAGTGCACAGACAGTTTTCGCATGAAAAGATATCCAAGTAAGAAGGTAGTGCTGGTTTGCGTTAACCACATTAACATGCACGGTTAATGCAGAATACTTTGAAAATCCCTGTTAACCAGCACATTCTTCAAACAACAGAACCTGATTAGAACATTTTTGGCCTAACTGCAGATAACGTAGTTTGATAAGCAAGAAATATTTGAACCTATTCAGTGATGGTTATGACCTTTGTAATAAGATAACAGATTACTAAAAACCCAAATGGGTTAACCACTCACACAACAGAAAACAAAAAACAAAAAAAACAAAAAAAAAACTTAATGACTTCATGAGAGTTAGAAAAGACAATGCCCTAAAGGAGTGTAGTGATGGACATTTAGAGCCAGGGAATGTACCAAGTGCCCACGGTATGGATACACTTTCCAAATATAAACCTGTGTGTCTTGCTTTGTACGAGGAGTAATGCAGCTTCACCAACCACTTTCAAACGATAGCCACCTTCAACACAAAACCACATACTTTACTTTTTTCCCTCTCACTTATCTGTATTATAAACCCAGCAGCCAATGCAATCATACACTAGATACACACGTACATCAAACCCTGTACAAACTGATTAAAATACAGCATGTGTAGGAAGCCTTATTTTGCAGCTGCTCAGTACCATTGAGGAAGCTGCTGTGAGGACATCTGTAGGCAGTTTGTGTTGAATGGTCAAAAGAAATGGCCATTAAGTTCTTCTTGCAGTTATGTATAAGACATGTGTGAACCATTGGATATCTGTGAAGTAACACTTGTGCTCCTGCTCATTCCCTGCTCTGTCCGTCCCCCAGAAGCTGTCCGCCTCAGAGCCTGGGGGCTGTTGCGGACCCCCATTGTACTACCACGAGGGACACCTTGCACAGACCCTGAGGGATGACCCCATGGTTGGGGCCCACCTTGCATTGGGTGACCCCAGGCTTGTGGTGGGCCTCCCATGGGGTGACCCCAATGAGGTCCAGGGCCTCCAGTGGGATTGTGGGACCAGCCAGAAGCTCCCGGGTAGCTGTGGCTGAACGCCTCGGGGGAGAGATTGGAAAGTATCATGTTGCTAAAGCCTAATCTCATGCTTTCAGAGTCAAATGCTTCTATTTCACGAGCTTGACGTTCAAGGAGGCTTCGTATTCGCTCGGTTCTCTCATTCTGAAGAGCCAGCATTTCTTCTTCAATCTAGAAAAAAAGGCATCAAACCAAGTAAGAATTTTAGAATATGCACAAAAGGTACAAAATACTTGTTTCTATAATGTCTCAAGCACAACTGCCAAACATTTACATTTCATGCACCACTGTCATTTACAGACTGTAAAATGGAAAACTGCACATGTGGCATGTGAGAACATTTGGGCACCTTTCTATTTCAGTCACTGGTTTCAACTGTGTAAATGCTCATTACAAGTTTAAACTGCCTAAACAGCTTATTAGGCCTTAATCAAGTAACGTGGAAACAATTCAGGCGTTTAATTCTCTCTTCCTTGAAATTTCTTAGGTTGTTGTGCATGAATTTACACAGTGAGCATCTGAAAATAAAGATGAGCCACTTAAAAAAAACAAAAAAAAAAAAACAGGAGATTTGAATGTTTCTTGCTGTGATTTCCATTTGGAATGCCCAAAACAGAAATTAATCAGCATTGTCAGGTATGTAAAATCAAAATGCAGATTCTCTGCACAGGACCTCTAGAAACTTACCTGTCGCAGCAGGTGTTACTGTACAACACAGCTTGTTAAATATAGCCTGCATGGTACAGCCAAAAGAAGGAACCCCTACATCTGATCTCATCACAAAAAAACATCAAACATTTTTTTCTACATTATTGACTTCCTGATGGGACAAAGTCCCCCTAACACTAGCTGCAATGCCAGACAGGACGCCCTATCTTTGGTGCTTGACAACCTAAAATGTGCAGCTAGCAGGAAGATGTCTGCTTTGTAGTGCCTGTCTTAAAGCGGAGTTCAAGTAATTTTTGTGTTTATAATAAAAGTCAGCAGCTATAAAAAAAAGTGTAGCTGCTGACTTTTAATAAAAAGCCACTCACCTGGTCCCATGATCGAGTGGTGCAATCACATCAGCCGTTTTCTACCTGTGTTCTCCCTCGGTGGCGCTGGCATCTTTACTATGGGCACCTGGCTGTGACAGCTTGCGGCTTCACAGCCGGGTGCCCACTGCGTATGTGCGAGTGGCACTGCGTGCTGTGACTGATCCTGAAGTCTTCTGGGACTGGTCATGAGTCCCAGAAAGGGGGTGGGGGAGTAAGGAAAACTACAGAAGCGTGAGAAGGCAACTGTCAAAAATCGGGTACACGCGCCCCCCCATGCAGAGAAATAGGAGGATGACACACCACACCAACCTCTGCTTGCTGGAAGCTGGAGACAGGCACTACAAAGCAAAGCAGCCTTGTCCTTGCTAGCTGTACTGCTGGACAGCCGTGTGCCAGGGAAGGAGGGGTCCTATCTGACATTGCAGCTAGTGTTAAAGGCCACCTGGGGAGATGAGATAAAAGCACTTTATGTGCTTTGTGCCATCAGAAACTCAATCTAACAAAAAAATATAAATTCTTCAAAAGGCACATCAAAGGCTTATTTGCTGCATTTAGGGCAGCCTATTCAAATAGGTTGGCCTTTGTTTGAAGCCCACCGACGAGCCAAAACATGAGCATATGCGTGAAACATAACAGTGTGAATGGCGGTTATGTTGGTTCTCTGCAGAAATGTTTTTTTAAGCAATCTCCCTTAGAAAAACCTCAAAACACAGAAATGACCAGAAATTGCCACAAATGTGAGTATAAAACAAAAAAAACAAAAACAAAACAAAAAAACAAAACAAAAAAACACAATAAAAACTGCACATACCCCTTTCCTTTAATACTAAAAATTGGGCTTGAATAGCCACAAGATTATCATCAACAGGCCAGCCTGGATCTCGCCTATAGCAGCAGAAAAACTCATGGCCGACCACACTCTTTTGAAAGCTCATTTTATTGAATAATTTGGCCTTTAAAAAATTAACTATGACTGCATAAGAAACTACTTCTTCTATCTTCCAATGGTCAGCTTATGCCAGCAAAGTGAACGTGACCACATAAAAAAAAAAAAAAAAAAAATTAAAACCTCTGCAATGCTAGGACTCATTACAACCTTCAACTTGCCTTCTGTTCAAGAAGTGCCCTGCGTAGAGAAACCCTTTGTTCCAGTTCACGCAGTTCTCGATCATGTTGAGCTTCTGCCTGCATCTTAATTTTGCTCTGATAAGCATTTAGTAGCTCCAGTTCTTGTTGCAGTTGCATCTTCAAAACCTGGCACTCAGCTTCCTGGGCCTCGTCCAGTCGCAGCTGAAAGACAAGGTGAAAAGGTTTATCCAAACAGTACCAGTCTCCTGGGCCTAACGCTGCTTTTGCACTGGAGCGAGCGGGGGTTTTAACGCCCGTGGGGGGGGGGCAAAAACAGGTTAAAATGACCCGCAAAGCGCCATGCAGTGCCATTTTGCCTGCTGTTCAGCGGCACTGCCCATTCATTTCAATGGGCAGGAGCGGTGCATACACCGCTCGTTTACCATTCCAATGATGTTGCTTGCAGGAGTTAACGTCCTGCCAGCATATCGCCTCAGTATGAAAGCACTCAGGCTTTCACACAGACTGCATGGGAGCTGTTTTTCAGGCACTTTACAGGTGCTATTTTTAGCCCAAAAGAGCCTGAAAAACTCCTCAGTGTGAAAGGGGTCTTGTGTCTAGTGATTGCCTCAATGCATCACTGATGCACATGGGAACTCTGTCTAACATGACAAAGTCACCAGTGATGGTAAACAAAAAGAGAAGAGAAAAAAAAAAAAAAAAACCCCAGCAGAACAAAAAGGATGTCTAAATGGACACTATGGTTTTCAACATCACTGTTTTCAGGATAAAAATCCTTTAAGGGGACTGTGCTGGACCTTATTTTATCTTCCTATCCAATTTCTACAATCTCATCAAAATTCGGCTTCTGTATGTATCTGAGAATACATAACGCATAAGTGCCTAAACGTTGAATCAAGCATCTAAACATAAAATGTGATGGGAGGCTTAAACATTACAGTCAAACTAGTTGGAGACTATCCCAGTTTATGTTGACTTTTAAAAATACAAGACAAGTCAGTTGTAAATGACGTGGCAATGGCAATAGGCATTCTGCAGCTGCTCTTTCATTTCAAACTACTTTTTCCATACATTGTAAAGTGTCAATGTGGAACATCTCTGTTTCTAGAGCCCACCCATGGATCACATTATCAATGTAATCTAGTAATTAAAAATGTGTGGGGTATGCATATCAAAGTCCTGATAGGTTCCTGTGCGCAATAGAGGATGCCCAGACACTGACACAAGTGGAATTGGTAAACTGCTTTTAAAGAGGAAGTAAACCCTGATGAGTTTACTTCCTCTTTTTTTCCCTGCAAAGGTAAAGAATAATGGACTACTATGCATCGCATAGTAGCCCATTATGTGTCATTTACCTGACACAGGAGCCAGCGAAGTCGCCGCTGTCCCCTGTAGTCCGCCGCATCCATCTTGCTGGTGGCGTCTCGCAGCTCCGCCGAATGACAGCGGCGAAGCCGCGATGACCTCACTCCCGCGCATGCGCACGGGAGTCGCGTCTCACAGCTCCGCCTCTGTCATTCGGCGAAGCCGCGATGACGTCACTCCCGCGCATGCGCACGGGAGTCGACAAATGCGGCAGCTCCATTCTTGGAACTGCCGCATTTAGTGCGCCTGCGCGCCACTGTCTACGGCGCATGCGCCGTAGACAGCGGTGCCCATTTTCGGGCAAATATCTCCTAAACCATATAGGTTTAGGAGATATTGCTTGGACCTACAGGTAAGCCTTAATCTAGGCTTACCTGTAGGTCAAAGTGGTTTGTAAGGGTTTACAACCACTTTAAATCAGGGATGATATGCCAAAAGGTCTTTTTTTTCTTTTTTTTTTTTACAAAACGCAATCATCTCATTAATCTGTGCTAATGAATTCCCTATACACAGCTGAGGCAGGGTCAGGGATGAAATCTTGGGCAGAGACAGGGCATGTGCTATTGTCAATTGTGGGTCCTTTACAGAGCATGGGCAATTTACCTCGATCAAGTTCCATATGTACAACACATAAGTAAATAATAAAATAAAAAACAACAAAATGTAGTGACCCAGAACAGAGTCAGCCTTCTTTAAGCAATGATGGAAGAGCAGCACAGCACGTCATGGGAATTTAGTGCCATATTAAGTGGCACGTGAAAAAAACCTTGCAAATATTTAAAGGATTTTGCAAGAAATACAAAACACAGCGACATGTAACATTCACCCTTTACTCTCTGAAGCCTCAACATTCACCCTTTAGTTTCTTGAGCTGCAAGAAACTCTTCACACTTACTGCTTGTGTGGACAACATTTCATTAATGCTATGGTCATACTGCTCAGCTAGTATAGCCAGTTTGCGAGTCTGTTCTTCTTTCAGCCGCTTCAGAACAGCTTTGTGTTCGTTCTTTGGTGTAGTTTCCAAGAGGTGGTTCCGTAACGCTTTATACTGCCGTGTCTGGATCTTGCAAGTGTCCTGGAACTGCTTCTTTATCTGCAACTCTTTAGACTGAACACACATTTAAAGAAAGAATAAGTTAAACCTATACAGGAAAAAAAAATACTTAACAGAAAAGATATCTTATTATTATTATCCCTTCTCTTTCTGTATGTGGATGATGTCACTCTAATTATTTAATTAACCTCTTGCTGACCACGCGCTGCAGATGTACTGCAGAGAGGTGGCCACAGCAATTTGTGCACTAACTTTCGCGGGCAAGCGCACTGTGAGATTGGTTCCCCCGCTGGCCAATCAGCGGTCATTCCCCGCAGAGACAGAATGGGGATCTGCCGAGGTAAACAAGGCAGGTCCCTGTTCTGTCAGGGGATGACACAGAGATCTGTCTTCCTACTAAGCACGAAGATGGATCTGTGTGTTTCCCCAGTCACACAGTACCCCATACAGCTATAAAACAGAAAACACAGTTAACCTCTTGATTGCTCCTGTTAACCCATTCCTTGCCAGTGTCATTAGTATAATGTCAGTGCATATTTTTAGCAATGATCACTGTAATGTCACTGGTTCCCAAAAAAGTCAGCTAGGTGTCTGATCTGTCCGCCACAATGTCGCAGTCCCGAAAAAAAAGCCATAAATCTAGCTAATCAATATACACTTATTGGGATTTGTTAACAAAAATATGTAGAAAAATACATATTGGCCTAAACTGATGAATACATTTATATATATATTATATTATATATATTTTTTTTGGATATTATAACAAAGTAAAAAATATAGTTTTTTTTTCAAAATTGGCGGTCTTTTTTTGTTTATAGTGCAGATAATAAAAACCGCAGAGGTGATCAAATAGCACTAAAAGAAAGTTCCATTTGTGTGAAAAAAAAAAAGGATGTCAATTTTGCTTGGGTACAACGTTGCACAACTGCACAATTGTCAGTTAAAGTAACAGTGCTGTATCGCAAAAAGTGGCCTGGTCATTAAGGGCAAGTACCTTTACCTAATCAATATACAGCTATCACATGACCCAGATCTTTCCCAACCTGTCTGCAGGGAAACATAAGCAGGAGGAGCTTCTAGTCATCTGCTGCTGGTCACATGATTGGAATACAAAGTAAAAATATAGATCAATAAACGGATTTAAATTGTTATCCAAATATATATTTGGGATTAAATCTTAATTATTTTTTGGCAACCAATCAACTAGTGTAAAAAAAAAAAAAAAAATTATATATATATATATATATATATATATATATATATATATATATATATATATATATATATATATATATATATATATATATATATATAAAAACAAAAAGAAAAACAAACAGTCAGTCCTTTGTACAAAAGGAAGCCAGCCACTTAACACTTGGACTCAACAGCTCAGCTTCAAATAAAAGAAGGAACATGGCAAATTAGACTTCCTCTAAGCACATACTAATACATAGCTGTAATACCCAGCAAAAAGGGCATTTGTTTCCACTGATACATGTTTTTAGGCCATTTGGAAGAACAAAGTCAACAATGAATTGATATGCAAGCACAAATAAAGACATTTTAAAATTGGCACCACTGGAGATGTTTAAGCCTAGTACACACTACAAGTTTTTTTTTTAGTTCAACCCAGCGGGCTGAATGAAAGAATAACATAAAAAGGACAGCTCAGGTTAGAGCTGATGTACTAACAATCAGATGTTAGTACAGCGATCTCCCTTGCTGTTCTATTGTGTTCTGACAGGGGGACACATCCCACCCCCGCCCCCCACACTCCGGGTCAGCGCTCTCAGCTATTTGCTGATTGGCAGCAGACCTTTTTCAGTCATGTAGTACACACCAGCTGCAGTACACACAGGTACAATCTGCCATTTTGAATATGTAAGTAGTATGATTACAAAATGGCCATGTAGCCCTGCCTTAACTGTGTCAACCTAAAAGTTACCTTTAGACTCTTGGGTTGCTGCCGGACTTCCATAACATGTTTGCGCCTCAGTTCTCGCTCACGTCTTTTGTTGTATTCCAGCTGGTTTGTGAGTTCAGTTTGGTGTTGTAACTTAATAAGCTCACAACGCATTCTCTGTATAGTATTGAGATGCCGAAATTCTAGTTCCTGCATGGATTCATGTTGCCGTAGTAGCATGGCGTGCTCCAAATCCTTTTGTGTCTGCCTCTTGTTCAGTTCCTATTAAATAGACCAAAAAACATTGCCTTAACGTGGCTGTAAACCTCAGACATGAAATATGAACAAAGCATATCCCTCTATACTGTGTACTTGTTTCAATCCAGAGCACTAAGTGTCATTTCTGTCCACTGCTTTCAGCACGAAACACTTAAGACAAGTTTTCCTGATACTAGGAGAAAAAAAAAAAAAAGGTGATGAGGAGGGACCTCCAGCTGATCGAGAGCCTCCTCTCTGTTCCTGTGGGGGGGGGGGGTATGTCTCTTCCCTCCAATTAGCTCTCCTCACTGAGCTTGGCGGAGTGTGACTATAGCTCCCCACCCCCTTTTTCTGAACTCTCAGAAAGATTTATAATTTAGCACTATGAACAATTGTAGAAAAGAGAGAGGGCTGCAGATAAAAATTAGGTAGGTGGATTTGTTTCAACTCTGGGTATCACCTGAGGCCAGTCACTTCACTAGGTATATGTAAGGGGTTACAACCACTTTAATTAAACCTCATTATATAATTACACTATATTACCTATGCATACATCAATGAAAAAGTGTGCGTGGATTGATATGGAACTGTTTAATAGGTCTGTTCTGCCCACACCAACCCCTCATTTTGGAACCCTTCAGAATAATGAACAGGACTTGCTACTACAGCTGCATTTTGTTTGACTTGGTTGGCAAAAAAAATGTATTTGTTAGTTAAGCTTTAATGAAAGTTTTGAAAATGCTTGTAAAAACTTTCTGTACTCCCAGCTCATCTACATAAAAGCCCATTGTGTACAATATCTTAACCACTTGCTTACTGGGCACTTAAACACCCTTCCTGCCCAGACCAATTTTCAGCTTTCGGTGCTCTCACACTTTGATTGACAATTACTCAGTCATGTAACACTGTAGCCAAATTAATTTATTTTTTTATTTTTTTGCCCTTTTTTCCCCCCCACAAATAGAGCTTTGTTTTGGTGTTATTTGATCACCTCTAGGATTTTTATTTTTTGTGCTATAAATGAAAAAAGACCGAAAATTTTGAAAAAATACGCATTTTTCTTTGTTTCTGTGATAAAAAATTTCAAATTATTAATTTTTCTTCATAAATTTTGGCCACAATTTATACTGCTACATATCATTGGTAAAAATAACCCAAATGAGTGGATATTATTTGGTCTTTGTGAAAGTTAGAGAGTCCACAAGCTGTGGTGCGAATCGCACAAAATTGATCACATCTGATGTACTGGTGGTCTCATTTCTTGTGACCCGAACAAGCCAGGAAAGTACAAATACCCCCCAAATGACCCCTTTTTTAAAGTAGACATTCCAAGGTATTTAGTAAGAGGCATGGTGAGCTTTTTGATGTTGTAATTTTTTCCCACAATTCTTTTTCCACAAAATTGTCATTGTAATAGGTTATTTCTCTCACATGGCATGTGTATACCACAAATAATGCCCCAAAATAAATTTTGCTACTCCTCCTGAGTATTACGATACATGTGTGGGTTTTCCACAGCCTGACCACATAGAGAGGCCCAACATGCAGGGAGCACCGTCACATGTTCTAGGAGCATAAATTACACATCTAACTTGTTGACTACCTATTACACTTTTGAAGGCCTTGGAGCACCAGAACAATGACACGCGACACCGACGTGGCACTGATGACAGATGGCACTGATACATGGCACTGATACATGACACTGATACATGACACTGACAGATGGCACCAATATGTGGCACTGATGACAGGTGGCACTAATACATGGCACTGATGACACGTGACACTGATAACAGATGGCACATGGCACTAATATATGGCACTGATGAGAGATGGCACTGATGCCAGGTGGCACTATGTGGCACTGATGACACGTGGCACTATGTGAGGACAGGTGTCAGTGGGGACAGGTGGGCATTTTCCTTTATTTACACTAACCGCTGTGAGATCTCACAGCGGTTCATCTCTCCCTCCTCACACACTGTTGGTGTAAGGAGGAGAGCGGCGATGAGAGATGATCTCATATATTTACATATGAGATCATCTCTCATTGGGCACGCCAATCACACTGTAAATGGCTGCTGTGATTAGCCGTTTACAGCGATCTGTGACTGGCTGTTTTAGGCGGGACACGGCCAGCACGGAACTTTCCCGATGCGTGCCCGCGGCGGCGCACAGAGGGGAAGTAAACAGGACGACATCCAGGGACGGCATCCCGGCAGTTAGCGTCCGCTCTATAGCCGTCTTTCGGCTATAGGCCGGGCACGAAGTGGTTAAAGGGTAACTTGACTTTCATGAGAAAAAAATTAGCAAAAATCTGGAGTAAATAGCGACACAAGTCATAATGTAATTGGATGTTATTAAAAATCCTTTTCAATCTGCAGCTCTGTAATTTTCTGTAAAAAGCAATGCAATACGGCAACCTGGAGGCGTTCTCTACATTGATGGTATACAGAACCCCCCCCCCCCCCCCCCAAATGTAATTTCCTGTTTGTGTGATTGGCTGAGTAATTTTCTCAGAAGTCTGCATTCAAGTATAACTAAAGGCAAAAAACTTTTACTTTAGTTTTGGAAAGGGTGGAGATGGATTAGAACCCCTGTCAATTTTTACTGCTGTCTGCCATGCCGTTAGTGAGATTCATCCTCTCTATTCATTCAGTTTACAATTATTGAAAGCAAAAATAAAAGAAAATACCAAAATTTGGGTTGTGCCCAGAAAAGTAATAGAGGGGAAATCTTCCAATAAAGACACTAGTTCTGGTGTCTTGGGGGTCGGTCCCCAAGGGATTCTCTGCATCTGCAGGGACTTCCCTTCACTTTCTGTGTAGGCTATGAAACAGATGGCAAAATAATTAACAGGGGTTATAACCCTCTCTTACTCGATGTAATGTAATTTTTGGTGAGATACTCCAAAAGGGAAAACACGTCTAAAGGGATGCAGACCCCACCACTTTCTTCATTACTGCCCTGCAGGTGCAACAGCCGATTGATAAATAAAAAGTCACTCACAGATTCAGTTAGCACATGGACACAGACAAACAGCTATTTCTTCAGAACAGCAAAATGTAGGAATCTGCAACAAAGTTTGTTAAAATCCTTGCATGTACATTGATCAACCAGAGGGGAATGTTTTTTGGAGTTAAAGGAAGGAAAGACTGCATAACAAACCAATTAAATGTTGCTTGTCCATAGCTTTGATAATCTCTACAGACATACTACTAAAACGCCATCTAAATACAGTTTTTCTATGCAGTCACATAGGCACAATGCTTCAGTTGGGAAGGATGTCTCTGCTGGCAGACAATGCTGTTGAACCCCATAGTGCAATCACGTCACTCTTGGAAGTCAGTAGTCCCAGGCTGCTGTCAGAGAATTCACACCCACCAGCTGCAACATTAAAAGAAGGAAGGGGACAGAGCTGGCGCTCTGCAGTCAGGTGACCGCATAGAAAAAATGAGGAGAAAAAAAAAAGGGCATTCAGATGGCAATTTAGTAGAAAATTTCTAAGACCAGGAGTGTTAAGAATATATAAGAATGCGTTAGGCCTACATAACACCACCTTCTCCTCTCCATGGCAGGGGGAGGCATTTTATAGTCCACTGAGATAGCATTACAGTATGTAAAAAAAATAAACTGTATGATCCTGACATTTTTGGGACTCAAGAAATGAAATCAGCCATCAGTACTGACTCATTTTCAGATATATACCATAGTTTGTGTACTGTAGAACTTTACTACAGACCAAATATACACTGATTTTGGTTATTTTCACCAAAGAAATGTAGCAGAATACTTTTTGGTAAAAAATTATTATTTATAAAATGTTAAAGAATTATTTTAGGAAAAACTTTTTTTTTCCCCTTTAAAATTTTCAGTAATTTCGTTTATCAAAAAATAAAACTCCGGTGTTGATTAAATATCTCCACCAAAAAGAAAGCTCTAGTTGTGTGAACAAAACTATATAAATTTAGTTTGGGTATAGTGCTGCAGGACCACGCAATTGTCATTCAAAGTGTGAGAGTGCTGTAAGCTGAAAATTGAAGTGGCTAAATAGACAGTTTGGACCAAGCTGGTCCAAACTATTTACTTTAGTAAACGTTGCAGTGACTGTGTGACCTGTATAAAACTATATGTAGCGTTAGCTACATACAGTATACAGCTCTGTGTTTCGGCAGTGGGATGAGAACTTCCCATCTTGCTGCAAGAACAAATTGAGTCACGCTGAATGCTATTCAGTGATCCAGAGGAAGCTTTGTATTCCAAGAATGAATACAAAGCTTTACCATAAGCCTGCCTCTCCACCTCAGCCAATAAGAGAAAGCTTTGGAACCATTCATAGAATCCAAAGCTTCCTCTGAATTGCTGAGTAGTGTTTAGCCAGACTCAATTTATTCTGTGTGCAGGATGGGAAGTTCTCATCTTGCTGCTGGGACACAATGCTGTATACTGTGCGTAGCTGAGGCTACATAGTTTTATACAGCAAACACAGGTGCTGTAACTGTTAGTGAAGTAAATAGATTATTTGTACCAGCTAACTCAAAACTATTTAACCACTAGAGATCCGCGCTATAGCCGAATGAGGGCTACAGCGCGGACCTGCTTTGCCGAGACGACATCTATTGACGTCGTCCCGTGCACGAGCGGCCTGCGCGCCCCCTGAGGGGCGCGCGCGGCGCGCTCTGTGATCAGCGAGTCTATGAGACTCGCCTGATCACGGATCGACCCCTTGCCACGTGATCAGCTGTCAGCCAATGACAGCTGATCATGTGACACAGCCAGTAATCGGCAAAAAAAAAAAAAGCCGATCACCGGCACCCATCAGTGCCACCCATCAGTGACCACAATCTGCCTCAACAACAGTGCTGCACCCCAGTGCCACATATCCGTGCCCATAATTGTCATCTACCAGTGCCCATCAGTTCCATCTATCAGTGGTACCTATCAGTGCCCCTTAGTGCCACCCATCAGTGCCATCTTATCTGTGCCCATCTTTGCCCACCAGTGCCGCCTTATCTGTGCCCACCAGTGCCGCCCACCAGTGCCACCTCATCAGCGCATTTCAATGAAGGAGAAAAATGACCTGTTTGCAAAATTTTATAACAAACTATGAAACATGATTTTTTTATTTTGCATCTTTTTTTGTTTGTTTAGCAAAAAATAAAACTCCCAGCTGTAATTAAATACCACCAAAAGAAAGCTCTATTTGTGGGAAAAAAATGATAAAAATTTCATTTGGGTACAGTGTTCTATGGCCGCACAATGGTCATTCAAAGTGCATCAGCGCTGAAAGCTGAAAATTGGTCTGGGCAGGACCAAATAAAAAATGGAAATCGGCTTTAACCGCTTGCCGACCAGCCGCCATCATTTTACTGCGGCAGGTTGGCACGATCTCGCGAGCTGTCATAGCTATACGCGGGATCAGGATAGCAGGCGTGCGCGCACACTGCACTGCGGGGGTGCCGATGCTCATGGCCGACGGTCGTAATGAACACCGGCCACAAACGATCGCAAGCACGAGAGGCAGAACAAGGACGTGTGTGTGTGTGTATATAAACACACAAATCCCTATTCTGTGGGGAGTGACAGATCATGAGTTCCTAATAGCTAGGAACCACCATCTGTCATTTCCTCTAGATCAAATACCACCAAAAGAAAGCTCCATTTGTGGGGAAAAAAAAAAGGACGTCAATTTTGTTTGGATACAGAGGCGCACGACCTCGCAATTGTCAGTTAAAGCGAAACAGTGCCATATCGCAAAAAATGGCACAGTCATTTAGCAGCCAAATCTTCCGGGGCTGAAGTGGTTAAGATCAGCAAGAATTTTACTTTTGCTGTGCTGCATTCTTGATATATTTCAATATAAATTTTGGTCCCATTCTAATACTGGCTTGTTAAAAATGTATCAAGTCTTCCAATAGATTTTAATATATTGACAGATTTTATTTCAGTTACATTCTTGTTAGAAACTGTTATTTACTTTACTAAACGCTGGAGTAAAATTACCTATATGAACTCTTATACCTACTAAACTATTTATAAATCTGTTCAGCTATCCTTGTGATTCCTATAATTTTTCCGTACTGCATAGCCATGAGGCATCACTGCTACTTACTATTGCAGTTTTGGGTGGCAACTCCCCACTATACTATGAATTAATGAATTGCATTCCTATATGAAACTGTATGTACTGCTTCTCCTGCTAACTGCCTAATAAAAACCACAAAAAGTCCCAGGGCCCAATGACATTTGCAGCAGTGTAAACTACAACAGAGCATGATTACTTGCAGAAATTATAGGAAACAGGCAGTTATATGATCAACATTATAAAATGCATTAAACTGTTTTAGCCAAATGTCCCTGGAGTTCTGCTCAAAACAGCAACCTACCTCTCTAACTAGATCCTGTTCAAGATTATGTCTACTAAGCAGCATCCGCCTCTTGAACCGACGGCACTCCAGCTCTAGGTACTGCCTCTGACGTCGGAGAAGATTGGCTTCTTCCTCCGCTTGGAAATGCTGGAAATTTTCCTTCTGCTTTGATAGCCATTCCTGTTTCTCTTTCTTTGGAGTGCTCTGGTTTTCATTCAGCTCCTGGTGAGAAAACTTGTCAGCCATCATAACCACACAATACAATGAGTTTATGTTTATTTTCAACAATATTTCCGTGCTCATCACTTCGTACATACACATCCTCATCTTTTCATAGTTATTAAACTAGATGATCTCTAACACATTTTGTTTCCTGCTAAAAAGTCATCTTCCACCTTCTGTACTTTTTCATATTGGTGCTCAGAAAAAATATATCATCGAGAGAGACCTTCTCTTTAACCCTTCCACTACCAGAACCTATTTTGCTTCTTTTTTGCACACATTAATTTCAGTAGCTACAAAAGCAGCATCTGCTGACTTCATAAATACTCACCTGTCCAAGGATCCAGTGCTGTCCTCACCCAGCCCGGTTCCTTATCTGTCTTTGGGTCCTCTGCATGTTTACTGTGGCTAGCCAGCTGTGGCTCAATGCAGCTTTACAGCCGCCTGCCCACGACTCCCTGCAGCTGAACAGCTGGCTGCCCAATGTGCACAAGCTTTGTGAATAGCCCCATAGCCTTCGTGGACCTGTGACGTCTCACAGAAAACTGCGGGTATGTGGGTGGGGTGTGTGGAAGTTTGTTGGAGAACCTCCTCTGGGACCACCTAGACGATCCAAGCTGAAGTGGGTAGCGGGTACCTGTAACAACTAGGTACCCACATCCCCTCCAAAAAATGCTACAAATATGGCAGAGGAGGAAGCGTTTTGGGTGAAGCTCTGCTTTAGGTCTAAAGATTACTTAAAGCGGTAGTAAACCCACCCACATCAATACTACATTCATTATATTATATATATATATATATATATATATATATATATATATATATATATATATATATATTATTTTTTTTTTTTTTTATTATATTTAATGCTTATTTTCTTAATCATCCAAAAGATTATTTCAGCATATTCGCAGGCGCAATCTTCACTGTGGTCTTCCATGTCTGAATTGCTCTGTATTTCTGCCCACAGAACGTCTTGTCTCTATAATCACGCTCATTCGCACTAGTAAAGATATTCAAGCCTCTTCTTAGTTTCCGGTTACTATGGAAACAAATAGAAACTAATAACAGTGTGCTTCAGAAAGGAGTGACCATACCTCCTGGAGCACGCTGTGCAGGAATTCTGATTAAGCATTGCGGGATGTCGGGGCTGATGTCTAAAACAGGAAAAAGACCCAGCCCAAACATGGACACTGAATCTTCCCGGCAGGGTCTCGGCTTGCCGGAATGAATGAGGATACGGCGCGTGTGCGGTATATGTAATGACTTGAGAAAATATCGATAACACGGACAGGAGGCAGGTACAGTAAAAATGACTCATGGCAATTCATTCTTAACAAAAAACGAATAAATGATATGCAAAGACAAAATTTTGGGTTTACTACCACTTTAAAGCCTCCCAAATAATATATACTTTCTGAAAGCAGAGACCTGGATCGAAAAAAAAAAATGGTGGTAACGTCAATGTTTTAGGTCACATGATTTCAACGGTTCATCAAGTTAAACATTTTAGTTAATAATACACATAAGTTAATTGTGTGGGACACAAACATTTTACTTACATTTTTTGGTAAAATATAAAAGAAGAGGTTACATTAGGTAAACAGATAACACAACATCTCAAGGCTTAAAATTGTGTGTGCCTGTGAAAGTCCGTCCTCTAAATTTTCCATGGGCAACACTTTAAAAGCCCCTGGGATGTCATCAGTATAGGGCTAACCATACATAGGTGTCCCCGACGTTTGTGTTTACGTTCATATGTGTGGATAGGCACAAATTATTTTCGAGGGGAGGAAAGGTTTAAGTGCTTGGGTGCAAGTACTATTATTTCCACTAAACTTTTTTTAAATTACATTGGGGACCAAAAGTCACATATGTGATAATATTTTGTTGTGATAGGTTCCCTTAATTGAGAATTTGGGTGTCTTTTAGAACCCTCATGTATGAGGGGATACGTGGAAATGTCAGGTGTCTGTACAAAGCATCACTTCGGAGTCCAGCTATCACTTTGCACAGCCGCTATGGCCGAGGAAAAAAACAGAATGCAATCTCATAAGACCCCTGATGTCTCTTTAAAAAGAAAAGCATCTTAACAGTCTCTGATTCTTTTTTATAGCATGTCTGCAGTATCTGACTAACATTTCATGTGCTGATTATTATATGTGGCCCTTTAATGACATCAAGTATTGCCATGAAGGTCTCCTATATGTAGTACAGTGACCACCAATGATGTAAAGCATACCTCTTTTAGCTGTTCTTTGCGCAACTTATATTCACGTTTCTGTGACTCTAAGAAGCTATTCAGCTCTTTCTTCTGTTGAGCCTGAATGTGCTGTTGGAACTTCTTTTCTTCATTAGCCATCAGCTTTAACTGTTACAAAAATAAATACATTAAATCAAATAGTGTTTTAAAGTTTGACATATGTAGGAACATTGTAATGTTTGAGGTTTCATACATTAATTCGGCATTATCACAACTCAGAAAAAAAAGTAACACTGGTCAATAGACAATCATATGTACAATAGTACTAATAGTGGCTTTAAAGTGACTTAACTATCGTTAAGCCTAGAATAAGGACTTCCGTGCCGTTTCGTCCCCAGAATGTGCTGTCACCGAAGGCTCCCATGTGCATTCATGGGAGTGACCTCACGCGGCTCCGGCCAGTCACAGAGCTGGAGTCCACGGCCCCCGGAAGGAAGAGGGGGCGAAGATGGATGCAGCCTGCACAGGGGACAGTGATGGATTTGTTTGCAGGCAAGTTTCACATAATGGGCTAGTATGCAATGCATACTAGACCATTATGCTTTTAATTTGCAGGCTTTGCAGGGAGCAAAAGAGGAATAACCACCATTCAGGGTTTACTTTCTCTTTAATGCCTTACACTAAAAAGCATATTTGCACTTCTGCAGCTAAACTGCAATATTATCTACTTTATCTGGGTTCCTGAGGGAATTCCTACTTAGTTTTCCCTAATGTGACATGCTAAGGAAGGGGGCTGGGAGATTATGTTTACCATAATTAAAACCGACTTATTATATATCTCATTTGCGTTCTATGGTCTTGGAATAAATAAAAAAAACTGAGGGAAAGTGGGAAATTAAATTTAAATTACATGGTCTTAAAACATCATTAAACACAAAAGCAAACATTATATTACAGCATACCAATTCCTAAATGTGATGGCTGTATAGTTTCGCTTTTTAGGCCTTCTTTCTTCTATTTTCACCAGGTAATCCAGCCACCAAGTCTGTTATTCACAGCCCTCTCCAGCAGAATGCATCAGTTTACATGGATGAGACAAACCACTTAACACTGGCAGGTGTGATTCAATTGATCATCTTATTTATTCAAGCAAAACATTTATCCTAAAAAGAAAAACTGCTGTCGTTCCTTATAAAGTGCGAGCTGAAATTTGGCTTTAGTTTGTTAGTGGTTCTAAATCTGCTAATTCTGCTAAATCCAAGCTAATAATTTATAATCAGCTACAGCAAACATTTTTCTTCCCTTTTGTGATAAAGATTTTCCATAATTAAATAAGCTGGTCCGAGTAGGCACCCATGTCAGTGTTAAATGGTACTGACTGGATCACCAGGTGACAATAGAAGAAAATGAATGCAGCCATCATATCTAAGAAATGGTAAGTTGTAATATAATAAGTGTTTGCTTTTGTGGTTAGCACTGCTTTATGTTTAGACCCCATTAGTTCACCTCTTTGTCCATGGCTGCTTGGTGTTTTTTAATGAGTTTTTCCATTTCTGCTGCAAAGTTGTTACGTTGGGTTTCGAGATCTTTGTCTAGTCGGAGCCGATGTTCGTCCATCTCAGCCTTTAGCTTGTTCTCTAGTGCCATCAGTTGCTTTTGATGCTGCCGCCTCATGCGCTTGTATCCAGACATCTGTTCTCGCAGCTCTGAGTCTTGCTCATGTTCCTGGATTTGCCTCGTCACCTGAAAAAGACAGAATGGATCAACATTTGGAATATACTTTTGAACTGGATTTATTTTAAAATATAGTTAGTATAATTGCTGCATTTTTTAAAGACTGCTTGACTGATGCCATGGGTATATAGTATGGGCATTGCTATAAAGCACAATGCCAAAATAGAAACGACAGACAGTAGAATGATTTCTGTAGAATTCCCTCAACCCCAAATCTATGAAACAGTTTTGCATCTTACTAGTCAAGTGAATACAGCAAGGTCTTTATCAAGCAAAAAGATGTCAGGGTGACCATACACAAATCATATGCCTTAACAGGGTCCAACGACAACATGCGATGCATTTAACATTTTCTATATATATTCTAGTTTTGGACAAAGTGAGGAACCGTTAGAACCTATGTTGGGTTTACATTTTTTTCTTTATTCCATTTAGAAAAAAGAATTCTTGCGTTTTGTAAGGGGACCGTTTCATGATAGATACATGTTCCAGTGACAACTGTCAAAAGGTGAGATACCCCCCCCCATTCTCCAGGAAAGGAAGTGAAAGTAACATCCACAGTGTGGACACAGAGCAATGAAACCTGACAGAGGTTCTAACTCCAAAACTAGAAAATGTTCTGGCTGGTGTTTAGTTTAAGAAAACATGTCCAAAGCATACAAATTTACATTAGCAGTAAGTTAATGTTTCAAGGTTTGCATAAACTGCACATATAAAAAGGATTTTCTGACACGTTCCTATACTACCTTGCAAATAATTTTTTTGGGACTTTTTTTAATGATCCAGAATCATAAAAGACCCATAAAAGAATACTTGGCTTTTGAAAGTTGAAACGCATGTAGCACAGTTTACCAAAGCAACACAGTAACTCATTAAGGAAAAAAAAAATGATTATTAATGCCATCAGTCAATGATACCATAGGAGAAATTAACCTACCAATGAAGCAGTACGAATAGTGGCAAAGTGCTCTCTGTTGCGATAATGAGACTTGTGACGGGACACTTGGGGAGGAGATTGCGGCTCTGATGGTCGAGCTCTAGCTTCAGGTTCTTCTGGGTAATTTTCTTCCTCCTTCAAATTTAATAGGAAACATGAGTAACAAAGTTTAAAAGGAAATTCAATTTCTACCTTGTTGATTTCAGAACAAAAACTGCCATACTGTCAAACACATTAATGGGGAAGATCATTTTTACAATAATATTATTATTAATAATATATATATATATATATATATATATATATATATATATATATATATATATATATATATATATATATATATATATATATATATATATATATATATATATATATATATTTTTTTTTTTTTTTTTTCATATGCAAGTGAAAATGCATTTTTTTAAGGTTTTTTCTAGGAAACTGTAAAGCATTGCACCCACGATGAGCAGATCATGGGTGTAATGCAAAAGTTGTGAATATGTCTGCCCGTATCTCCGATATAGGCAAGCAGTTATACTGACAGGAAGCTCAGAGAACTACCAAGAGCGATCAACATCACTCTGGTAGTTCAGTGAGAACTACAAGCCGAAAGCCACAAAGGCTATTGGGACTTGAAGTTTTCCCATTCACAGGGTACTGTGAATGAATAAAGCAAACGGGCGGACGGACCGTTTTGTGTTAGCTAGTGGTCAAAATGAGGACTCGGGGGTCTGGTGCATTTGTAATATATGTTTTTTTTAACTTTAAAAAAATAAATAAATAAATAATGATCCTTCCGCAGGCTACACGTTACACCTGAATATGGGTGTAACAAGTAACAAAGGGTGTCTATTAAAAAAACTGAAGATATAAGAGAAAATATGTGACACACTGCAGAATCCAAGAACCAGATGCTGGTTGCAGACCATAGCATTTCTATATGTGCACTGGAAGCAAGCTCGTCTCAGTATAGAATGCATCTCTGATGTGCAGTGCTCTAGAAATGCGTAACCTTCGAGTGTGGCCTAGATTAATCTATATGTAAAGTCAAAAACCTTCTTAAAGCATGCTCCTTTAAATGCAATTATCCTTAAATTCATTTAAAAAAAAAACTACCTGCTGGAAATGGCAGTTTCAATATACCGTATTTATCGGCTTACAACATGCACAGGCATATAACACACGCCTTCATTTTAAGAGGGAAGTTTCAGGGAAAAAAAACTAAAATTTTAAATAAAGAACTTTGACGCAAAATAAAGGGTCACCATCCATCAATGCAGCCTGATCGGTGTCCATCTGCAGCCTCACCTATGCAACTGAATGCAGCCTGCACAGTGCTGCAATGACCTGTGTACCCGGCAATCAGTCACACATAGTCCCGCCTTCAGCGATAGAAAGAACAGTGGTCCAATGCCAGGCCAGGAGGCAGGACTGTGTGTGACTGAGCACCGGGTACACAGGAGATCGCGGCTGTGTATAATCCGGCCGTGCTCAGCACTCCTCTTCCCTGAGAGACAGCAGGAATCAGCGTATAAAATGCACACACAATTTCCCCCCTGATTTTCAGGAGGGAAAAGTACATGTTTTACGTAGATAAATACGGTACATCTGACAAGTTTCCCAAAGGCTATTAACACTTTCACATCTTTTCGATGGAGAAAAGACAAACGAATGGCTGACAAATACAAAATGGATCAAAAAGGACCAAAACTAAAACAATGACAGGGGATATAGCCTAGAGTTCATGGAAAAAGAATACTTGTCATTTATAAGAAAATTTGGCCCAACATTGTTTCAATATGTTAAAACAGAAAAAAAAGACCAAAAAAAAAAAAATAAAATAAAAAAAAACCCCTCCACCCACCTCCTCTTTTCCCACTCACCTAAAACCTAATCAGCTTAAAATATAACCGGTCATAAAAAGAACTGTAATGGAGATACAAAGTCAATAAGCATATCTTCCTCTGCACAGTTCCCACCATCATGATGTACCTGCGTTGGGACTGGAGTGAGCCAGCAGCTACTGCTAGGTGAATATCACCCGACATTAGGGGGGCAGCAGTGGTAACGATCAGGTTACAGTTTAAGAACCTGCAGCATTATATATACTGGTAATTTCAATATTGATTCTGCAAATACTTGTTTTTCTGTAATATTTAAACATTCGGAACAGATACTTACTGTATGTACACACACACACGCTGTATAAAAAAGCCATAAAATTATTTATTCAAGCAACAAACACTCACAGGTTTTAAATGGATGACAGAGCTGTTGGACATCACGGTATGATCTCCTTCCATCATTTCCAATTCACTCTTGTCATCTGAGGCATCCGGAAGACTATTCACACTACTGCTTTGGCTACTGGCACTAATAGACATGCTTGGAATAGACTGGTTACTGCCGATGCTGTTCACAGTTCCTGTTCTGCCAACTCCATGCTCTTGCTCCTAAGAAGGAAATAAAACCACCATTGTGAAAAGAACCTTCCACCACTCATACACCATCATGTATTCTCTCCTGAACAAGACTTTGGTGGGGTTTTTTCTGCCTCTAAACTCCTGTTAATGCCAAGAGTATGCATGCACACACAGGCTAACATGGAGGAACATTTAGAGGCAGAGGAGAAAAAAAAAGATCAAACGCCTGTAAAAGCAGCGTTTTTGAGCTCAAGTGTGCACGAGGCATTCAAGTTTTCAAGGTTTCCTTGATTTCTGTCTAACTTTATGCGCAATAGACTAACAAATACATATTTAGCTTTCTAACCACATATTAGGCATTGTGTACATGTATTAGACATGAAAACACAATATTGCTTCATATCAACTGTAGTATAAACTACCAAGCAGAATCAAAGCACGAATGACTGATTTAAAAAAGGGGGTAAACTGCACTATTGGGAAAAACCCTCCCTCTAAGCAGCAACTCAAATCGTAGAAAAAGCTGCGCTCAAAACCAAAAATAATTTTTTGTGCTAAATACAAACTATATGCAATTAATAACGTGAGTGATTAAATATATATAAAATGTGAATATCAGATAATAAATAAATAATTTGGTTAAACACATAAACCATATGATAAAAAAAAATTATTTTACAAGAATAATCCCCTATACCATAAAAATCTCATGTGGTTAAATTAATCGAAAATCTGCAAATGCAGAAAAGTGAAGGACACCAAAATTGATATGCATGCCCTCATAAAATTACACTTCTGAAATAATAATCTCCAAAAAAACTCGAATTAAAGGTGAAGGCAATATAAAGTGAAACAAAAAATAAAATAAAAAAATAGTCCCATTAAATCCCGAAGATGGATGTTAATCAGCAAGTGATATAAATTCATGTAGAAAAAATGACATCCACATCCCTTCGTGTAAAAGGTAATCCAAAGAAAACACCTCCACCGATAGGAAGAGAAGGGGGGAGCCCGCTTATCGGAACTTAAGACCTCAGTGTTACCCGAGATCAAAAGAGCACATAAATCCGAGATCTGACCGAACCATCACAGGAGCCTCAGCGGGATGTCCTCAATGCAGATACCAGTTGGTAAAACGAAGGTGCCAAAATTCATATGGATAAAACAGAGAGAGCTCCCATAGTGTAAAAACCCAGCTCCCAGAGAATGTGTGCCTGTGGCTATTGCCCAGCCAGGGCCTTTTCCTCAAGATTTTCCAGGACCAATCCAGTTGTCCAGTCTGTGGAGATTCTGCTGGTTCTGCTGGTCAGGACTATGAACTCCAGAATCCGTCTGCTACCAACCGATACTCTTTACGTCACTTGGTAATAAGGTTGTGGCTTACAGTCCTGTGCGCACTGTTTAGTTTGCCCTCATGTCACTTTCTTGGTGCTCCATAAAGTGACTGATTGCTATGAGCCCACAAAACCTATTATAAATTTCAGACACCCCAAAGAACCTTTTGGAGGTTGACCGAAACCTTCTAAAAAAAGTAAAGCATAAAATATATATTTTTATAGAAAATGTTTAAGATTGTCAGATAATACAGAATTGTGAAATCATAAGTTTTCATCAACTGCTCTATTACTCACTATAAATGCTGGAATACCGTTGAATGAAATTTTATGTTGGCAAAGCTAAGACAGTTGAGAGTCCGCATTGGTGAAAATTTAAGTAGGATAAATGAAGACAATAGCATGCTTGGACAACATTTTGCGGCTAAACATGGGGGACAAGTTAAAGGACTTTGGCTCAAGGGAATTTATGCCTTAAAGTAGATGTAAATCTGATTAATGAAATTTGAGCTGGGCACATATATCTGTAGTGTTTTCTTATCTCGCTTCAAAGCACCAAGTCCCATGGCATTCTCCTTGGTTCTTCTGTTATCAGCATGCTAACTTCTGAAAAGTTCTCCATCACAGGAGATAAAGGCAGCCTGAATTGTGTGTTGGGAGGTTACTATAAATAGATTAGCACAGAGCTAAACTATTCACAGAACAGCTCAGAGTTTCTGCCTAGTTGGAGTGGGGGGGGGGGGGTGCCTTTCCTCCAATCAGCTGTCTTGGTTGTGTGCCCAGAGAGCAGAAAGAGAAACTCTCTAAAACAATCTAAAAAATATATAAAGCTGAAGACAGGCAGGTATACATGTAAAATTTATGTAGGGAGATTTGTTTCAACCCTGTGTATAATTTGAGGCTGTTCACTTCACTGTGTATATGTGAGGGCTTACATCCACTTTAAAATGTAGCTTTTCACAGAGGAGACTTCAATACAGTACTCCTACATACAGAGAAAATGTGGATTTATAAACTGGGAACCTTGGTCCCACAAGGTTTAATAAAATTAAATTCAAAAGTATTTCTAAATAGTTAATTGATGAAAACAGCCTTTCCTTTTTTTCCCCCTCCCCTTCCTATTTGCTCACATTAGAGTATTCTCCACTTCGAGGTCCAAGATCAATATAAAATAATTTATTAAATAACCACTTCGTACAACTTAGGACCTAAAAGGAGAATTAACTATGTCTTTAAAAAAAAAAAAAAAAAAAAAAAAAAAAAAAAAGGTTAAATTGGCAATTAGTCACTAAAATATCCCAGTCTATATAATGTGTACTTGTCTCAATTAAGAGTACTAAGTAATTTTTGTCAGTTACCTCCTTCCTCTGCTATCAGCATCAATCACTTTTGACAAGTTTTCTTGACACCCAAGAGAAAAATGGTGACAGGGAGAGACCTCTAGATGATTAACAGCCTCAGTTCTGTTCCTGTGTGTTTTGTGAAGGGGGTGTTTACATTCACTTCAATCAGCTCCCCTCAATGAGCAGATTGACTTAATTTCTCCGCCCGCTTTTTTCTGAACGCTCAGCAATTTGAACAGATGTAGAGAAGAGAAGACTGCACTTTAAAGCTATTGAGAATGGGCCCTTCCATATCCTGATGAAGCCTGCATCGACTGGTGGGTGAGACGCATTGACGTAGTGAAGTCATACTGAAGTCATCCCATTCAGAACTGTCACAAGCCCATGCCTATTGCATATCACCGACACGGTTTCGTATTCATGATGGCATAACTGGTAACTATCCAATTTTATGGAGATTATCAAGGTTCACCCTGAACGAGGCTGAATAGGAGCCAGCAGCGGAGAGAGGCATTTTATTATACTCCTATACATCAACTGGACACTGAAAGGAGCGGTGATATCTATGATCATTATATAATGTGCCAATGCTGGACTATATGCATGGAGATATTTGTTACATAGCTCTGCTTGACCCAGCTTGGCCTTTTCTTTCTAGCTCCTAGCCTTGACGGCTGCAAATAAGTACCCAGGTGTCTAATTGGCCTCCTCTAATGCTGCATTATCGATTTCTTATTTGCTCTAGTCGCTTTTCATCTTTGCTATGCCAGCTTTGGCTATTTTCTGCCTTATGCATTACTATCTGCTGACATGTGAAGATCTGACACAGCTGATAGAGGAGACTGGCATATTATATTATATATATATATATATATATATATATATATATATATATATATATATATATACACACACACACACACACACACACACACACACACACACACATTATATATATATATATATATATATATATATATATATAACTGGTTGAAATTGTGTGAGACCAAGCAGCAAGTACGGGTATGTGAAATATTGGAGGATCTATGCAGCCGTGGGTCAGATATAGGTCCTGAGTTTTGACAACGTTGTCAATTTTAAGGGATTTAATTTAAATGCACATAATTCTTTATTATCTGACATAGGGTAATAGTAAACATTTACTAAATTAAAATATATTACTTTACAAGTTACAATGCATGGTTCTTAAAGGAGAATTATAGCCAAAGCTTGTTTTGCTGTACTTCTCCTATGGATCACAGGAGTGCAATTCGTTCTGCACACCTGTGACCCATTTTCAGCTGAGAGCAGGCTGAAGTCCGCTCTCTGTTGACATAACCAATGTCAGTCCAGGCACCATGTCGTTCCAACTACATAGTATGGATCCGCCATTTGCCTGGACTGACACCCGGCTCGGCCTCTCAGTAAGCAACTGAGAGCCTGAGATGGCCGCTCCGACCCCTCCACAGCCAAGTGCTCCAATGAGCGAGGAGGGAGAAGAGCGGAGAGCTGTGACTGACAGATTACAGCTCTCTGCTCAAGGAGCTGGGAAAACTGAGTGATCGTGGTGTTCGATCGCTCGGTTCTCAGTGTAGAGATGCCAGGGGACAGATGCAGCATTGGACCCATGCTGCATCCACCTAGGCAAGTGTCAACCTGCAAATAATTCCTTTACTTCTCTTTTAATAGTAACCTACTATTTTTAAAGAGGTTTCTGTCAACCTCTGAAAGGTTCTTTGACGTAGCATATTTGGTTATAAGATCCACACCAGTATTTTTGGTTAGTCAGTAAACTTGTTACATAATTTTCCCTCTCTTTTTTGGTTAGATTTGATAAAATTTTAATTTCACACACCAATACAAAGGGGTTCTGAGATAGGAATTTCTCATTTGTATGATCAAAGTTGAACTCCCTGTAAAACGACAATATTTGTTTGCAGTAGTATACAACTTAGAGCATTAAGGGTGGGTCTCATACCTCTTCCTCCTCTTGAGTTTCCACAGCAGGCCCATTGTGGGCCTCCTGGAAAAGCAGCTTCTTCATTTTACGGTACTGTAGGTTATCCAACTCTCTGACTGCATCCTTTGTCCTTTGGATCAGGTCAATTAACACTGTTTCTGGTCGCTCACGCAAAGCAAACATGTGCTGTAATACAACATTATAAAATATAAGAAAGCTTGACTCATAACACACCGTAACTTAAGAAAACCAAAAGACAAGCAATGTTTTAATCTGCTTCAGAAAAAAAATTTGAGTGTACTATAGGAAACAAGACTAATATGTGAAAAGGTTTACCAAATATATCATCATACTGTATAAGGACAATGACATTGCTGAGCTCTGGATGCATCCTTACAAGCTCCTGTATATGTGCCTGCAATAGTCAATGATTGGTCAGAGAGTAAAGTACACACTGAATCCAGAATGTAATAAAGGCAACTGTTATGAGCTTAAGCTATAGATCAACAATTGTAAATGGGGATAATTTACCCTTCTCACAAACATGACACACAATGAAGGTCACTCACCTTAAGCAGCTCATCTGATGTTGGCCTGTCTTGAGGGATTTTCTGGAGACAAGAGTCGATAAAGTTTCTGAAGTAGTCAGACCTTTAATATAAAGAGAGTACACAGATTTGTATTGGATTACCAACTGGATATTCTCAAAGATTTTTATAAGAGACAAAACATATGATTTGAAATATATAGACCGCCCCCCCCCCCATTCCTTTACCCTTGTGGAGTTTTTCTATATATATCCAGGGGTAGATACCTATAAAATTGGATTCAGGAACATAGCATAGTATGATCTTAAATATATTCATGCAAAATTCATCATGGTATAGATTTAAAATGTTGCATGCTAAAGAAAGTACCTTTAGGACAAGAGATTTATTTATTTTTTTAACACTTGTGAGAAAAATATTTTACATTTTAAAAACACAAAAATCATTCCTATGCACTACAGCCAAACAGACTGGCGAAGGCTTGGTGGTCCCCTATACCAACTTCTACCCAAGTCAAAAATGAAATGATATGGTAAATGTCCAATGAAAAACTTGCTGCCACCCTTCACGATAAAGCCCATAAATTTAGGAAAATCTGGCCTCCTTGGATCGAATCCTATCTTCAAAAAGCCTGACAGGTCCTTGTTAAGTTTTTTTTTTTTTTAATCCAACAAACTTTTATTAATAAGAAATTAAGTATACAAAATTAGGAGCATTGCATAAGCTCCATTTTGAACAAAGAATATTGTTACATAAATCACTCACAAACATGTATTAGCAAACAATGATGATTAATAGATGGTTACACATAACACACATTATTATACCTCAAGGAGTCAAGGTGATTAAAATGTTAACAAGAGCACTAGTAAAACTTAATTTAGGTTGAGGGCCCTTAAATATATGCATGAACACCTAATGTATGTTGGTGATGTTTAGTCAACCCCCAGGTGCAGCTCTGTGGATGTAGATGCCAATTCTAACCAGCAATCCCAAATGTTATGGTATTTTGAAGGGCAGTTTGTGTACGTGTATATCAGCATTTTATACGGTAGGGACTTGGTGACATTCGCCATCCAATCCCATAAAAGTCGGTACATCAGCCCACAGCCGTTTTCTAGACATACACAGTCTGGTCATGCATAGTGTTTACTGCATGAAAATGTGGTGGTGTCTATTTTGTTCTTGTTCAGGGAGTACCCCTAGCAGACATTGTTTGGGGCAAAAGGTTAACGGGGAGCTCATTTCATCATGTAGGAATTTGATCACTTGTTCCCAAGTAGCCCTGAATGGCTGGGCAAGACCAGATTAGTTAATAAAAGGAACCATTATGTTCGCCACACTTAGGGCAGGAAGGATCCCATAGGAGGTTTGTATCTAGCTAAGCGAGCTGGAGTCAGGTAAGATGTGTGCAATATGTATAATTGCGCAAGTCTGTCGGAGAGTTTTGGGGAAAGTAGTTTGCAGGATGTCAACACATCCGACTATTCATCGTCCTTCAGCTCTCCCACGTCTGCTGCCCATCTGGTTTTCAGCCTAAGAAGGCCAAGTCTAACACTGCAGGTGGGACAAAATTGGTATAGCAAATAGGTCTGTTTTTTTAGGTCTGCACCCAGGAGGACATCCAATAAATATAGAGAGGTTAAGTCTGGGACAGTATCCCCAAAATGGGTAGCAGTGCGTGGCAAAGTTGGAGGAAGCGGAAGAACATGGAATTGGGCACATCAAAAGTTGATTTGAGCTCCTGAAAGGACTTCACTCCAGTGTTGTTCATTACTTGATAAAGATGTATAACCCCTCGATCGATCCAGAGGTCGATGTCATGCAGAGCAGAGCGAGGAAATTCTGGGAGGTTTGAATTTGTTGTGTGGGCATGAACGGGCCTTGCAGTAGTGGTAAACCATACCCTTGCGTCCACCCATTTTCTTTAGATTGCTGTCTGTCGCTAAGTAGGATCTGAAAAGGGTGTGCAGTTCGAGTAGGGGCTCCTGAGCATGCCAGAGTAAGATACTGGAGTTTACCCTCCTTATATATATATATATATATATATATATATATATATATATATATATATATAAATAAATATAAAAGTGGCAAAATTGAGCAGCTAGATAGTAGATGTTAAGATCTGGGAGGGCAGTACCACCCAGGTCTGTGGGATTATTCAGGACACACCATGATAGGTTGTGGTGAGAGTTACCCCAAACAAATGCATTGAGGATGGAGTCCATCGTTTTAAATACCCGGAGTGGTAAATAGGTTAGGGAATGGCAGAAAATATACAGAAGTTTAGGTAGCAGTATCTTTACCCAATTTATGCGACTCATTCCCCCTGAGGGGTAAGCCTGCCCAGGTTTGAGTTTTAGCTTTAAGTAGCATGAAAAGAGGTTCTATGTTCAGTCTGGTATATTCTTCGGGGGACTGGGCGATTTGAATTCCTAGGTACTTATTCTGACTTGCTCGTCCTTGTTACTCTTATAAATCAAAAGTTTTCTTATATTGACATTCACATGCTCATTCCTTATGCATCTTTGCCTCACTAGATACGCCTTCATTTATATACTCCTCTTCTTTTCTACTCTTCCCCAACTCTTTAAATTCTCTCATCAACATCTATGCTAAAATAGCACTACAATATGTATAACTCTACAATTTATATTCACTTTTACAATTTTATTAGCATTTATTAGGGATGCACCGAAATATCAGCTGAAAATGGCAATTTGCCAAAAGAGAAAAATGGCCGCTAGTGGAGCGGGGGCGGGGCTCCGTCCCCCACAGCGCCCATCATGAGAGGAGAGCCGCTGTCGCCTGGTTGATTAGAGCGCCGGGAACATAACAGCTTTCATTTCAATAGCTGTGCGGTTTCCCTGCTGCGCACCATCATATACAGCCCCGTTCCCTTGTCCGGGGAACATTGATAGACAGATCACCCGTCCCAAGATTGGAATTTCTCAGCAAGATAAAGCCTTGGATGGATGGGCAGATTACTTTTCATATATTAAAAATGAATTAAATGGCATTTTTGGTTTGTGGTGCTCAGATGCAGCGTAGTTCTGCTTCAAGCCAATTCAGAGAGTGATGCCTCATTTCTGTGCCCTGCTTCTACTAGTTGGTTTTAAATAGCAAAATACAGAGACATCACTGAAGCAGATGAGAACTGGCTTGACTTAAAGCGTATTTCCGTTGAAAAAATTAATTAAAAAAGTCAGCAGCAACAAATACTGCAGCTGCTGACTTTTACAATAAGGACACTTACCTGTCCAGGGCACCCACGATGTCCTCCCCTGAAGCCGACCCGTTCCTCGACTGTGGGTGCAGGTGCCCGAATCATCAGTAAGGGAATCGGAAAGTGATGCAGTGGTGGGGTGTTGTCGGAGGGGCCAGGCACGGCGTAGATTGCTGTGGATTCTGGATCAGCGGAAGTTCCATTTTTGGGTGGAACTCCGCTTTAAGGTGAGATTGTCATGTCATAGCCATGGCAGGACAGAGGGGAGATCTCTATACAAAGATCTCAAAGTGCAGCAAAGACTCCACGGTAAAATCAAACCATTTTCGATGGAATGTACTTTAAACCCACATTCTAATCAGAAGGGAAAGTTTGATTGTTGGGAGAAAGTTAGGACTTTTTTTTCCCCCCCCCAAGCAGTAACAAAAGTCTCATCTAGGCATTACAGCTCTGTAAGGGTTACCACTTTTGTAAGGCACAGCTTTGGGATGCTGTCCTGACATAAGCTAAGGTATGTTTTTATCACACTTCCACAAACTGGCCAGGCTAGCTGCCAGCATACCAACCACAGTTCAATGGAGATCGTTCAGTTACTGGGTGGTGACCAAAATGAGAACCAAAGAAAATAAAAATGCCATGCATGTACTCCGATTGAGGTTGTAGGAAAAGGTATTGCATGTTCACACACTAATTCAGGACCCTGCCAGCTTCCAGAAATGAAAAATGTAATTCCACACTGAGAACTGTGTGTTCATGTGGCAGAGACCTCCACTGTGAAGCAAACGCACTGCTTAGGCCATTATCACTGCTCATCCTAATAATTCTTAAGATGCAACTTAATCTTCTTACTAAGCAAAACACCATGCTACTGCCAACACATGGAATATTAATCAGAAAGAAGGTGGGTTCGTTGGGAATATAAAATTCTGGTGGACTCATTTAGTAAAACAGTGCGAGGTAGAAGTTTCATCAACCCATAGGAACCATTCTGCACAGCCACTTCTGTTTTCTTAAATAAAAGGCACATACAGGAAGATCTCATTAAAAGTGACTGGAAAAGGGGGACTAGCGGTACCTCAATCTAGAACATCTTATCTTGCTTTCCAGTTACAACATATGGGGGGGTTGGGGTCATATAGATCAGTGAGCCCCTATTTGTAGTCTTCTAGTGCCAGAGATGGCATACACCGAGGCAGGATTCTCACTTACCCTCTACTGCACCCACAATTGTCTTGATGAAAACCTTATGGGCATATACTAAGGCAAACCTGAGCATAGTCGGCTTTCGGAAATTTACCCTGATTTGACACAATACCACCTATGTGGAATTGGCCAGGCTGTCAGGCTTTCAGGAACGGGGACAGTTTGGAGTCAGATATTCGGTCCAGCTATATTCTGGCACGGTGATGAAATAATTTTTGGAGTTGTAAGAAGAATTTGCTATCCCCAGACGACAGTCTAACATAACTTTGGCGGAATACCTGATAAGTACCGGATGTTCTGCTGGAACAAGACAAAAAGGGTATGATCTCCTGTATATATTTTGTTTTTTGTTTAAAGTGAATGTAAACCCCCAAAACATTTTTTTAATTAAGACTCATATCTGTTACAGCAGAGGATGTATTTCATCTGTGCCCAGTCTTGCCACGAAGAGTTAATCCAGCTCTGGACAATCCTCTTAACTTTCTTCAGCAAGAAAAAAAACAGACACAGAAACATAGGTATCTGTTCTTCCCCCTTGCGGTGAGTGACAGGTGAATTCCTTATCTCACGCAATGGTGTGAGAGGCAGTGGCGGAATTATAGGGGTCGCCAAGATCGCCATGATGACCGGGCCCCTTGCTGCAGGGGGCCCTTGAGGGCCCCCTGTACTCTTCCATAGGAGGGGAGGCTGAGAAGAGCTCCCCGATCATCAGCCGAACTGAAATCGGCACTGTGCATCGAGCTCCTCACATTAGCCTTTAGTGAAAGCACCTACAGTGCAGTACCCGGCAGGAAGAGCCAAGGTAAATGTCTGCCGTTTTTTTTTTTAATAAGAATAGCTACTGTATTTGTGTGAGCATGCTTGTGTGTGAGCATGCATGTATGTGTGAGCATGCTTGTGTGTGTGAGCATGCGTGTGTGTGTGTGTGAGCATGCGTGTGTGTGTGTGTGAGCATGCGTGTGTGTGTGTGTGAGCATGCGTGTGTGTGTGTGTGAGCATGCGTGTGTGTGTGTGTGAGCATGCGTGTGTGTGTGTGTGTGAGCATGCGTGTGTGTGTGTGTGAGCATGCATGCACATGTGTGTGTGCGTGTGTGTGTGTGAGCATGCATGCATGCACATGTGTGTGTGTGCGTGTGTGTGAGCATGCATGCATGCATGCATGCACATGTGTGTGTGCGTGTGTGAGCATGCATGCATGCATATGTGTGTGTGCGCGTGTGTGTGTGTGAGCATGCATGCATGCATATGTGTGTGTGCGCGCGTGTGTGTGTGTGTGCGTGCATGCATATGTGTGTGCATGCATGCATATGTGTGTGCGCGTGCGTGCATGTGTGTGCGAGCGTGTGCGCGAGCGTGTGCATGCATGTGCGTGTGTGCGAGCGTGTGCATGCATGTGCGTGTGTGTGAGCGTGTGCATGCATGTGCGTGTGTGCGAGCGTGTGCGTGTGCGTGTGTGTGTGTGTGTAGTCAAGAGATGGCGGGAGACATGACATGACTCAGGGAACCCAGACATGAACATGCAAATTGTGGTTTATCTTACCAGATACTTAGACTAGGTATGCACATATATGTAAAATGCTTTAATTCTGTTATGTAACCCAAGTATTGAGCCTGTATGCTTCTTGTGTTTTTTTTATTTATTTTTTTATTACGAATAAACATGTAAAAAAAAAAAAAAAAAAAAAAAAAGAAGAAGAAGAAGTAGTAGTAAACTTGAGCACGTTTAAAAAAATAAAAACCCTGCAAGGTAAAGGCATAATCTTCCTTCCGGGTTTGTGTGCTCCGGCCGAACCATGATAATGTCACTCACAGGCACGCACACAGGTCTGATGGAATGCCACAAATATGCCGTTCCATCAGAGCATATGTGCCAGTGATGTCACTGGTTGCATGCTGTGTGTATATCTCCTAAACACTGCAAGTTTAGGAAATAGTCACTGTGCCTACAGGTAAGCCTTATTACCGTATATACTCGAGTATAGGCCGACCCGAATATAAGCCGAGGCCCCCAATTTACCCCCAAAAAAACTGGCAAACTTATTGACTCGTGTATAAGCCGAGGGTGAGACATGCCTGTCCATCCCTGTGTGTGTGTCCGTCCATCCCTGTGTGTCCGTCCATCCCTGTGTGTCCGTCCATCCCTGTGTGTCCGTCCATCCATCCCTGTGTGTGTGTGTGTGTCCATCCATCCATCCATCCCTGTGTGTGTGTGTCTCCATCCATCCATCCATCCATCCCTGTGTGTGTGTGTCTCCATCCATCCATCCCTGTGTGTGTGTGTCTCCATCCGTGCGTGTGTGTGTGTGTGTGTGTGTGTGTGTGTGTGTGTGTGTGTGTGTGTGTGTGTGTGTGTGTGTGTGTGTCCAGCCTACCTGTGTCCCGAGCCTCCGTCCCGTGCCTTGCCTCCTTGCCTCCGTCCCGTGCCGTGCCTTGCCGCCGTGCCTTGCCTCCGTCCCGTGTCGTGCCTTGCCTTGCCTCCGTCCCGTCCCGTGCCGTGCCTTGCCTTGCCTCCGTCCCGTCCCGTGCCGTGCCCTCTTAGTCGGCGCCTCGGCGGCCATTGTAAAATTCAAAAGCCTCCGCCTTCGCCTGTGATAGGCGGAACACTGAATTTCCCAGCAGCCTGTGTTCCGCCTATCACGGACATCGTATCATCCTCGTCCGTAGTACGAGGATGATACGATGTCCGTGATAGGCGGAACACAGGCTGCTGGGAAATTCAGTGTTCCGCCTATCACAGGCGAAGGCGGAGCCGGAGGCGCGGCTTTTGAATGATAGAATGGCCGCTGTCTGTCTGCTCGACACGCTGATCGAGCGGGCAGACAGCGATGACTCGAGTATAAGCCGAGGGGGGCACTTTCAGCCTCAAAAAAGAGGCTGAAAATCTCGGCTTATACTCGAGTATATACGGTATATGAAGAAAAGTGGGGTCCCCAACTTGGATATGCTGTCTGACTGGGTTGTGTAAATCTCCATACTAGATTGAGACCAGCACAAATCCTCTCACAGGTAAAACAGCTCATATATATGTAATTCAAAAGGCATATTAGAGGTTTGTCTGGAAAAAGTGTAAGTTTACTTTTTCACAAAAAGAAATGAAAAAAAAAATAAATAAATAAGTTAAAGTGGATGTAAACCCGATTCATGAAATTTGAGCTGGGCACATATCTTCAATATTTGGTTATCTCTCTTAAAAGCAAAAATGTCCATAGCCATCTCCTGCTCCCTCTGGACAAGTTCTGACACACATGATAAAAGCAGCCTGAGTTTTGTGTTGGGGAGGATGCTATAGATTAGCATAGAGTTGAACGATTCAGTAAACTGCTCAAAGTCTCTACCTATGAGGAGAGGGGCGTGTGCGCCTTTCCTCCAATAAGCTGTCTTTGCTGTATGCCCAGACTTCACTGCAGGGCTAACCAGGAGGAGAAAATTTCCAAACATGATCTGAACTTTCTAAAGAATATATAAAAGTGAAAGACAGCAGATATCCAGTTAAAAATTATGTAAGGAGATTTGTTTCATCCCTGTGCATTAGTTGAGTCTGTTCACTTCATTGGGTATATGTGAGGGTTTACATCCACTTTAACTTAAACATACACCCTCCCCACCCCCAGCCCCGGCTGCACTTACCTTGATGGATGATTATTTCTTATTGCCCACGCAGCCAGTGCAAAGGTCTGGAATTTTGATAGCCTTAGTCTTCTTTTGGATCAAAGCTATTCTGACTGGTCATGTGCTGGAACAGGACTGCTTTCACTAATTAGAATTGATCTCATCTATTTTGGTGTCCAAAAGGAATGAAGGGGAAGTAGACAGCTTTCAAATCCTTGGACCCCTGAACCAGCTGCGTGGGCAGTGATAGCTAATCACCCGTGGAGGCAAATGTAGCGGGGACAAGGGGGAGTGCGGAGGGTGTAAAGCGTTAGTACATCTTTCAGGAACGGAGAACTTTAAACTATAAAGCATAAATCATTTAAATTAATCTTAATATTAATCCATTCCCTTTTGGAAAGGAGCAAAGCTGAGTGCAAGAGAATTCCTTTTGTTCAAATTTTAAAACAAACATACAGCTTGGCTGTAAAATTATACAGCGTTTTAAATTTATGGCACATTATTTAAAGACTCAAACCAAATGTTAAAGAAATCGCCCAAATCTTGGGAGATAGTAACAGCTTATGAAAAGGGTTGATTCTAACTTACATACTCTTTACAAACTTGCAACAGATAAAAAGTTCTCATTTAGACACAGATCCACACAGAGAGAACAGCTTACAGGGCTCAGGGTTTTCAGCCCTATATCCACACAGCTGTGGTAAACTAGTCCACCCCATCTCTACTCTAACTGGTGATGTGGAAAAAACAGACAGCTTTATGCGGTCTCTCATATAGAAAGCCTTACGCAGAAATGCAAGCAGTTAAGAATTTTTCTATGACCCCAGTGCTGCTAGGTGGAAATGCTAACCACTTAAAGTGGTTGTAAACCTTTACAAACCACTTTGACCTGCAGGTAAGCCTAGATTAAGGCTTACCTGTAGGTCCAAGAAATATCTCCTAAACCTATACGGTTTAGGAGATATTTGCCCGAAGACTGGCACCGCTGTCTACGGCGCATGTGCCGTAGACAGAGGCGCGCAGGCGCACTGAGCGTGGCATCCTCGATAACGACGATGCCGTGCAATGCCGCACGTCTCGGATCCCGTACGCATGCGTGGGAGTGACGTAAATCGCGGCTTCGCCGAATGACAGCGGCGGAGCTGCGAGACCCACTGAGAAGATGGATGCGGCGGACTACAGGGGACAGCGGTGACATCGATGGCTCCTGTGTCAGGTAAGTGACACATAATGGGCTACTATGCAATGCATAGTAGTCCATTATGCTTTGCAGGGAATGAAAGAGGAAGTAAACTCATCAGGGTTTACTTCCTCTTTAACCACTGTGCTGCCCATCAAATAAAGATTAAAACTTACTGCAAGATGAGGGTGAGAACTTTACAGCATGTTTCAGAAGTACACTTTCCATTCCATGGGCATCTTACTCCAAAAGTTTGTTATAAATTGGGGTAGCTGGCATTTTTTGTTTAGTTTAATTGGTGCTGTGCTTCTGGTCTTTGCCTGAGTCTTTAGGAAAGAAAGGGCTGCCTCTAAGCATACCTGTTCTTAATTTATCTATAGTCATTTATGCTCAACATGAAGGTTCTCATAAAATAAAGTTAGGACTACACTACAGACATCCCATGACAAAGCATTGCAGCTTCTACATATATTTGCAAATGTGCATCTAAAACTTCTGTTTTTATTAATGAAAATTGTTAGGCAGTGTCATTTTTTTTTTTTTTTTTTTTGCTAGTAGGCTAGTGTGCTGGGAAATAAATGCTGCTTTGTTTACTCTTTGAAAAGCCCTTCCATGTGCACCATGGGATGGTTGTCATTTTTGTTTTCACCATCAGTGAACCAGTATGCAGAGAGCTAGAATAAGGAAATTAAGTGGACCCTTTCAGACAGCAAGAATAGACGGGGGGTGATATTTTCGATCACACTGACAGCTTCCTGTACAGTAATAAGAAGGAATTATTGTACAAAGAAACCTACCAACTATACATTATTGCTTCCATTTGACGCCAATGGATTTTTGCATATAAACTTACAGTAGGCCGCACAGCCAAGATATATGTCAAATGATTCACTGCACATAAAGCAAGTTTCTTATCTGTATAGGGCATGTACAATATCCCTGGATAAGCACTTTAAAAAAACATCAACGTGTATCTGTAACAAGGGAATAAGCAGACTTCCCCTACTGAGGTCAGTGGGGAATTATTCCATCACCTCCTTGAAACGCTAAACAAATTGAGCAAGCGATTTCCACAGTAGGTGAATAGAGGTAGCTATATATTTTTTAATATTCCTTAGAGTGATACCCATCTAGCAGAAAATTTGTGAACAATAGTAAATCATTAATGAAGATATATATATACCCAGTAGCAGAGAACATAAAATGACAGAGCTTTTCAGAAGACTGCGTTAAAGTATGCATTACACAGCAGAAGTCACATTCTGTATACAAGTGTAGTCAGTGATATTGTATACAGCTGTATGCTAAAGTCACAAAATATGTCACTAAAAATGAATTACAACATCGTAGTATTAACTACCCACCACATGGTACTTTGACCATGTAACTGAATTACACTTTTTATTTAGTGGAATGCAAATTTTACATATTAATTTCTCTTTCACTTCAGTTCTGAGTAAACTGCTAATTTTAAACAGATTTAAATCTGATCTCTAAACGAACACTATTGTGACTGTTTGGAAAGCACACAATGCCAGTGATGAGGATGGAACATTTGGACAGTCATGTGAGGTACTCACCATTCACTAGACTGAAGTGTAGGAGATTCATTCTGCGCTATGTGGTATAAGGCACTCATTGCATTCATATTAAACAAAGGAGGTTTCCTTTCAGCTGTGGAGAACAATCAAAGTGTTAAGTTCCACAATTACGGTACATATTCTTCCCTCTTCCTACAATTACAAATCAGCAATTATTTTCCCTGCTTAAATCAAAGGTAATGTCAAACTGATTATGTCTTTAGTTACGTTTTTTTCTAATATACCATGTACACCATGTAATATACTATATTATACATAGTGGTACCATGTGGTATCTAATATACAGTGTACACCTATACATGGTGTACATACTTGGAGATCAATAGAGATGGCTAAACAGCAAAAGAGAATCACAAAACATGAGACAAAGTCAGCGAACAAGAACCACAGAGAGGGAAAAGAAATAAAGACAGTAGAAGAGAACCATAGAGGGGAAGTATAAGAACATAACTATTGAGTGAGAGGGACAACATGAAAGATATAGGAGGAGAAAAAGGGCAGAAGGGAAAGAATAGGAGGAGAAAAAGGGCAGAAGGGAAAGAATAGGTAAGAAGCTGCAGCATTGACCATTTATCGTTCATCAAGAAACTATTCAAACTGGGACTGACATACAGCTCATCATGCAGTTGGACAGAGTGATAAGAACAAGAGTAAAGAATCTTTAGAGTCCATTCACACAGGAGCCACTTTGGATCCGACTTGAAGTCGTCCCAAGTTGCCTCAAGTCGTGCAACATTTAAAAATCAATGTAAAGGGCCGGTTTACACTGCAGGCGCGGCGAGGCGTCTCCGACTTGCCTCGCCGCGACCTGCGGCGAGCTCAGCGGCTACTTGCAGAGGACTTCTGTATAGAAGTCAATGCAAGTCGCCCCCGAAGTCGCCCAGAAGTAGTACAGGAACCTTTTTTCTGAGTCGGAGCGACTCGAGTCGCTCCTCTCAGAACGGTTCCATTATACAGAACGGGGGCGACTTGCGGGAGCGAGGCGAGGCGAGTCGTGTCGCCTCGCATCGCCCGCTGTGTGAACCGGCCCTTAGGGCCGGTTCACACAGCGATGCGCGGCGAGGCGTCTCCGACTTACCTCGCCGCGACCTGCGGGGAGCTCAGCGGCGACTTGCAGAGGACTTCTGTATAGAAGTCAATGCAAGTCGCCCCCGAAGTCGCCCCGAAGTAGTACAGGAACCTTTTTTCTGAGTCGGAGCGACTCGAGTCGCTCCTCTCAGAACGGTTCCATAGTACTGAATGGGGGCGACTTGCGGGAGCGAGGCGAGGCGAGCCGTGTCGCCTCGCCTCGCTGTGTGAACCGGCCCTAATAGTAACCAAGTTAAGCCTGAGAAAAAAGGCTGAGGAATATACACTAAAATTAGAAAGGCCAGGATGCAAAATAGTGGTTCTACCTGAACTGGTAACACTATAACAAATGGCCGTCCAGGAGACACGAATGGGAAAGTTAGCTTATGAATAAAATGTGGACCAGGTGGGACCCAGACAAGCAAATGTGCAACAGCTCAAGTCTTGTTCCAAGTCTTGCATGGGAAGGAAGAGCAGTTGAAGCCTGATGACAGTGTTATGGTACTCTGCGTTTTGAGGAGGTAGAAGCCTCTGAAGAGGGAGGTTTTAAAGACTTCCGCTGTGGGAGAAGGACCTCTCAGCCAGTGACATCCTTTATGAACTTGTCAAATGCTTTACAAAAGAGACATCCTTCCTCAAAGGGCATATGATGGATACATCTTTTACAGGCTGCTTTACCTAACCAGGCTTTCAGTCATAAGATTCTGCACAGAAATCAGAACTCTTTAAAATTTAGAGTTGTCCCCAGAACAAGACATGAAGGTAAACCTTCCAAAGTTTTAATGAAGACACTTGTTCCATGGACAGCTAAATGGAAATCACTGGGGCAAAAAGTTAAGGGAAATCTTTCCAATGGTACACAAAAAAAAATAAAACCACACACATCTTTCCTACTCTGTAGGAAACAAAATATAAAAAAAATATATAAATAAAAAAAAAAAAAGTAAAAAAGGTGAACCAACGTCACACAACCCTTCCCCCCTCCATCTTGCACTCCCAATCACTGCTGTAGTTATCACTGAGGATGTTTAGCTGTCACAACCCCCTCAGCCTTTCCAGGGATTTGAGTAACCTGCTCCCCTCTTCTCTGGGCAGTGTTTCCAGGACAGACCAGATACACTGACTAACAAAACAAACAAAAAAAAAATTGCAAAAAATCTGCGCTTAGTAAAATAAAATTAAATCAGCAGCTGAACACTATAACCAGGATACTGGGCACACCGAAAACAGAAGAAATAAAAGTGCAGCGCTTACCCTCTAAATATGACTGACTTAATAGAAAAAAAAAATAATAATAAATATATATATATAAAAAGTGTGAAAAACCTAAATAATGTGAGAATCATTAGTGAAAAATACTTTCAAAATTCAAATGTCCAATAAAGTCAAAAGACATTTATCTGTAACTCAAAAATGTCCAATAGGGTGAGAAACAAACTAAAAAATCAAATAATCATAAAAAATGAAGTGACACAGTGTAAAGTCCCATGTGAAATATGAAACAAAAAATGATTAATCTTGTTTGTTAAAAACAACGATAATAATGCTTGACCACGTGGACCCTTCACCTCTGTAAACCAATAGTGAATGGAGGCTTACCAGATCGCCGGTGACCCCCTGTTAAGGGAGGTCGGTTTGCGCAGATATAAAAATCTGTTCAAACCATACTACACGATCGGGCGCATTTTTGTTTTGTTTTTCTGGTGATATGACGTTTTGAGGCCTATGAGAGGATCCGAGCGGATTTGGAGATTACGTGATATCTGAAGGATTGGATCATTTTTCCGGCTTCCTGTATTGAAACGTCTATGTGATCGTATCTGCGCAAACCGACCTCCCTTAACAGGGGGTCACCGGCGATCTGGTAAGCCTCCATTCACTATTGGTTTACAGAGGTGAAGGGTCCACGTGGTCAAGCATTATTATCGTTGTTTTTAACAAACAAGATTAATCATTTTTTGTTTCATATTTCACATGGGACTTTACACTGTGTCACTTCATTTTTTATGATTATTTGATTTTTTAGTTTGTTTCTCACCCTATTGGACATTTTTGAGTTACAGATAAATGTCTTTTGACTTTATTGGACATTTGAATTTTGAAAGTATTTTTCACTAATGATTCTCACATTATTTAGGTTTTTCACACTTTTTATATATATATATTTTTCTATTAAGTCACAGTCATATTTAGAGGCTAAGCGCTGCACTTTTATTTCTTCAGATACACTGACTGGTCACCATTCTCACAGTGAATCGATCTGGTCGGTCGTGGAAGTGCTGCTCAGAGAAGAGCGATGAGAGCAGAGATCTCATTCCCACACTGATAATTGGCTGCGGCCAAACTGACAGCCCTGCATCCCCGGGAGGTACGTACAGCAGGAACCAGGGAGGTGGGGAGGGTGTATGTTATTCAGCTTTACATTTTTTCCTTTAAGTTGGTGAATCACTGTAATTTAGAGCAAAATCACCAGGAAGATTCCCCTGCAGTGAATGTCATTCACTGCTTCATAAATATGCTCCATAATATTGTTAACCCCTAAAATAACAGAATGGAGTATGCTTGAACAAACAGCACTGGGTACTGCCAACAGGTTCTGGAAAAATAGTTCAAATCATAGCAAGTGAAAAAGCCCAGGAAACCTTTCAAGCTTTTTGAGCAACTAATCATAAATTAAAGTGTGACTAAACCCAGTAATATGAAAATAGTTCATCCACCCCCCACAGCCTATAAATCTTTTTACATTAAAATACTGCCACTATAAACTTTTTTGGATGATCTGTATACCACAATTACATTATAAACTGCACAGTTTCTCCAGTGCTGAGAGATCAGGGAGGAGGAGATTCCCAGCCTGTATACACGCCCACGTGCGATGTCAATATTATGTGACCTGGCTATCTCCAAGAACAAGTAACCGTTCTCTCCAGCATAAAAGACACCTGAGCATGTGCAGGTTGGCTACTCTGTGTTAGCTGGCCTTCCCCAGATAGACAGTGCAGGAGGGGGAGGATATATGCATACAAATTAAAGCAGCCTTTTTGCACAATGAAGAGGATTAACCCCTTAAGTTCCATGGGGAGTATAACAAGCATGCTATGCTGCATATACAGACTGATTTTACGGTTGTGGGTTTAGTAACACTTTAAGGTATGTTTTCTAATCGCCAATCAATTCTCAATCAAAATGAACCAACCTGGATATGCACAAACAGTTCCACAGTAGATCAATCGAATGTAAGAGAAGGTCACGAAACTTAAGCCAACAGCATGTTACATTCTTATAATGCAGCCTTTGAAAAGGGGCGATTTTGAGATGCACCATTCAGGATCTATAAATGATCCAATACAACAATGCAAGGTTTCCAGTAACATATGGATATATTTGGCTTAAAAAAAAAAAACCCCATGACATCAGGGCGGACATACCTAGTTCAATACAAGTAATCCCCAAAGACCAAACATCTACTTTTCCATCATACTGTCCTTCATCCATGGCTAAGATTACTTCAGGGGCCATCCTAAAATGAAAACATGTAAATTTAAATTGTAAATTGTGAAGTGTCCCGAAAAATCCAAATAGTTTTTCTTCAAAATACTTGTTTTAGAAACTAAAAAACAAAACCTCTTTTGCAAGACCCACAGTAAGGATAGGTAATATTTCTTCTAAACTTTTTTTCACATCCAAACAGGCTAATTACAACACAAGTTTTGTTAAAGAGATTATTAAACCTACAATGTTATAGCATCAGGGATGGCACTGGTAAAAACATCCCCATCATCACTTCCGGGTGTAGGAGCACCTCCCGACATGCCTCTTGAAATATTGGACACGATGAAATGCTGCATCAGGGCAGACCAGGCAGTGACAATATCACACACAATACATCCGTAAGTGACACATTATACACCTGGAGAAAAGTAGGAGGACCGCTTGTCGCCACAGCATATGGAGCAGGTACCCTAGTGCTCTTGATGTCAGTAAAGCAAATGTATCTTGGTGCAAGGCATAGCACTTTTTAATGTGGGAAATGTGGAAGTGTTTTTATGACGAACAAAAAAACACTTTTATGGGATCCATAATATGGAAACTGTATCAGGGGCAAAATCGCCTGAATCTTTTTGTAGATATCTTTTGTGGAATTCTGATACACGGACACTTTATTGTATAATAATAATATATATATATTTTTTAATTTCTCTCTTTTTTTTGTATGCACATAGATATGTACACACAGACCAGACTACCAGACTGACAATGGTTCAGTCCTGTCGAAGGAGTGAGGGCAGGGCCAAGCCATGCTGTCTATGGATGAAGGCCGTCTGGCTCCGGATTGAGCCGCATGAGTAACCCCATAGCAAGGAGGAGCCAGGAGTGCCAGTGGGGAACCAGAGAAGGAGGAGGTTCAGGCCGCTATGTACAATTACTTCAATCCTAGCTAGCCCTCACACATATACACGCTAGCGATTATAGTCTCACTCAATAACAGAGGTTTAAATGCTTTTACGTCACATTCTTTCCCTGTTTTTTTATTTTTATTTTTTATTATGGTGTATTTAATATGTTGCTGATTTCCTTAACTGTATTTGCTATACTAAAATAAAATTTTCAACAAAGCTTGTGTTGGGGAAAAAAAAAAAGTATAGACATTTATACATATATACAGTGGATATAAAAAGTCTACACACCCCTGTTAAAATGTCAGGTTTCTGTGATATAAAAAAAATAAAAATAAAATGGGACAAAAATAAGTCATTTCAGAACTTTTCCCACCTTTAAATGTGACCTATAAACTGTACAACTCAGTTGAACAAATAGCTGACATATATTTTAGGTGGAAGGAAGTAAAAATAGAATTATGGTTGCATAAGTGTGCACACCCTTAAACTAATACTTTGTTGAAGTAGCTTTTGATTTTATTACAGCACTCTGTCTTTTTGGGTATGAGTCTATCAGCATGGCACATCTTGACTTCGAAATATTTACACACTCTTTGCAAAAACATTCCAAATCTGTCAGATTGCGAGGGCATCTCCTGGGCACAGCCCTCTTTAGATCACCCCACAGATTTTCAATGGCATTCAGGTCTGGACTCCAGCTGGGGCATTCCAAAAAACTTGAATCTTCTTCTGGTGAAGCCATTCCTTTGTTGATTTGAATTTATGCTTTGGGTTCTTGTCATGCTGAAAGATGAAGTTCCTCTTCATGTTCAGCTTTCTAGCAGAAGCCTGAAGGTTTTGTGCCAATATTGACTGGTATTTGGAACTGATCATATAACTTCCTCTACCTTGATGAGGCCCCTGTTCCAGCTGAAGAAAAACAGCCACAAAGCATGAGGCTACCCCCACCATGCTTCACTGTGGGTATGGTGTTCTTTTGATTATGTGCATTGTTGTATTTGTGCCAAACACATCTTTTGGAATTAAGGGCACAAAGTTCAACCTTAGTTTCATCAGACCACAACACATTTTCCCCACATGCTTTTGGAAGACTTCAGGTGTGTTTTTGCAAAATGTAGCTGGGCTTGGTTGTTTTTCTTCGTAAGTAAAGGATTCCGTCTTACCACTCTACCCCATAGCCTAGACATATGAAGAATACAGGAGATTGCCGTCACATGTACCACACAGCCATTACTTGCCAGATATTTCTGTGGCTCCTTTAATGTTGCTGTACACCTATTGGCAGCCTTCCTGATCAGTTTTATTCTGGCCTTTTCATTAATTTTGGAGGGAAGTCCAGTTCTTGGTAATGTCACTGTTGTACCATATTTTCTCCATTTGATGACTGTCTTCACCTTGTTCCATGGTATATCCAACGCCTTGGAAATTCTTTTATACCCTCCTCTTGACTCATACCTTTTAACAATGAGATCTCTCTGATGCTTTGGAAGCTAATGAATCAGTGGTACTTTAACCGGGCCACCCGCCCACCGTCATACAATGGGAGGAGCAGTGCCACTCCTATGACGTCGCCCCAGAACAGAGTGCTAGGACACAGCACGACCCCGATATCTGTAAGGAGCATATCACGCAGCTCTTTAACCATGTGGTCAGCTGTGTCCAATTACATGTAAAGATGCCAATCAGCAGCATCTCCTCGCAGGGAACACCCAGACAAGTAATCAGTGCCCTGATTACAGTAAAGCCCCTTCAGTGCCATCAATCAGTGATGCTAGTCACTGCTGCCTTTCAGTGCCCATCAGTGCAGCCTCATCAGTGCAGGAGAAAAATTACTTATTTACTAACAGAAACAAAGATTTTTTTTTTTTTTTTTTTTTTTTATTGAAAAACCCAGCAGTGATTAAATGCCACAAAAAGAAAGCTTGATTTATGCGAAGAAAATTATAAATTAATTTGGGTACAGTGTTGCAATTGTCATTCAAAGTGTGACAGTTTTGAAAGCTTGGCCTGGGCATGAAGGGGGTGAAAGTGCCCTGTAGGCAAGTGGGCAAATGATGGCAGAGGTGTACCGACTCCTATTTAACATGAGTTTGAATGTGATTGCTTAATTCTACATCACCAGCTATAAGAGGATGTGCGCACTTATGCAACCACATTATTTTAGTTTACTTTTACTTCTTCCCCCCCTAAAAGATAGCAGTTTGTTTTTCAATTGAGTTGTACAGTTTATAGGTCAGATAAAAAAAAAAAGCTTTTTATAGCCACTGTACTTAGGCCTGAATTGCTCACACCAATTATCAGTGCTCTAATAGGAGTGAGAATTCTATGACATAGTCGGCTATTACTTTCAGACATTTCAGATCCAGTTTCTATAGCAACAGAAATAACGGAAAAGATACTATCCAAAATAAAAAAATTACATGTGGAGGTATACAACAAGCAGTGGAAAAAACAAAAACAGCTCCTTACCAATATGGTGTCCCCACAAATGAATTGGCTGGAGATGCTATAGAAGCAGACCCAAAGTCAGCAAGTTTCACTTGCCCGGGCTCTGTGAGAAGGATGTTGCCTGCCTTGATATCTCTAAAAGGGGAAAAAAAATATATACAATATGTTAGAACATATGACAAGCTAAAACCATGTGTTCAAATAATTCAATGTTTAACATTTAATTATGTTATGAGACAGAACAGCTCCAAATGAATTGCTAAAGAAAACAGAACTCTTGAAGCTGTCTTAAAAATAAAAAAATAAAAAGGCAGGGGACAACAAACTAATCCGCATTGATTTTTTTTCTCCATTACCGACTTAGCATGCCATGTTCTGTCCTTGTTGTGCCTCTGTTTGGAGGAGGACATCTTGGTAGAAGCAGGGCATTTGTTTTTTCAAATCTGAGCTTTCAGCAAAGGTAACAATGAGTAGCACAGCAGTGACCTCACCAAATATCACTTTGAGTCTCTTGGGAAAAGCTGTAAGAAGGGGTAATGCCTTAGATCTCATACAGCAGATATACAGCTATGAAGCTGTAGACAGAGGAGTGCCTAGGCACCCTCACTTATCAGGAAGTGCACCTTTTCACTAAAGAGATTACAACAATCATTTGTACAAAAGATAAAATCAAGAAAAGATATTCCAAGGAAAAAAAGGTACATTTTCAAGGCAATGCTCAAACACAACAACTTTTCTACATATTCCTTATAATATGGCAAATCTTATTTTTTTTTTTTAGTTCAGTTTAACTTTAATCTAAATTACTTTACTTCAGGACATTAAGCCAGCTTTGTTAACCACTTGACCTCCAAAAGATTTACACCCCCCCCTTCATAACCAGACCATTTTTGGCGATATGGCACGGTGTGACATTAACTACTCCCCACGCTATAGCCGAAAGAAGGCTACAGCGCGGGGCTTAATTGCCGGGAGGGCATGCATGGACATCCTCCTGTTTCCCTGTGCTTCAGAGGCCACGCATAGGGGAAAATCTATGTTGGCCGTATCCCTTGGACACAGCCAATCACAGATTGTGGTAAATGACCAATCACAGTTTACCACTATCAGAATTTCCAATGAGTGATGATCTCAAATGTAAAACATATGAGATTATCTCTCAGTGCCGGCTCTCCCTCCTCACACAGAGGCCGTGTGTGAGGAGGTAGAGCTTCGTAGCTGCAGATCTGTGAGTGCATAGTACAGTACCATAAAAACCCTGAATCAGAACCCAAATAGTGCTCATACAGTGCCACATCAGTGCCATTGGTTGTCACAGTGCTCAACACTGTTAGTGCCAGCTGTCATTAGTGTCATCCGTGCCACCTGTCAATGTCATCTGCCACACCAGTGCCACATCAGCGTCACATGTCATCTTTCATCAGTGCCACCTGTCAGTGTCACCTGCCACATCAGTGCCATGTGTAATGAGTGCCTTAAGTCACCAGTGCCCACCAACAATGGCTAGAAAATCATTTACAGCTGAGGAGGCATACAATATTTTTGCGGCCGACGAGAGCAACGGGGAGCTCTCCACTTCGGACTCCTAAAATTCAGATTCTGACGTGGACTACGAGCCCGTCCTAAGCAGTGGAACACTGCCAGCCTCAGAGGAGGATGAAAGCTCGTCTGCCAGACAAAGGCGCTGGTGAGGAGGCAGTGCCATCCACCAGCACCGCAGTACCTCGGCAAGAAAGGCCAAGTACAAGTGGGGTGTCACCTCAGTCCCAAATGGTTAGGTCCCATGCCAGCCTTCCCTATTCCCTTCAGAACACATTGTGGCTTCCTCCTAATTCAGGAGAAGCTAACATTACCCCTTTCACTGCCCAGCCAGGAGTCCAGATGGACACAGAAAATTTTTCACCAATAGATTTTTTCCACATTATTTTTACGGAGGACATGCTTGCATCAATTGTGGCACAGTGCAACCTGTATGCCCAACAATTTATAACAAGTAACCCAACGTCCTATTATGCCCATCCCTATGAGTGGAGAGCCCTAGCAGTGGAGGAGTTTAACATTTTTTTGGGCCTCACATTCTGTATGGGACTAACCAAAAAAAAAAAAAAAAGAATTGCGTTCATATTGGTCAACCCTCCCCATCCAGCACATGCCCATCTTTTCCTCAGTAATGCCCAGAACCAGATATCTCATGATTATGAGATTCCTACACTACTATGATAATACCCAGTGCCCTCCCTGAAATTACCAACATTTTGACAAGCTCTATAAAATTTGGCCACTACTAAAAAAAAATTTCTGAAACCTTCCCCCAGTTGTGTACCCCAGACCAACACATATGCGTGGATGAGTCCATTGTCAAATGTACTGGCAGGCTGGGCATAAAACTATTTCCACAAAAAAGGCCCACTATGGGGTGAATCTGTATAAATTGTGCGACTGAGCAACAGGGTATACATATGCCTTCATGGTATAGGAAGGAAAGGACACCCAGCTGCATCCCCTCAATTGCCCCCGGAGTACATAGGAACCAGTGGGGTAAGTCTTTTGGGAACTCAAACCCACTCCTGGAGAAAGGCTACCATTTGTATGTGGACAACTTTTATACTAGTTTGCCCCTGTTCCACAACCTTCACAGAAAGAACACTCCAGCACGTGGCACCATAAAGAAGAACCGGAAGGGCTTTCTTCAAAGGCTCATCAACCAGAATTTAAGAAGAGGGGAGATGGCGAGTTTACGAAATTAGGAAATTCTGGCTGTGAAGTGGAGGGACGTCTACATATAGTCTTCGATCCACAATAATTCCTCCTGGTGATCTCCACAAAGGTATGACCGAATCCAAAAACCAACATGTATCCACAAATACAATATGTTCATGGGGGGTGTCGACTTCAAAGATCAAATGCTCGAACCCTACCTAGCTACAAGACTAACATACTAGTGGTATAAATAAAAATAAAATGTAAACATTTATTTGCTTAATTTGGCCATATACAACACCTATAAAATCTATCACAACTCCACTGAAAGCCCGAAAACCTTTCTTGGCTACCAGGAGGAAATCACCACTGCCCTTATATTCCCGAACGGCCCACCAGAAAACTTTCGATCTGATGCGATTAGCTGACTCTCTGAACACCACTTTCCCGATAAAATCCCTCCCAGACCAACAGGCCAAAAAAGTCAGAAAAAAATGGCAGGTGTGCACCAAAGGAGGAATGAGAAGAGACCCCATTTATTATTTTCCCCAATGTCCTTTAGAACCAGGCCTCTGCATAGGTTTCCGCCGTTACTATACTTCCGTAAATTATTAGTGAAGTACGGTAACCATAACCCTGACCATGCCATTTACCTTCACACCCCTTATGCCTCTGCTTGCTTTGTAACTGACCCTGGCTTCTTTTTTCGACCACACTTTTGCCTACCGATTCTGTTCATACATCTGCCTGATCTGGAACTGACCCTGGACTGTTTGACCATGCCTCTTAGACTGATCTTGTACCCTGCTACTGGACTAGTGGGATTCATAACACAGGGGTCTCACATATGTGAGGGGTTCCAGAAATGTTTTTCTGAATGAAGAAAACAATTTTTTGTTTTCTCATTCCTAGATTATGGTCTGGAGACACGGAAGTTTTTAAAGAGATTTGGGTGGGAGAAGGCTCTACCCCTGTCCCCATTCTGTTCTGAACAAGGCCCTAGTCCTGCCTGCTGCCTGTAGGACTTCTGGCATCATGCCTCTGCCTGTCGCATGAACTGACCACACCACATAGACCATGTTCCTGCCTACTACCAGGACCAATAATTTGGCACTGCTGACAATCTCTGCCTGCACCGACCATGGACTGTATATGGACAGTATCACTGCCTGATGCCCTTTACTTACTATGGACAGTATTCCTGCCTCTTGCCTGGACAATTGCATTCACTTTTGCTGACCAAGTCCCTGCCTGCTGCCTAGACCAGTGCCAGCCTCCTGTGGACAATTGCGCTACTAAAACCACAGGTAATCTTTTGTTTACCCTTTACTCAGCAGAATGTATTTTGTGGTGCAATTCTTGGTATGTGCATGCTATGTGTCCCTAGAACACCCGACGGTGTTCCTTGCATATTGGGCCTCTGTATGTGGCCATTGTCCTGGTGCTCCCGGGCCTTCAAAAGATAAAATAGGTGGTTGAGAAATGAGATGTGTAATTTATGCTCCTAGAATGCATGGTGGTGTTCCTTGCATATTGGGCCTCTCTATGTGGCTAGGCTGTGAAAGACTCACACTTGTGTTATCGTAATACTCAGGAGGCGTAGCAGAATGTATTTTGGGGTGCCATTTGTGGTATACACACAGATGCTGTCCTGTAGCAGTCAAACTTTTATAGGGCAGACCTGAACTTAAAATATAATGAAAGTAGGTTTTAACAGGACAAGCACAAAAACTGAGAATTGTGCTTAGATTAGTCTTCTGTAATTTTCTGCCCAGCAGCCCCCAAATGGAAGCAGGAGGGGTGGTTATCTGAGTCACAACTTTATTGCTTTGTACAGAAATGCCACTTTAACGGCAACGCGTCTTAAAACTCTGGCCGTCATTGCTGACCTCCATATAAAAAACGCTATTTGCCAAACAGTTATGTTGACACACTGCCGAACGGATCCAAAATAAGTGTGCAGAATAAGAAAAACATAAAAGTTGCAAGTCCTTATCTGCAAGGCTGCACGTTACTGATTCCAAATAATGAAGAAATAGGTTCAACATTAATGTAAGGCAGCTTTCATTTTCAGATGCAGTAGATGTTTTTCTAATAAGAGGTTACTTTAAAACAATTAACACACCTGCAGAACAGGAATGCAAAATGATGACCCCCATCAGTGTGCTGCTACCACTCAATTATCCAATCACAGGCTGAAGTGGGGCCTAGACCAGGCCCCATAACATACAGTATCTCACAAATGTGAGTACACCCCTCACATTTTTGTAAATATTTTATTAGATCTTTTCTTCATGTGACAACACTGAAGAAATGACACTTTGCTACAATGTAAAAGTAGTGAGTGTACTTCGAGTATAGCAGTGTAAATGTGAGTACACCCCTAAGTGAAAATGTCCAAATTGGGCCCAAAGTGTCAATATTTTGTGTGGCCATCATTATTTTCCAGCACTGCCTTAACCCTCTTGGGCATGGAGTTCACTGGAGCTTCACAGGTTGCCACTGGAGTCCTCTTCCACTCCTCCATGACGACATCACTGAGCTGGTGTCTGTTAGAGACATTGTGCTCCTCCACCATACTCAATAGGGTTTAGGTCTAGAGACATGCTTGGCCAGTCCATCACCTTTACCCTCAGCTTCTTTAGCAAGGTATTGGTCATCTTGGAGGTGTGCTTGGGGTCATTATATTTGAATACTGCCCTGCGGCCCAGTCTCCAAAGGGAGGGGTTGATGCTTTGCTTTAGTAGGTCACAGTACATGTTGGCATTCATGGTTCCCTCAATGAACTGCAGCTCCTTCAGTGCTGGCAGCACTCATGCAGACCCAGACCATGACAATGCCACCACCATGCTGGACTGTAGGCAAGACACACTTGTCTTTGTACTCCTCACCTGGTTGCCACCATGCACGCTTGACACCATCTGAACCAAATTGTTTGCGGGCTTTCTTGTGCATCATCTTTAGAAGAGGCTTCCTTCTGGGATGACAGTCATGCAGATCAATTTGATGCAGTGTGCGACGTATGGTCTGAGCACTGACAGGCTGACCCCTTACCCCTTCAACCTCAGCAGCAATGCTAGCAGTACTCATACGTCTATTTCCCAAAGGCTGAGCACATGCACTCAACTTCTTTGGTGGACCATGGCGAGGCCTGTTCTGAGTAGAACCTGTCCTACTGAACCAAAGTATGGTATTGGCCACATGCTGCAGTTCCGTTGCAGGGTCTTGGCAATCTTATAGCCTAGGCCAGGGATATGCAATTAGCAGACCTCCAGCTGTTGCAAAATTACAGGTCCCATCATGCCTCTGCCTCTGGGTGTCACGATTGTGGCTGTCAAAGTCTTGCTATGCCTCATGGGGTAGTTCTGCAACAGCTGTAGGTCCGCTAATTGCATTTCCGTGGCCTAGGCCATCTTTATGTAGAGCAACAATTCTTTTTTTCAAATCCTGAGTTAGAGTGATAACACCAAATTTAACACAACTGCTCCCCATTCACACCTGAGACCTTGTAACACTAACAAGTCACAAGACACCAGGGAGGGAAAATGGCCAAATGGGCCCAATTTGGACATTTTCACTTATGGGTGTACTCCCTTTTGCTGCCAGAGGTTTAGACATTAATGGCTGTGTGTTGAGTTATTTTAAGGGGGCAGCAAATTTACACTCACTACTTTACATTGTAGGAAAGTGTAATTTCTTCAGTGTTGTCACATGAAAAGATATAAATAAAATATTTACAAAAATGTGAGGGGGGTAGTCAATTTTGTTTGCTCCTATAACTGCACCGAGGTCCAGGACCTCTCTAGGCTGTTTGAATCACAAGACTGACCGAGTACAAATACAAATCCTTTGTCAGTTAACCACTTGCCGCCCGCCCTATAGGCAATTGACGGCGGCAAAGTGGTTTCATAATCCTGACCGGACATCATATGACGTGATCAGGATTATGAGCCGCTGCGCGCCCCCGGGGGCGCACATCGCGGCGATCGTTGTTGCGGGGTGTCAATCTGACAACCAGCAACTACGATCTCGGTAAAGAGTCTCCGACGGAGACTCTTTACCACGTGATCAGCCGTGTCCAATCACGGCTGATCACAGTGTAAATGGGAAGAGCCGGTGATCGGCTTTCCCTCACGTCTGTCAGACGCGAGTAGAGGAGAGCCGATCGGCTGCTCCTCTGACAGGGGGGGTCTGTGCTGATCGATTATCAGCACACCCCCCCCCCCCCCCCCCCCGAGGATGCCCACACTGGACCACCAGGGACGCCACCAGACCACCAGGGAAAAGGTAATCCTCCCTAGACCACCAGGGATGCCAGTCAGCACAATGGGTGCCAATCAGTGCCAATAATGGATGCCAATCAGTGCCCACAATGGGCATCACTGATTGGCATGCATTATTGTTTGGCACCGATTGGCATCCATTACTATAGTATAACACCAATGCCGCCTATCAGTGCCCACCTGTGCCTCCCATCAGTGCCGCCCATCCGTGCCAGCTATCAGTGCTAATTTGTGCCACCTATCAGTGTCCGTCCCTGTCGCCCATCCGTGTCGCCCATCCGTGCCGCTTCATTGGTGCCACATTGGTGCCCATCAGTGCCGCCTTATCAGTGCCCATCAGTGTAGCCCCATCAGTGCCCATCAGTGAAGGAGAAAACGTACTTATTTACAAAGTTTTGAAACTGAAACAAAAAAATAAAAACGTTTTTTCAAAATTTTCGGTATTTTTTTATTTGTAGCGCAAAAAATAAAAACCGTAGAGGTGATCAAATACCACCAAAAGAAAGCTCTATTTGTGGGAAAAAAAATGATAAAAATTTCATTTGGGTACAGTGTAGCATGACCGCGCAATTGTCATTCAAAGTGCGACAGCGCTGAAAGCTCAAAATTGGTCTGGGCAGGAAAGTGTTTAAGTGCCCTGTATTGAAGTGGTTAAAATAGTTGGCAAATGTAATTTAACTGTGTTTTTAAATCTTTGCTTGGAACTCCGCTTTAAAGTAGACTAGTTAATTATTTTGTAGTTATAAATGCTAATATTTGATATTTATTTTTTATGTAGAAGGGGCAATTTAGACACGAGACTGGGAAGGTGGCTGGGACAGAATTAGGACGGCCACTGACAATTAATAAGCGAGGTCTGCAAATTTGTTCACTGTACTCCTACTGACAACTGCCCTTGCCCTAAAACCTGTTAAAATATGAGCTGCATATTTCTTTGCCTTAAAAATATTGTATTTTTTTATTATTAAGCAAACACATTTTAAAACAGCAAAATTATGTTGGACGAGGCCAAATACACTGCAAAAAGTCTTGTCAATAATAGTACATTTAAGTTGTTTTTCTAAAAAAACAAAACACAACATTAAAACATCAATTGAAAATACAAAAGAAATTGTATGCATATGTCCGTACATTTAAACAAAATTATTAAAAAACATAATATGCTCACCTATGGATTAAATTATGAGAATGCAAATAAGCTAATCCCTGCAGTGCTCCATGTGTAATTGCGGCAATTTCGTTTTCTTGCAATGGCTTTTTGTGTACTGGAAGAAAAACACTAAATATTAAAAGGCAGCACATGTTCAAAAACCTGTAACCTTTAAGGCTAAATTATTAACATTATTCTTTGGTACGCAAGCATAAGCAGCTATGGATGTCTGCATTCATATGGATCAAATGCTAGTATATTACTGTATCCTTCTATAGAATTTTTAGAAGAAAAAAAAAAAAAAAAAAAAAAACAGCAAAAGTTTTCTGAAATCTCATTTTTTGGGTTTCTAATAAGAAGGGAAGGGGCTGCCTGTTCACTTATGATAACCTCTAAAGCTAAAACGGCTCGATTTTTCTTTCACTCAGTCCGCTGATTGAGCAAGAGAAACATCGAATGACTCCTCCAGAATGGATGGAGAAATTTCCACTGCGAGCTACTATATTCAGCTGCCACGGCACTTGTGGTTTCCTAAATATAATGCCACTAATGAACAGTGGCTGTAGTCAAAGTTCAACCAATTTTCCACTTGGCTCGATTTTTAAATTCGCTTTTTTCGAGCCAGGCGGCGCTGACAGGGCTAGCTAGCCACAGCTTAAATTTTGTGCATTTAAAGCGGGAGTCCGCCGGGACTCCGCGTTTTTTTGTTTTTTTTAAAAGCCAGCAGCTACAAATACTGCAGCTGCTGACTTTTAAAATAGTGACACTTACCTGTCCAGCGCGCCCGCGATGTCGGCACCCGAAGCCGATCTGTAGATCGTTTCTCGGGTGGTGCCGCCGCCATCTTGGGTATGGGAATCAGGAAATGGAGCCTTTCGGCTTCATTTCCTGGTTCCCTACTGCGCATGTGCGAGCCGCGCAATAAGGACGGTCCCCGCTGCCTCTGAGATCTGTGTATTTTCCCAGCAGGCAGCGGGGCACTTGCGGAAAGGGGCGTAATATACGCCCCTTTCCGCAGAGAGCTATCCCGGAAGTGGGTGCAGATACCTGTACTGTACAGGTATCTGCACCCCCCTCCCCCCTGAAAGGTGCCAATTGTGGCGCCGGAGGGGGGGGGAGGGTTCCGATGAGCGGAAGGTCCACTTTAGGGTGGACCTCCGCTTTAAGATAGAATTAGTGGAAATACCAACTGCCTGCCTAGCTCGTCTAAAAATCCATATGGGCTGTAGCAGATTTGCAGCTTAGGGGAAGGGGGAAATGTGTGCGTGGGGCCTGAAAAACAGCAAATTGCACATACTATTCACAACACAGCAGTAAACAAATAAGTAGTGAAGGAAAAAGGAGACATGGACACTATCACGGTACTACTTACAGTGAACCCACAGGCGAGCAGGTGACACGGGATCCCCCAGGGCGTGGAATCTAAGAGCCAGCCGGTGTTCCGCCAGGGACCCTCTCACAAAGGTTTGGACTTAGCTGCGTGCTGACCCCAGGTCCCGACCCCCAGGTTCACCCTGCTCGCTAAGGAAGTACCAGAAGACACTGTTGGACAAGGATGGATGGATGAAGCGAGGGAGAACCTGATAGAGAGCCAAGGTCAGGGCGGGCTGCAGACAACGTAATCAGAACAAGTCGGGTCGGTACACAAGGGATCAGTTCACGTGGGGTCAGGTAAAACAGGTTACACAAGGGAGCTTAGAAACAAATGTTGTTCAAGCAATAGTAGCTGGTTAGAAAGGGATTTAAATAGAGAAGCACATGAGGGGCTGGACAGGAAGTAGCAGGAAGGAAACATATTAGGCAACAGGTGATGGGCGGCGACACCCATAGCTGCAGAATGCACAGAGCTGAACACCAGCTAGTGAAACAACAGATGCCAGCCGACCTACTGCAGTAAAGGTGAGACACAGATCAGCTCCGCAGCTGATCTGTGACAGACACCACTAACTTGCTGCAAAATTGCAAATCTGAAAAGATAAATCTCTTCCCAACCGGCCACCCCAGTGTCATTTTAAACAGTAGTGAATGCCGGGGGAATCCCGCCAGCTACTGATCGTTACTCCAAACAGAGAAGCGTCTTTCAGCTCGGTCTTTGTGCCGAGTGGACAGTAAGCACACCCTCAGCACAAACATTGGCAGCCCAGCGACGCATATTTGTGGTGATTAAAGTCCACCCTTTTGCTGCCACACATGTGTTGTGCAATCGTACATGGGTTAATAAACAATTTCATGTTTAGAAGACAAAATAAAAAAAATAAAAAATAAAAACACAACATTAAACTTTTTTTTTCCAGTCCTGAGCATAAACAATGAACTTTAAAAACACTATAGGTTTAATTTAGGTAAAATTAAAAAATTACCTTCTAGTAAGTCTGATGCAGATCCTAAACAATATTCCATGACCAGCTACGAAGAGAAGAATAAACATATATTATCTTTTTGGAAAATATAAAAACACCAAATCAACAAACTGCCGCTGAACAGAAAACGGACATAATAAACTTTTAAAAAGTTGTAGAATAATTCTAAATCACAGAACAATTGAAGCATGTAAAAAAATAAAAATGACCAGAAAAACAAAAGCAGCCACCACATACAAGGACAGGTAAGCAGCAATATATTACATTGATTTAGTTCTTGGGTTAAGGTGTAATTCACAAAAACATAACAGCGAGCTGTGTTAGGCCCATAGTTCTCATGTAACTATGTGATGCACATCAAAGGCTTTTCCAACCTTCTATCAAATCAAATGAGCTGCAAGGGTACAAATAGTGATAGAAATGTATGGCAATTATTTTTTTTCCAGGGTTTTTCTTTATCTTTATTATTACGGTCAATAGTTTTACTGGTCTTATGGGTCTAGCTCTAAAGCAGTGCAATTACATTTATTGCAAAGTAATTCTACAAACACAAACACATCCTGTTCCTGCCCTCTACTGGTAGATATTGTAGTAATAAATTGTGACGTGAATAAAATAAATGCTTAAAATGTGAACAGAAAAAGTTTACAGGTTATGCAGCTTGGCTCAAATCAGTAGAAATTGTTCTTTGCACCTTTCTTTGACTGTAGAAAAACGTTTGAATGGAGTATGAGGTACACAGGCTTCTTTAAAGCTTTACAAGTTAGAATGCAGCTACCTTCAGGGGATTGGACACTGGCAAAAAAAAAAAAGCTGCAGCGGCATGCCCTATATATGTCACTCCATTTCCAGCTAGCCTGTTTGGTAGCCAGCAATAGGGAGATCATAAAAAAGGGGGACTGCTTGTGTCCTGTACTGTAACTTCAGGAAACACATTTCACTGATAAGTCAGAGCCTCTACTTTCCTAATTGTAGAACACAGAACAGAGCAGAGACAAATCCAAGGCAAGCACATTGGTACCAGGGGCCGTGAACAGGCTAAAGAAAATGTGACAAACTGGTAATGGTGATCACCCACTACAAAATAGATAGCTGCATAAAAATGGAAATGTGCAGCTAGGCATTCCAGATATCAATAGAGGTCAGACATTTTCCCAGAAGGGAGACAACGACCAACCTGGTATTTTCCCTGCAAAACTTTAAACCTGTAGGAACAAGTTTAGAGTTCTCAGATCCAGAATGAACCAATTGCCTCCATTAAAGTTTGGGAACGATAAAGAGATTAAAGTAGAAATCTGTACTGTTGGTACACGGGCGATGACGACTTCGCCCCAGAAATGTTGAATAGCAGGCAGCAGGTCCGTGCTGGTTGGGGAGCATTCGGCAGCAAGAATGCAGAGAGAAAAGTCAGTTTTTCGCTCCTAGTGTCAGAAATTTTCTGGGACCAGAAAGCTGAAGATGTCCCCCGACTCTGACAATAGGGTGCAACATATCACTGCGAGGAGGGCCTTGGCTGGTTTGAAAGTCCATGTCTGGTTTGAAAGTGAGCTCCTATTTAGATTTAACATTGGAAGAGAGAGGGAGGAGATAAACCCTCCTTAACCTCAGGGGTAGAAGATCTACTGGTAGAGGCACAAGCCTTTATTTTTTGGGAGAGGAGTACTCTTACCCCCATGATCCCCTTAAGATACTTATCCAAAGAGGGATTGAATAGCCTTCAAAAAGGGAACTACTTTTCTTTCAGGGGAGCTCTGCTGACCAGTATTTAAAGAGGAAGTAAACCCTAATGGGTTTACTTCCTCTCTTTTTTTTCCCTGCAAAGGTAAAGCATAATGTACTACTATGCATCGCATAGTAGTACATTATGTGTCACTTACCTGACACAGGAGCCAGCGAAGTCGCCGCTGTCCCCTGTAGTCCGCCGCATCCATCTTGCTGGTGGCGTCTCGCAGCTCCGACGAATCACAGCGGCGCAGCCACGATGACGTCACTCCCGCGCATGCGCACGGGAGTCGCGTCTCGCAGCTCTGCCGCTGCCATACGGCGAAGCCGCGATGACGTCACTTCCGCGCATGCGCACGGGAGTCGACAAATTAGGCAAATCCATTCTTGGATTTGCCGCATTTAGTGCGCCTGCGCGCCGCTGTCTACGGCGCATGCGCCGTAGACAGCGGTGCCCATTTTCGGGCAAATATCTCCTAAACCATATAGGTTTAGGAGATATTGCTTGGACCTACAGGTAAGCCTTAATCTAGGCTTACCTATAGGTCCAAGTTGTTTGGAAGGGTTTACTTCCTCTTTAAGCCAGAGAATCCTAAGCATGTGTTCAGATAAGAGGCTCATCATGGAAATTTAACCACTTGCTGACTGCAATACATAAACATGTGTTACGGATTGTAAGTGGTTTACTGGGATTATGGCTGAAGATATCAGCCATGACCCTGGTATCATTTTTTGCAGCCAGTGGCTGGCTCTCATGAAATCATCCTGAACTGCATGTGAGCCATTGAAGGAAGGATACTGGGATGCTACTTGTAGCTGCAGGCATCTTCCCAGTAGAACCACTGCAACTCAAGGACCTACAGGGATGTCCTTGGGAGGAAAGTGGTTAAACTGATAGTTAGGGAAGAATTACTTTTTCCAATGAAAGGTGTCAGAAACTGTGAAAAGCTGAATTTGATCATGCTAACAAGAACTGGATGTGTGTGAAATTTGTCTGTGACAGCACATAGTAGCATGCAGGGAATAAACACCCCAAAGCAATGACTGTTCTACAACAGAACATTTTTATCTACTAGGCTGGCTACATGACAATCACTTGTGTACAGTTAAAATGGGTAACACACATCAAAACAACCCCAAAATTATAGTAAGGCCCCTTTCACACGGCAAGCCTGCTAGGATCCGCCTATCTATTTTTCAGGCGGATACAAGTGGACCATCCATTGACTCCTATGGGGAGAGGGATGTCAGCGGAGATGCGTCCACTGATACCAGTCTGTCATCCGATCCGCTAAAATAAGACGTATGGCGATACGTTCTTATCCAATCAGACGGATGGAGATCTGATGAAAACGGATATGCTGCCCACTCTTGTCTGATCCCTCCATAGGAATCAGCGGCACTTTGACAGGCCCCTCCCTGCTCAGTGAGCAGAGACAGATCTGTCATCCGCCGGCTCAGCAGAGATCAAAGTAAAGATGACTCGCTGAGCTGGCAGACACCGCTGAGCGGATCCGCCTTGTGTGAATGAGGCCCAAGTCAACTGCATACAGGGATAACACAAGGTCACAGTTTTAGTTGAAGGAAATTATTCTTACCCATGCTGTATGCTCCCTCAAATAGCAGCCTTTATATTCTATACTGTTCGGATGTTGTATCCTTTGAAGAAATTTCACTTCTTTGATGATATCCTGCCATTTCTGTAGAAGGAAATATATAAAAAAAAAAAATCTTTGATATGACCAATATAAAAGAAGCTATAAAAAGTAAATAAATAAACCATCTTAAACAACAATTGCAAGAGGAAAACGTCTAAAAGGGCTAGTGTCTCTTTCTTCAAGATTTAAAACAGGTAATCTTTGTAAAGGTATTATAGTGGTTGTAAACCCTTACAACTAACTTTGACCTACAGGTAAGCCTAGATTAAGGCTTACCTGTAGGTCCAAGAAATATCTCCTTAACCTATACGGTTTAGGAGACATTTGCCCGTAGACAGCGGCGCTCAGGCGCACTGGGGCAGGCCGCAGATCGCGGCGATATGCCGCGAGCGTCGGCTCCCGTGTGTATGCACGGGAGCGACGTCATCGCCGGAGCCGCGAGACCCGGAAGTCGCTCCGGGATCCATGGCAGCGGCGAAGAGGAAGATGGAGGACCACTTCGGGGGCTTTGTTCTCAGGTAAGTTATTCATAATGAGCTAGTAGGCTATGCATAGTAGCTCATTATGTCTGTCTTGCAGGATTTTTTTTTCAGGATTTTTTAAAAAGGGTTTACAACCACTTTAAAAGACAACATTTTAAATACCTGAGAAATGTTTTACTTTAAAATAAAGCAGCCTGGAGATTTTGCAAATGAAACCAATATAAAGTCATTAGAAAAAGAAATAAAAATTTAGGGACATTAAAGAACTACTTCACTCAATGACCCTGTGTAAAATCTACATGAAAAACAGAATGCAGCGATTTTCAAATCTCAAAACCATATTTTATTCACAATAGAAAACATAACAAATTATTAAACTGAAGAAATATACAAAGTTAAGAAAAAAATAAGGTAACTTTAAAATTTATGGCAGCAGCAGGTTTCAAGAAAGTTGGGACAGGACAATGTTTACCACGATGCTGCATCCCCTCTTTTTTTTTTTTTTTTTTAAAAACAAACATAAAACATAAAAAGGTCTGGGAATGGAGATTATTTGCTGGAGTTTTGGTAAAGGAATGTTGTCCCATTCTTGCCCGATATAGGATTGTAATTTATCAACAGTCTTGGGTCATCTTGGTCTTATTCTTTAAGTATGGGCCAATATTTTTAGTTGGTGAAAGGTCTGGACTTCAGGCAGGCCAGTTGAGCACCAGGACTCTTCTACTACAAAGCCACATTGTTTTCAAATATTCCCAAAATCTCAGCGAACTAGGACTAGAAAAATCCCTTAAACAGTAAAAACTAACCCCAGTTGCTGGATTACCTCTGCTTCCTAGCAGGATGATATATGGTAAACCTCTGCCTATCTTTATTTCTGAGACACTGACTCTCCAATCTGAAAAAAATTCTCAAACTATTTCAGAATAAAAAGTTCCTCAACCTAAAATTGCAATATATCACACAGTACATATCATCAAAAGATTTTTAGAATCTGGAGAAATCTCTGTGCACAAGGGACAAGGCTGAAACACAATGCTGAATGCCCATGATATTCTGACCTTCAGGCGCCACTGCGTTAAAACATCACATTACAGCATGGGTTCAGGAATACTGTCAAAAATCACTGTCTGAATACAGTTTGATGTGCCATTAAAAAATGCAAGTTAAAGAAGAAACCATAGAGCATGATCCAGAAAGCTGCAATTTTCTCTGGGTCAAAGCTCATTTAAAAATGGTCTGTTGCAAAGTGGAAAACTATTCTGTGGTCAGACAAATCAATATTTTACGTTGTTTGGTAACCATATGCGCCACGTCCTCTGGACTAAAAGGAGAGGGACCTTCAGGCTTGTTTTTAGCGCTCAATTCACATCTGGAAAGGCACCATCATCGCTGAAAGATATATCCATGTTTTAGAGCAGCATATGCTCCCATCTGGAGGATGTCTCCTTCAGGATAGGCCTTGAATATTTCAGCAGGGCAAATCTAAACCGCATACTAGATGCATTACAACAGTGACATAATCTAGAGTACAGTATATCAAAAGATTCAGAGAAACTGGAGAAAAATGTGTGAAGGGGAGAATGCCTAAGTGCAATACTGGATGCCTGTGATTTTCAGGCCTCAGACTGCACTGTATTAAAAACATGCATGCTTCGGTGGTAATCACCACTGCAATGGCACAGGAATACCTCCAAAAATATCTGTGAACAGAGTTTGACGTGCCATCCCAAAATGCAAGTTTAAAGCCCAACTGTAGGGCTGCATGGGTCAACTGCTCGTTTTTTTCTAGGAGTGAGCATGAAGTTTATACTCGCCTGATCATTCTATCCTCCAGAACCCTATGCTCCCCCACGGTCCAGCGGTGGACTTCTCGTGTTTATGGAGCATGCTCTGGGTGTGCTGGCATAAGGAAATAAGTACATTTTCAAGACCACAGGAGCATGGGGGTGCTGGACTGGTCTTGTGCAGGGAGAATCGGAGGATCAGATACATATATGTCTCCTGTCTTCTCCTCTAGAAAAAAAAAAAAAAAAAACAAGCAGTTAACCCATGCACTGCAGGCACAGGCCCACTGAAAAAGGGGCAGGCCCACTGAAAAAAAGGGGGGAGGGGGATGTTGCCCGGAGTTCAGCTTTAAAGCTCGGTCATGCAAAGAAGTCATATCTTAATATGATCCAGAAGCACCATCGTCCTCTCTGGGCGAAAGCTCATTCAAAATGGACTGTTGCAAAGTGGAAAAATGTTCTGTGGTCACACAAATATAAATATGAAATTTTTAGCAACCATGGGTGCCACCTCCTCTGGAGCAAAGAAGAGGGGGACCTTCTGGCTGGTTATCAGTGCGCAGTACAAAAGCCTGCCTTTTTGCTGGTATGGGGGTGCATTAGCGTGTATGGAATAGGCAGCTTGAACATCTGGAAAGGCAACATCAATGCTGAAATATATAACCAGGTTTTAGAGCAGCATATGCTCCCATCTAGATGGCTTCCTCAGGGAAGGCCTTGAATAGCAGCAGGACAACGCTAAATCGCACACGGCATCTATGACAACAGCATAGCTTCATAAAAGAAGAATCCAGGTACTTAACTGGTCTGCCTGCAGTCCGGACCCTTCACCAAGTGAACATTTTTGGTGCATCTTGAAAAGAAAAATACGACCAAAAAAAAAAAAAAAAAAAAAGGAAAAAAGACCCAGGACTGTTAAAATCCTATCTCAAGCAACAATGGAACAGCATTCCTCTTCCAAAGCTCCAGCAACTGTTCTCAGTTCCCAGACATTTACAGAGTGTTAAAAAGAAGGGGATGCTACACCTTGGTAAACATACCCTAACTTTAATAGTTAGCTACTCATCCATTTTTTCCTTTTACAATGAGCCATTTGTTTTTAGAACATTTGAATCATTATACATCTCTATAGTCTCATACCCTGGCATTTATTGCAGATATATAGGTTTATTAGACATAGTATATGGGATGCAATTTATTATTGCACTTCCATCGGCCCTGGGTGGGCCATTTGTCGTTGGGGGGGATGGGGGGTGATGGGGTATTTCTCTGACCACGTGCTGTGATGCACAGCAGTCTCTTCCCTTCCCCCACCATCCCCTTGCATAGGGGTGGGGGGCGGGGTCCTGACTCCTGTGCATCGGCGTCATGATTGTTTGCTCTGCTCGGTGTGTTCACACACCTGAGCATGGAGCCATTTTTCCTCTTCTTTTTCCACCAATTGGAGCTTCATGACGTTGGTGGGGATCCGCCCTTTGCTGGGGATATAAGCTGTCTGGGCTAGCCAGCTGAGCATTTCACATGGACCATTTACACAAGCAGGACTCCAGGCATGTCTACAGCCGTAGAACTACACACAAGGTAACTTAGATTTACTTACATCTTTTAGTTTACCGCCATATGGTGGGTTTGCCTTGTATTCACCCACAGCGGGTATACATTGCACACTCTCCGGTTGTAGTCTACTAAATTATTACATTTTACATCATTGCATTAAAGAGGAAGTAAACCCTGATGAGTTTACTTCCTCTTTCATTCCCTGCAAAGGCAAAGCATAATGGACTACTATGCATCGCATAGTAGCCCATTATGTGTCACTTAACTGATATAGCAGTATTCACATTTCCTCAGACCATGTGGATAGAAAGACAGGCCCATAGTGCTCTCCATAGAAAAACGTTTCTATGGCCAGCTGTTTGCCCACGTGATCGGCTGTGATCCTTTCACAGCCGATCACTAAAATGTAAACAAACCGCACTAACGAGATGTTACCGGCTTCTCCTCCTCACACACCGATCGGGTGTGAGGAGGAGATTGTGGTAACAACTCGTTACCGCTCAGTGTACACCAATCATACTGATTGCCCCCCCCAATAAAGAGGACCCGTCACCACCCCTCATAGTACCTGTCAATCACAGTCCATCAGAGTAGCCGCCGCGGCCCATCAGAGTACCCGAGTAGCCGCCGCGGCCCATCAGAGTACCCGAGTAGCCGCCGCGGCCCATCAGAGTACCCGAGTAGCCGCCGCGGCCCATCAGAGTACCCGAGTAGCCGCCGCGGCCCACCAGAGTACCCGAGTAGCCGCCGCGGCCCACCCGAGTAGCCGCCGCGGCCCACCAGAGTAGCCGCCGCGGCCCACCAGAGTAGCCGCCGCGGCCCACCAGAGTAGCCGCCGCGGCCCACCAGAGTAGCCGCCGCGGCCCACCAGAGTAGCCGCCGCGGCCCACCAGAGTAGCCGCCGCGGCCCACCAGAGTAGCCGCCGCGGCCCACCAGAGTAGCCGCCGCGGCCCACCAGAGTAGCCGCCGCGGCCCACCAGAGTAGCCGCCGCGGCCCATCAGAGTACCCGCCGCGGCCCATCAGAGTACCCGCCGCGGCCCATCAGCGTACCCGCCGCGGCCCATCAGCGTACCCGCCGCGGCCCATCAGAGTACCCGAGTACCCGTCACGGTCCATCAGCGTACCCGTCACGGTCCATCAGAGTACCCGAGTACCTATTTGCAGCCCATGTCTCATAGAATATACGTTGGGGTGTTTGCTTTCCAAACTGGGGCCATTTTGTGGGTAATATCACTGTCCTGGTGGTCCAGGACCTTCAAAAGTGTGATGTGTAGGAATGAAATGAGATGTGTCATTTATGCTCCTAGAACGCCTGAACGTACTACTTCAATGTTCGGCCTCTCTATGTGACCAGGATGTGGTATCGCCATACTCGGGAGGAGTAGCAGAATGTGTTTTGCTATATACATGCTATGTGTTAGAAATATCTTATAAATTGACAAATTTGTGTAAAAAAAAAAAAAAAAAAAAAAAAAGGAAGCGTTTGTTTTTTTCCACATATTCCAAAAACTTCTGGAAAAAAATTAACTGTTCAAAAGACTCATTATGCCTCACAGATTATATGTTGGGGTGTTTGCTTTCCAAAAATGGGGTCATTTTATGGGAAATGCCATTGTCCTGGTACTCCAGGGCCTTCAAAAGTGTAATAAGCGGTTGAGAAATGAGATGCGTCATTTTTGCTCGTAGAACGTCTGAAGGTACTACATCAATGTTGGCGTTCTGTATGTGGCCAGGCAGTGTAAAAGTGTCACACATGTGGTATCGCCATACTCTGGTAGAGTAGCAGAATGTATTTTGGGGTGTAATTTGTTGTATGCATATGCTGTGTGTGAGAAATAACCTGCTAATTTGACAATTTTGTAAAAAAATAATTAAAAAAAAAACTTAATTTTGCAAAGAATTGTGGGGAAAAATGACAACTTAAAAAAACTCACCATGCGACTTACTTAATACCTTGGAATGTCTACTTTGTAAAAATGGGTCATTTGGGGGGTATTTGTACTTTCCTGACTTGTTAGTGTCTCAAGAAATGAGATACACCTGATGTACTGAAGGCCTGATCAGATGTGATCAATTTTCAGCGATTGGCACCATAGATTGTAAACTCTATAACTTTCACAAAGACCAAATAATATACACTAATGTGGGTTATTTTCACCAAAGATATGTAGCAGTATACATTTTGGCCAAAATCTATGAAGAAAAATTACTAATTAGCAAAAATGTATGACCGAAACAAAGAAAAAAGGAATTTTTTTTTCACAAAATTTACGTTTTATTTTATTTATAGCACAAAAAATAAAAAAACCCACTAGTGATTAAATACCACTAAAAGAAAGCTCTATTTGTGTGGAAAAAAGGATACGAGTTTCATATGGGTACAGTGTTGCATGACTGAGTAATTGTCATTAAAACTGTGAGAGCGCTGAAAGCTGAAAATTGGTCTGGTCAGGAAGGGGTTGTAAGTGCACTGTATTGAGATGGTTAATCACAACTGAGTTTTTAATTTTTTGCTAAACAAATGAAAAAAGACAAATATTTGGGGAAATTGTTTTTCCATAGATTGTTATAAACAAGGTAATTTCTCTTCTTCACTGAGGTGCGCTGGGGAAGCTGCACTGATGGGCCCTAATTGGCAGCACTGGTGGAACTGCACTGATAATCAGCGCCCTAATTATCAATGCCAATGTCCCTTTAACATAAGCCAGCTATCGGCTTTCTTCTCTCCTCATGCTGTCAGTGTGAGGAAAGAAGAGCCAATAACCATCTTGTGTTAACATCCTGTGATCAGCTGTCATTGTCTGACAGCTGATCACGCGTTAAAGTGCCGCTGCGATTGGCCCTTTACCTTGATCAACTAAATCTGAAGGACTCGGCGATCAAAGCGACATGCGATCACGGGAGGACACCCTCCCAGCAAACCAAGCCTGTGCTGTAGCCTCTTTCGGCTATAGCACGGGCAGGAAGCATTTTTTTTTTTGTTTTTTTTTTTAACATATTGAGAAATACATGGCTAAGATGCTGTTTATTTCTGGTGATACCATACATGAGTTTACACAAACTCGGGCAAATCAAAGTATATGAAAAAAAAAAATGAGAATTGCTGTGCCGTAAACCCACACCTAGCTCAATCATCAATACCACAGCATCCATAAAATTAAAGATTTCTATACAGTACAGGTCTTCAATAAAGCATTTAACCATTTTACTGCCAAGGCATACAGCGGTACAGAATAGTTTCCAACTGGCCAGGTCAGTATGGCTTACGCTACTTGCATTCCCCCCTTTTGCTATAAGCGTATGGTCACTTCAGTGACCATGAACAGAGCAGAATTGTTCAACAGACTCTGTTAAAACAAAAGAATAGCTGTGATCAGGCGCTGATAAGCTGCTGATCGCAGCTTTTCATCTAAAACTGCTTGGATATGTCAATGGCTGTACGCAAACACCTTTGAATCCTGACCTGGACACAGAAATACACTCTTCCTTGAGGCTGTGTGGCCCTTTGTGGCCATGCAAATGAGGTCTACAATAAAAGGATAAATGAACACACAAACTGGAATACACTGAGGTAAGTGTATAAGCATGGTTGCTGCAGTGCTTCTGGTGTTGAATGAAAAGAGCACTTAAACTCCCCACCCCCATCCCTTTACGTGTGCATGGTTCCTCTTCTTCCTTACCGGTGTTGTGCCATATAGTGTCCGGCCATCATATAGTGTCCGAGCCGTACTGCGCATGCGAAGTATGGAGCAGACGAAGCTTCGGAAATCTCCGAAGATAAACGGCGCCTGCGCCGTGAGTGGAGGTGGTAGCCCCACCATCCAAGCGTACATAGGGTTGTGAATATTAGAGGGCCCCTCGCGGGCGAGCTTCGCTCGCCACGCTTTGGCCCTTTTATATTCCTACTCTATGTCCACTTGGATAGTGGGGAAAGAACCTGGACTCACGGCGCAGGCGCCTTTTGTCGTCGGCAATTTTCGGAATCTGTGTTGCTGTGTACTGCGCACGCGCAGCGGACACTATCGGATGGAGGACCTTATATGATAAGACACCGGCTAACCATCAGCAATCCTAGGGGAATACAAATCTAAATGACACACTTCTGCAGGCAACTTCACATAAGAAAAAGTAAACTGCTAGAATGTTTCTTGGACTCTAATTAATCTATTAAAAGGCCAAAAGCAAAGAGCGAGTGCAGTTGGGAAAGGTGGCAGTTAAATTAAACTTTCACTTTGCCCTGGATGGTCAACCTTTACTGAAGATTAACTTTACTACACCAATTAAAATAATCACCAATTATTTATTTTTCTTCAGCACCAATAACAAAAAAACACTTTCAAATGTTTTGGTAGGCAAGCAGTAGAGACTGCATACTGAACAGTTGCATGAATAGAATCTACAGTACGTCAGCTAAAACTCCATTTACAGCCCCTGATGTCAAATTAATTATGTGGTAGAAAGTCATGCAAATCGAAATGTCAACAGCATAACAATTATCACCCCAATTTGTTTGCTGGTTAATACCATCACAGCTATTGCTGGTTACAAACGTGTAGAGTGACAACTGTTATGTATTGGAGAACTAAAGAAAACCGAAAGTACTAAGGCTTTGTTCACACAAGTGCGATTTCAGGTGCAACTTCAGTCTCAACTGCATGACAACAGAATTCACATTGTTTTCAATTTTGCCAAGTTTTCCTGTACTACTTTGGTGAGATTCCAGCACAATTTGGGCCCCACAGAAATACAACCCACTTCAAAGTAATATCCAACTTGCACTACATAATCGCACTGAAAGTCAAATCAAAATCAGATCACAGTAGTGTGAACCTAGCCTAATCAGGTAGTAGCTAACAACTACGCATTTAAGGATGTGTTAAACCAGGGATCTCAAAACGACGGCCTTCCAGCTGTTGCAGAACTACACGTTCCTTGAAGCATTGTAAAACACAAACATGACTAGGCATGATGGGAATTGTAGTTCCTGAACAACTGGAGGGCCATAGTTTAGAGACCCCTGTATTAAATGTATCACTGGAATTTTTAAGAGAATGTATAGCATAGGATGTTGTAGATTGTGTTTCTACACAAAACAAAAGACCAAGTGTAACACATTTCCAAATAAGAACGTTAACCTATGGACTACTTAAAAACTATAGAGCACTGGGTATGGTTTCTCAGCTATATTCCTTGCTCCTCTGTCACAGAAACTTCCCACATATAACTCAGAAAAGATCTGCAGATTCGGGGCTAGAGATGGATGTACAGGTTTTGTCTCAAATTTGGGAAATTACTGACTCTTGTTCACAATAGAGATGAAGTATAACAACGTTTTGACAGGCTGGTATATGGTACCCTTCAGGATTGCCCATTGGGTGTCCAGGTACCAACCACAACGTTTTCGTGGGTGTGAACAGAGACTGTCTTTCACATATGGTGGACCTGTTGTGTTGCACTGCATTTCTGTGAAGAAGTGTTTCAGATGATTTCAGAACTACTAGACTCCTCTTAGCCCAACATGGTCTCCTAAATCTCAAGCCTCCAGGTCGTCGGAAAAGGAGCACCAATCTACTCCTTTACATCCCAACAGCAGTATAACAAACAATTGATAAAGCCTGGAAATACCTAACCTCTCCATGGCCAAAACTAAATCAAATCAAGTGTAATCATTCCGCCACATTCGATGGATCGACTTCAGTACAATCAGCCTGCCCATACATGGATCGTTGTTTAGCCGGTCTCGGCTGAACCCGCCAAAATTCAATCCATCTATAGCCTACTTTGGAGCCATCGTGTATCCTCTGCACACTTTCCGTATTAGCTCAAAGAGACTTCTCGTCATCATCTTGTTCTACGGGCTAATGAGCCTTTATGTTGTAGAGATCTTAGAGTGGGAGTGCTTTGAGTAGAAAAAAAAAAAAAAAAAGGAAGGACAACGGGCAAGGCTGACACCGCTCAGTTCACAAAAAAATAAAAAATAAAACAGTTTTGTCTTACTGCAGCAGGGTTGAGTGGAGTCTATTTCTGGCAGATCAACAGGTATATTTTTGTACAATTCGAACAAGTTGACAGTGTGCAAAATATACATAAAAAGAGAATGTAATGATTTGCAAATCCATACTGCATTCACAATAGACAATATATTAAAGTTTAAACTGAGAAAATGTACCATTTTAATGAAAAAACAAGGTCATTTTAAAACTTGATGGTGGCAACACGTTCCTCAAAAAAGTTGGCTCGGGGCAACAAAATGCTGACGGAGTAAGACAGGGCTTGACAAAACCCGGTCGCCAGGTCGCATTGGCGACTAGAAATAGCGACCTCGCGCCTGGGGCAGCACAGCTGGGGGTATCCTGTGTCTGTGGACCCCCCCAGCGTGATCGCGTCGGGCCGTTCCGCCGGCGGCCGAAAATTTAGGCCGCGGCTTTGAGGCCTTCTGCGGTCCTATGATTCCTTATGGAATCTGGCGCCCTCTTGTGGTCGCCGTTGGTATGACAAACCAGCAATGTTAATGAAGATTCCTCTGCCTGTATTATATTACCTGCCTCTTCTTCCCTTTATTTAGAACCCCCTAAACATTATATATATTTTTTATTCTAACACCCTAGAGAATAAAATGGTGGTTGTTGCAATACTGTCTGTCACACCGTATTTGTGCAGCGGACTTACAAGCGCACTTTTGTTGGGAAAAATTATTTAGTTAATAAAAAAATAAGACAACAGTAAAGTTAGCCCAATTATTTTTTATATTGTGAAAGATAATGTTACGCCGAGTAAATTGATACCCAACATGTCACGCTTCAAAATTGCACCCGCTCATGGAATGGCGACAAACTTTTACCCTTTAAAATCTCCATAGGCGACGTTTAAAAAAATTCTACAGGTTGCACGTTTTGAGTTACAGAGGAGGTCTGGGGTAGAATTATTGCTCTCGCTCTACCGATCACGGCGCTACCTCCTATGTGTGGTTCGAACACCGATTTTTATATGCGGGCAGGACAGGGCGCGTTTAAAAATTATTATTTTTTCTGCTTTATTTTAACTTTTTTTTTTTCCACTGTTCTTTTAAAAAAAATGTTGTCACTTTTATTCTTATTACAAGGAATATAAAAATCCCTTGTAATAGAAAAAGCATGACAGGTCCTCTTAAATATGAGATCTGGGGGGGGGTCAGAGAGACCTCACATCTCATATTTACACTAAAATGCAATTGAAAAAAAAATTGTCATTTGAAAAAAATAAAATGTCCCTCTAAGAGCTATGGGCAATGACTTGGAGACGGGGGGGCGGCGACGGCGCTGCTATCTTCCCCTCACTCGTCTCCATGTCAGGCCAGGGACAGGTCCGGATCGTCGTCACGGACCTGGCTCCTAACTTTTTAAGCTGGCTCCTAGATTCCAAGCAAATTTGTCAACCCCTGGAGTAAGAGGTACTAACAAGGAGAAGCTGGAAAAACACTTTGCAGCTAATTGGGTAATTGGTAACAAATCAGTAATATGACTGGGGATGAAAAGAGAGTCAGAGGGGGATTTTTACTTAAATTGGAGCACATTTAGAATCTAGTGCAGCCATACATGGTAGCCAATCAGCTTCTAACTTCAGCTTGTTCAATTAAGCTTTGACAATAAAACCCAAAAGCCGATTGGTTTCTGTTGTCTCTGGGCCAAAGCTCATTTTAAAATGGTCTATTGTAAAGTGGAAAACTGGTTTAAGGTCAGACAAATCGAAATTAGAAAAAAAAAAAAAAAAAAAAAAAAAAAAAGAGAAGAGAAACCTTCTAGCTTGTTATCAGCGCTTCATTCAAAAGCCTGTATCTCTGGGAACAGGCAGCTTGCACATCTGGAAAGACTTCATCAGTGCTGAAAGATGTATCAAGATTTTAGATCAACATATGCTCAGTCAAGAATAAGAGAACATTCTTCTCCCAAAACTCCAGCAACTGGCCTCCTCAGTTCCCAAATGTTTACAGAGTGTTTTTAAAAGAAGGGATGCTACACCATGGTAAACGTGGTCCTGTCACAACTTTGAGACACGTCGTTGTCATCAATTTCAAAATTAACGCATTTTTTTTTTCCTAAAATGATACATCCTCTCCATTTAAACATTTGACATTTTCTTTATTCCAATATGGTTTTATGATATTTGCAAATCATTGCTTTTTTTTCTTATGTAGCGCTTACAGTGTCCCAACTTTTTTGGAATTGGGGTTGTACTCGCAGGAAGTTTAAAGTGGTAAAAACAGAGAAAATGTAAAATGTATTGTATTTGATGCATTTCTTTTTTGTTTTGCCATGGCATACATCTGGCTAGTTAGAACAGTCAGAAAAAAAAAAAAAAAAAAAACAGGGACACTACAAAAGGAAGCATACCTCATTTGACTGCTTGCCACTGTAGGACATTTTCTTGATGGCCACCACTTCATTGGTACGCACATCATGTGCCTAAGAAGAGGGGAACAAAAACAACAAGAATGAAGCAACAAAAGCAAAAAAAAATTTTCAATATATTTTTATTCAAAAGGACTTCCCCCAGCTTGTACCTTTTGGCTGACTCCTCAGAGGTGTAAATTTTAATATGACTGAATTAATTTGCTTTAAAATAAATAGTTCCAAAGCCCAACACCCAATAGTTGCAATTAGATTATCTGTACAATGCTAAAAATTGTGAATGTGGCTTCCTTGGCTCATACAACCCCCACCCTCCCTCCTCCTATGACCTCACCGCAGCTAACCCACTCAGGACCTATTAACATTACATGTGTTTCAATCCTATTTTTACCATACGGTACTTTAAAATGGGGCTTTTTTCCAAGCAAGCAATGCATTTTGCAGTGTATGGGGTGTGTTGCTCTACAGTTGTCCAATAAAGTCACTTAAAAACCAATCAGTTAACTGCAATTTGAAAACCCTTGGCAATACACATTAAAACAAAAAATGCTGTATACATCTATTGTGAAAAAAAGCCTCACCAGTCTGAATGGGAAAAGAAAACACACCTTTTTAAATAGGAAGTAAGCCCTGATGAGTTTACTTCCTCTTTCATTCCCTGCAAAGGCAAAGCATAATGGACTACTATGCATCGCATAGTAGTTCATTATGTGTCACTTACCTGACACATGAGCCAGCGAAGTCGCCGCTGTCCCCTGTAGTCCGCCGCATCCATCTTGTTGGTGGGGTCTCGCAGCTCCGCCGCTGTCATTCGGCGAAGCCATCACTTCCGCGCATGCGCACGGGAGCCGACACGCGCGGCAGCTTCGTCGCTGAGAATGCCGCACTCAGTGCGCCTGCGCGCATGCGCCGTAGACAGCGGTGCCCGTTTTCGGGCAAATATCTCCTAAACCATATAGGTTTAGGAGATATTGCTTGGACCTACAGGTAAGCCTTAATCTAGGCTTACCTGTAGGTCAAAGTGGTTTGTAAGGGTTTACAACCACTTTAAGGGCGATGAAAGGACAATGTGAGCACAAAGTCCTTACTGGTACCTGTAGCAGCCACACACTCATTTGTATAAACCCCACTGGAAATAGCTTTTTAAAAGTTGTTTTCTGTGCTGGTTGTTACTGATGTAAGCACTGATTCTTTCAGTGTCGTGATAAAGATATAAATGAGTAATGAAAAGTCATACTTTTTTTAAATATATATATATATATATATATATATATATATATATATATATATATATATATATATATATATATATATATATATATATATATATATATATATATAATAATTGCTCATCCATGTTTTTATGCAGTGGTCTAAATCATTTGGTGGAGGGGAGATTATGGTATGGGGTCGTTTCTCAGGGGTTATGCTTGGCCCCTTAGTTCCAGTGACGGGGGTTCTGAAGGCACCAGTATACCAAGACAATTTCATGCTCCCAAATTTGTGGGAACAGTTTGGGGATGGCCCCTTCCTATTCCAACATGACTGCACACCAGTGCACAAAGCCACTTCTATAAATACATGGATGAGCGAGTTTGGCGTGGAGGAACTTGACTGGCCTGCACAAAGTGCTTACCTCAACCCAATAGAACACCTTTGGGAATTAGAGTGGAGACTGCGAGCCAGGCCTTCTCGTCCAACCTCAATGCCTGAACTCACAAATGTGCTTCTGGAAGAATGGTCAAATATTCCCATAGACACACTCTTAAACCTTGTGGACAGCCTTTTCAGAAGATTCGAAGCTGTTATAGCTGCAAAGAGTGGGCCAACTCAATATTGTACCCTACGGACTAAGACTGGGACGCCATTAACGCTCATGGGCATGTAAAGGCAGGTGTCCCAATACTTTTGAAAACCTAGTAAAAAAAACACTAATATATATATATATATATATATATATATATATATATATATATATATATATATATATATATATATATATATATATATATATATATATATATGTGTGTGTGTGTGTGTGTGTGTGTGTGTGTGTGTGTGTGTGTGTGTGTGCGCGCGCGCAACACACACTTTTATCCAATGCAGAATCGCCCCTAAAAAAATAAAAAAAATAAAGCGATACCGGAGTTATGACAGCTAGTTGCTGCCATAACACTGGTAGTCAATGTAAAAGCAATGACGTATTATTACTATGGGCCGGTAGGCAAGTGGTTTTTAGGCGGTACCAATATAGACTGCCACTCGACTCTGCCCATTTGAATTAAAGATTTTGATGTCTGACTAGAATGTTCTCTAATAATTTCCACTACTGTGACCTGAAAGTCGTGTGATTTTTATGCAACTTGAAGCCATGCCTGTGTATTCTTGAGGTCTTTGGATCTCAAGTCGCATCAAAGTGGGACCAAAGTAGTGCAGGGACTACCTTGAAGGCGCACAGATATGAACGGTACTAATTGGAAATCATGGGGTACGACTTGTCATGTGACTTTGCAGTCCCAAGTCACATGACAAGTCGCACTACTGGAAACAGCCTAATACTTCAGGGACAACACTTTTTCATTAATTTTTCTTACAAATATCTAGCGAGTAGAAAAAAATAAATTTGAGAAGAAAAATCGTATATTGCTTCCTTTTAACATGTATTATAAGACTGCAACTGTTCTTTGCTTAAACAAAATATGAAAATCAGTTTTTTGTTGAGAAGCATTTGAAGCTTTAAGTATACTCTGAACAGCAGTGTTTCCCACCCATGTCATGTTGGACAATTATTCACCCTGAACAAAGTAACGGGGAATGACTCACTGCCTGTACAGGCTGCACTAGCGTGTAGCCAAATGTTTCCTTTATGACAAGCGTTTGCAGGAAGAGTGCTCTCTGGTGAGCACCAATCATCTGTCTACTGTAGTGTTCATGTAGTTAGAATTAAAATAGCTAGCTGAATTTGAATTGTTCTTGTACATTAAATATGTGGAAGATTAGGCTGAAATACGGCCAAAGCCAAACGTTTTTTGAAGATAAAAAAAAAACAAAAAAAAAAAAAACAGTCCAGATAACCATTACTTGATGTAAATATACACACAGAACATCAGAGACTCAGGCGGTGCCGTTGTGAATTTCTCCCAACAACCTGATTTTGAATTTGCCTTTATTTGTAATCAGGCCCAATCCAGAGAATGTGTTTGAAAAATCAGCTGCTGCCCTTGGGAGAACTATTTTGAAAGATGACACATTAAAGTGATATTATAACCCAACATTTCTGCAGCTTAAAATGGTTGTAAACCCTCACAGTGAAGTGACTGTCCTCAGGCGATACTATCATTACAATTATTTTTACACTGTTCTGGTCCCTATGGGACAAAATACATGTACTGCTTCCTAAGTGTATTCGAGTTTGACCGGTCTCCCTTCTCCCCCACTGGAAAATCAGACAACAACTGGAAAGGAGACAGACAGATCCTAATGGCAGTTTGTCTCGCCTATGACACTTTCCAGAGACATGAGGATTACAGGGGGAGAGGAGCACGACACACCCCCTCTTAAAAACTGTAGTAGGCATTGCTGTTGGAGGGATTGACGCTGGACACCTGTTCCAAAAGGCCGCCATGCAACTTCTTGAACACAGAGGGCTGCTCGCTCGGCACAGGCACCATTCAGAAAAGGATTGTACCTACTGTACATCCTAAAAAATAACATCTGATCTGCGTACTTTGAAAGGTCCTGGAGGAGAGAGCCCATGTAAGAGGATTTGCTTCAACCCAGTGTCTCTCTTGAGGCAAGTCACTTTAGAGGTCTTATGTACAGAAAAAATAAAAAAATAAATAAAGAAAGAAAAACATGGTTTGCCCCATCTTTATTTTAAAACTTGACTTCCTCAAAAAGTCAAGTCAAGTTTTGGGGATATTTATTATAGCAAAAAGTAAACAATTTTTTTTTTTTTCAAAATTCACGCTTTTTTTTTTTGTGTATGGTGGTGGTGGCTCAATGAAAGATTGCTACAGCAGCTTCATTTATAAATTGGTAGAGGTAGGGCTAACTGGCCAAGCTCTGACAAATGTACGAGTGTCCATGCCCCCATAAGACCACATTCTACAGCATACAGATTAAGAATATCATAAGCACACATCAAAGATTGCATAAAGTATTAAGTGGATGCTTTCACAAATATTCATGCCACTTGTGTATTCTAGGTCTGTGTTTTGTGTACAAAGATATTATGTCACATGACTATATGTGATGGATACAAAGAAGTTGGGAAAGCAAGTGAATAATCAGCATCTCATGGAAAATTGTCAGAAGGCACCACAAGTTTCCATCTGTGTACTTTAATAAATATAATAAGAAACTTACGAAATAAACTGCTCCGAAACTCCCATGACCAATTTCTCGGAGGTCGGTGAAAAGCTTTTCCGGGTCATCCCTAAAGAAGAGCTCCGCTATATCTGGATCCTTTAGGCTTCCCGCTCGACTTGTTGACGGCATCCTGCTTGAGCAGTCTGCCGTCTAACTATCTAGGATTACACAGCTGCCTCTTCTCTTGGTTCATCTGTGTGAATGTGTCCTCTTCAGCATGGGAAACTGGGGAAAAAACGAGTATACCAAAAAATGTAATGATGGAAAGCAAGAAAACCAAAATTTAATTTTTTTTTTCCCTGTACAAAAACTATTATCATGCTTGTGCTTAGTAATTTACAGCATACAATATATAATGAAAAATGTCGATCTGGTTTTGAGACTTCACACAACATGTTTACCAGAGATGGCCATAGCCTATAACTTCATAACGGTATTCTGAGAACTACTATTCCTGCAACAATTTTTGTTTACGGTTTAGCCTGTCCCTTAAGGCCTCATGAAAACCAACACCACATTTAGAAACATTTTTCATCGTTGCCTCTGATTTTTTTACATTTACATACATTATTTTCTGTCAGCTCCGTGAAAAAAAGGTCCAATCTCAATAGGATTATTTTATTACTCCAGTGTGCATGCAGCCTGTCAAGACCCAGATGTGGCCAAAACAATGTCTTCTTTTCCATTTCAGCAATGTTATTTTGTCAGGGTTTAAAACACTTTTACCTTAATGTTTGCTCTCCATTGAGGTTAAAAAACTCCTGGGTGCAGCTCCACCCCAGCCCCCCCCCCCCCCATACTTACCTGAGCTCCATCTTGATCTAGTGATGTGCATGAGAGCAGTGGCTCTCCTGGGTCTCCTCAGTAGCGCTCACAGGAGCGGAACCATTGGCTCCTGCTGCCGTCAATCACAGCCAGTGAACCAATAAGGAGAGAGCACGGGGCGGGCCGAGCTGTGCTCTGTGTAAATAGACCATGTCCATCCATAGGAGAGTAGCTCGGGAGCGAGCCTACTCAAGTGCAAGCTCCTTGCTGTGGGGGCACTCAGCAAGGAGGAGCCAGGATCGCCAGCTGGGGGAGCCAAACAGGAGGATTAGGGCTGCGGTGGGCAATACCACTGCACAGAGCAGGCAAGTATAACATGTCTGTTATTTTTTTTTTTTTTATTACAACCTTTAGAATCACTTTAAGTATGATGAATTGAGCTTTCAAAGATTAACACACCCATGTACAAGCTATACATATGCTTTACCTACACAATTTTGAACAGAGCATAAAAATGGCTACAGACCCCTGTAAGTTTTTATCAGATATGCAACTCCTTCGGGTATTTTTACCATAAAACGTGCGTCTCAGTGACGCCAAGACAAAAAATTTGGGAAATGAGTATCTGAGGAACAGGAAGGCAAGACGAGTAATAAAAACCCGACTGAGATTCTAGCTCTTCCCCACTGTAATGAATAATCAGCTTTTGTTGCCGTTTGTATGCCCAGTAGGAAGGTTTGCCATTGATTCCTGTCCCTCTGACCAGAAGAGCAATCTCTGTCATGGGGACATATAATTTTATATATACACACACACACACACACACACATATACATATACATACTTATATATATTTATTAATGTATACACACAATTATATATATTTATGAATGTATACACACACACACACACCAGATGTGCCAAACCTTTCCCCTGCAATCTAAACCAAAAGGAAATTTTCTCTTGGAGCTGCACTTTAAAGCTGAACTCTGTGGAAAAATGTAAAACTATAATGGGGGAGCTCCACTGCAAGGGTTAACTCCTCATTTTTGTCTAGGGCACCACAAGAAAGCCATTGTACTTTCCTTATTATCTCTCACACGTGCAGGCTTCCTCCTTTTTGTGTAAATGCTTCCTAGATGGCAGGCAATCTATCTGATGCCATTACATAAAATTCAAGACCACCAGTTTTGCACGGTCAGCGAAGATGCTAAGGGCCCACCCCCAACCGCCAGTGTCTGAGGGAAGAACAGCACAGGCAGGGGGAGCGTGAAACAGGGTAGGTAAAAATGCTTTATGATGGCGATATTTGCCTGCAAGAGGGAGTTCAGTTGCATCAAGGCATCTACACATATTGAATATGCAGTAGGTGGAGGGTTTTTTTTTTTTTTTTGCTAGTTTTTATCTACAAATAGACAGATTTTGATAGTTAACTGTCAGGTATAGAAGGATCAATTTTAAAGAGAAACTTCAGTCCCTGTAATGCTGCCCCCCCCCCCCCCCCCACAGCCACCTTAAAAAATCCAGGGTATGTGCAGATGCACCAAAGGGCAGAGACTTGCAACACATTTGTACACATGCCAGATTTTCCACACACAACCTGAGATCAGGGACCACCATACATGTGGCATCTTCACGCATGCACTAGGACCCTCTCTGCCAGATCCACAATGCAACTAATTGTGGTAGAGGAAGAAGCCAGGTGAATACAACCCGTTTTATTAATAAGCAAAGGTCTACTTTATGGACAGTAAAAGCGGATAAAGAAAATACCTTTACAGGAAAGGAAAAAAAAAAAAGAGAGAAGATGTATGGATGGATAGATAGATCTTAAACGGAAATCCTCAGAGGAAGCTGAGGGGTACACTCAAGGCTAATGAAAGAATTTTATTTGGATGAACTGTGAGGTTGATGTCATGCTGTTCCATCTTTGAAGGAGTTTTTACAAAAAGAACATTGTTGAAACGTAATCTAAAATCCCACAATGCATCACACCCTACATCTGTGAATCAAAATGTGAGTGTATAACATACATACATATATACACACACACACACACACACACATATATATAAATATATATAAATAATAAATATAATAAATATTAACCCACAGAGAAGAGTATATGAACGGTTAAGACAAGTTACTAATAAATATCAATGAACTTGGTAGTAGTAGATTGTGATAGTAGTAGATAGAATGAATAAGATTTTATTACTTCCTGCAATATCTTTTTTATAAAGTCCAACAAAGTCACAGGTGTGTCTACATTCAGGGTAATGGGGTCTGTGTCCCTTATTGGACTTAAAATAAACTCAGATTAGTTCATTCAAAAGGGGAGAGTGAAAGGAACCCAAGGTAAGGTATCTAAAGTGCACAAGGGGACCTGCCAATAAATGGTTAGTAACAGATAAGGCCTTACAAAAAGGAAGAAAGAAGAGCACTCACATGTAGAACCCTCACTTAATAAAGGTGGGGTACATAAGATGCTGGGATTTGGAGTTCAAGATCTTTACTGCAGAAAAAACAAAACAAAAAAATAAAAAATAAAAATATGTGGTGAAGGAGAGATCCAACAACAACTAGCATCGGAAATAGGTAACCCGGTTGAATACTGAGGAAGTCCTCAAAGGTTAATGGAGGTGAAGGCCTAGCAACCTCCAGATGTGATAGCAGCGGTCAAATATAAGATCAACCCAGAGAAGGATTCCCCTTTGACTTAAGAAATGGGTTATTTTATAGGACCATCCCAGTGCCTTTACCAAACCCTGAACTTGATGGGAAAAACGAGAGGCACCATGTTAAATGGAATTCCCCAACAATGCCATAAATCCACACTGGATTACCACAGGTCACCATTGAGCACATAGAAAATAGTTTTCTACGTGCCCTGTTAACACCACAACACTGGTATGTTGCAAAGCATGCTTGCAACTCAGCAGGTATCAGCTGCAAACTAAAAGGTATGAAGGTCTTCTGATCGTGCCACAGGGGGTAGATGTGGTAAAAAGGGGCACTGGGGCAAACATAAGGGTTAGTGCCTTGGGCAGGGCCCAGAAAAACGTAGACACTGAAAAGGCAAGTGCTGACAGGGTAAAGGAGGAGTATGAGCTGAACCCCCGTCTGCCTAGAAGACCACAAAGTCTCCCAGGAGAAAAATAGTAATGTAAAGTGTGAAACACCGCGATAGAATATCTATGATGGAAAATGGATCTCTCCTGCAGAAAGGACTGCAGTATCCAATGGGAAAGGATTCCTGAGAACAGTATTAACATAGTAGGAACTAGGGCTCACAGGGTACCCAACACATCTGGGAAAAGGCACGATGGATCCCACGCTGATGGAGGACGGACTGTCATGCCAGATAACTCAAACTAGGACCTAAGTAAGGAATACAACTGGTAGTTGTAGTAGTGAAATCCTTAAAAAGGTAAGATCATCATCGACTTGCTTGGTGGTTTTTATTTTTTGTTTTTTTAAGGAGGATGACAGGAGCACCTGCAGTGGACAGAGACCACTTTTCAAATTCAAAGGGGGACAGACTTCTTCACATTTTCAGGGGGAAAAAATAAAATAAAAATCACAATGCCACAAGTGGTTTCCAGTCTTTAAAAGAGGAATGGCTTACATACTAAATTTCCTGGGAAGGTCTCTGCAGCTGTAACTGTAAAAGACCCTATTCCTGAAACAGAAAACTGATCCTACAACTGCAGGTAGATTATCAAGAATTCCTTGTAAATCTAAGTCATATGGATCTTGCTGAAACACTGGTTCCTTGAGAGAAGGATGTAAGGTCTCAGTCTCACACCGCACAGCTATGCAAGATTCTGATGAGGACACCCCAATACAAATAGGGGTTCCGGATCCATGTCACATATACTAGTCCCTTCTGGGAATACTGAGAAATCACTTCTATCAACAATGAAGCAGCTTGCAGAAGAGGTGTTCTCTGGGTGTCTATTAAAAAGGCATATTACACTGTGTAGGAGACAAAACAACTGGGCCCACAGAGAATCAAGGCCTCACAAACTCACGAACCATGAAAAGCTTATGCTGAGGAGAATCGTCGACAGATGCTGAGGAGGGTTATAGACAGACAGGGGTGACCAAGTCACTTGAAGATGGGCAGAAAAATTAGACCTGAGAAGAGTGGATCTACAAAGTGCTTCAAAAGACAGGAAGAGCCACCAAAAGCAGTCTTCTATAGGCGAAATGGGTGAAGTACACAGTACATACAGCTCTCCTAGAAGTGCAGTCCCTTGGCCCATTGGAACTTTCATCTGTATCTGTAGACCATCAACAGGGTAGAGGAATGGATGAGGCAACTGGATGGATGGCTGAACAGAAGGGACCAAGACTGGAAAACTCTGCAGCTCCCACATAAGATCCGGGTAAGATCACCTCAATGTGGAAGGAAATTAACAGTAGGGCGCTGAGGTCAGTATCAAACACTTTATTAAAATAGGCAGCACACTTACATTGAAGTTAGCATGAAATAGCATGACTAAGGAACACCTGAGACCAAGCAGCTGTGATCAGCGTATAGACATCACTGAGCAAACAGAGAGAGGAAGACAGGGAGCCAGCCAGCTCAAAGTGTGGCTATTAGTGGTGGTGTTCTAAGCTGCACACAAGGATGACAACTGTTAATATGCTTGGTGGAAGTTGGGAGAGGGGGTGTGCATACTTCCTCTCCTGACATCAACCAGGCATTTTGACAGCCATTATCCTTGTGTTAAGCTTAGAATGCCTCTGGTGACTGTTTCTGCAGTGTATCAGGAAGAAGCCCAGCATGCGAGAAAGGTTCTGTGCTGAGGGGCTGAGCGGCTTCAGTGCAGTCTTCACCCCTCCTCTAAATATTTGTCCCAGGGCAAACAGACTGTCAAATTATCTTTAGAACACCTGAACCCAAAAACCCAGCAGCAGAAAGTGGAAAGAGCAGCCCTGCAGTGGAGATCTCTACAGAATCCCAGCATTGTGAGACATGCCTCAAGAGAGGTTAGCAATTTAACTGCAATATTTTTTTTTTTTTTTTTTAACTAAACTTCAGCTTTGCCTGTAAAAACTACATGGTTTTCCAATTTACAATAAACTGACATGCCACAAGCAACCCCGCCATTGTATTTATTAAATAGTATCATTATTATTATTAAAGTGGTTCTAAAAGTGGAGGGTTTTTCACCTTCACACAATCTATGTATGAAGGTAAAAAACCTCCAGTATGCAGCTCTACCCCCCCCCCCCAACTTACCCGAGACCATCACCACTGTGCACGATAACCCCTGGTCTGCTTCCTCACTGGCTAAGACAGCAGCATGAGCCATTGGTGATCTTTATAAACACACAGAGCAGGGCTCGGGAGTGAGCACACACAAGTGCCACCATAGCAAGCAGCTTGCTATAGTGGGCAACCCAGGGAAGAGGAGGAGCCAGGAGTGACAACAGAGGACCTGAGAAAAGGAGGATCGAGGCTGCTCTGTGCAAAACCATTGCACAGAGCAGGTAAATATAACAGGCTTGTTTTGTATAAAAAAAAAAAAAAAAAATTTTTTACCTTTAATATCACTAAAAAAAAATTCACTGCTAGAACATTGATAAAAAATACTGCTAGAGCAAAGCTAAACGGCAAAATAATATTTAAGACCTAAAAATCCTGACCTTTCAAATGCACTTTAAATTAAGTAGGTTACATACAGTTATAAAAACAAACAGAACTATTTTTACCACTTTGCAAACAATTCGATTCTTGCAACTTATAGAACATTGCAAGTCACAAAGCGTTTTTTCACCTGCAAAGTAAAGCCTTTTTTTAGCTATCAATTGTATTACCCAGCAGGGTTCAAAGTGAGGTTGTGATCTGACTCACACTTTCTGTGTATGAGGAAAGAAAAACTATATTTAAAATGCATAGAATTATTTATGATATCCACAATTCCGGCTGTATATTTGATATTTTATATATTCACTTGTGCAGCTCCTATCCAATTTGCAGCTTTACAAGGATTGGGTGCTTCTAATAGAAAGTCAAAAAAAATTGTATTCTAAAACTGTCTCAACTTTTTTTTTTAGGCAAGGCACCCTAAAATCCTGCACAATCTTGAGGGACCCCATTCTAAAAAGGTAAAAAAAAAAAAAAATTAACTAAGTTTTACATAATGCAGCCATGTCCACACACTACACCCAACATTAGAGGTAATTTTTCTTTTTACAAAGCAAATACACCTTTGCATACTGGTGCTGACTAGTGTTCCAGTCTCTCTTTTCCCTCGCTCAGCTATTATGCTCTCAGTGCTGACAGAGAGGGGCAGAGGAGGATGATGTGTAGGCGCCAGATATCCTTATTCACAGTTTCATAGTAGGTAAGGTTGACTAAAGACATTAGTCCATCCAGTTCAACCTGTGAAGGTGTACATGTGCAAAATGTCGATGATGGCTCAATCCACTTGCTGGCTTGTATACAATTTTTGGGATTTTTGTTGAATTTTTTTTTTTTTTTTTTTACAAAAGTATTTTGCTGAGGCACCCCTGAAGAAACCTGAAGGCACCCCAGGGTGCCTGGGCATCATGGTTGAAAAAGGCCGTTCTAATCTGTACTACAGAAATGCCAGCTGGAATCTGTTTGCTAATGAGCTGCACTTTTGGCTCATCAACATTTTATAAATTAGGCCTATAGAACCAACTAGATAATTTTCTGCCACAGTAAAGACTGCAACATGTAGCCTCTTGATATTTACATGCTGGTTATTTCCATCAGAGAATCTGATTGGAGGGTCATAGGAATGCCTTTTTTTGTTTGGCTTCATATCAACTATGAACTTATCTGGTAAATGAAGTACAGTACATTTTTAGAGACACGATGTAGAATATTGGAGAAAGTTACACAACTGTTACATGGTTATTCATTTAGCCCCTTAAATTACAGCTGTTTTCCTAACCTAAACAGTTTGTGAACTGCTTTTATGGATCTTATGTCCAAGTGGCTCCTGTAGCAACTGTCCATAAGTCAGAGCAGTGTTTTTGCGAGCTACAATTTTATTACCTGCTCACGCTGTGGCAGCCGTATACTTCATTTGCAGAATCTAAACCAACTCTTTAGCCTCCAAGCTAATGATCCAAGCAAATGATGCAAGATAATTTTTACTTTCCACAAAAATAAAAAGGAATAATTAGAAAGATTTTTTTGTAAAAATCAAGCGAATAGGCCACTATCATTAGGTTTGCACATTTTAAAATTCTCAACTTAGTTAAAGTGGAGTTCCACCCATAAAATGAAGCTTACATTATTCAGCAGCAATAAACACAACCAACAACATTTGGTTGTTTTTTTTTTTTACGCACTTTCATGCCTGTCGCTATGTGGTCCCTTGTAATCTGCACCTTCCTCTACGCGGTGCCGGATGTCATTTCCCTTGGCATCTGTGCTCGCCGCCCATTGTGAACGCCGCCCATTGTGATGGCAACCTGTGTAGTTTCCTGCGCCACTACGTGCTCTTAGTGCACATGTGCGAGATTGGCCGGTGCATGCTGGGAATACAGCAGCACCGTATCCTGGAAGTTTATGCTTGTGGGCTTTGCCTGCCCACAAGTAAGATGGGAATGCCCAAGCAGGATGGACAAAAGGTAATGTTTTAAATAAAAGTATTAATAAATTCCACGCTAATGACAGGATTAACCAATGGTAAATATACATTATGTAATAGTAAGAGATAGATTAAAAAAATAAAATAAAAAATAATTCATATATGTGGTGGGAACTTCGCTTTAAGGCTGGGTTCACACTGAAGCGATGCGGGAACGCCGCAAATCCGCGGCGGGTTCCAGCATCGCATGCCTCCCGCCAGCAGTTCACACTGCCCTATGCGGAATGCTGGGAGTGTCAGTGAAACCTTAATGACACCCCCAGATCAGTTCGCATATCGCAGTGCGATGTGCAAACTCGGACAGGAATCGGATCGCATGGTGTAAACACCCATGCGATCCGATTCTGCTGTGGACCAAAAAAAGGGTCCTGTGCGAGTTTGGAGCGGGTGCGTTGCGAATTCAGCCAAACTATCTGTATGGCTGAACTCACATCACACAGAGATCGGATGTGATTTGCACTGCAGTGTGGTGCGAATCACATCCGGGTCTCCCAGCCGCAGCGGTGTGAACCCAGCCTTAGTGCTGTTAAAAATTGTAAGCGTTGTGGCCAGCAGTAGTCAAATGAAAAAAAGGGACACATCCTTTGATTGTGTCTTCAAAATTACAGCCTTTTACAAGGTAGGAAAATGTGATGGCGCTGGTGAAAGCCTGCTATGACTCACTAAACTATTCAGGTAATTGATTCCATAGAGTATACTGGCTTGAGGCAATGCATATACATGACAATCAAAAACAATAAATGATTCACTTAGGCCGGAATAACATGTGTGCACTGCGCTTTTGGTGCAGCACTGGTTTAGGCATGCTCCCATTGACCTCTATTAGAATGCGCATTTTAAAGAAAGCGCATCAAAGGTGCAGAATATGACTTTGATGCGCATTTATGAAAACGCGCATTCTAATAGAGATCAATGGGAACGTACCTTAAAATGTGTGTAAACCTGGCCTTAGAGATAATCTAAAAAAAAAGAAGCATCACAGAAAAGCAAATATAGAGAAAACTTGTAGATTACATTTTAAGCATACACCTTTCATATTCTTCTTTCCCCCCAGACAATTGTAAACTTACCAAGGATAAGTGGTGTACTTCATAGACACTGCTCTGGCTCCCCACTGCACTGCAACCTTGTCTATGATCAACACTAGTTCCAGTGTTGGTGACTGTCACCCTCCTCACTGCTGCGAAATTCACAAATCACAGCAAAAATTTTGTTTCTGCTGTGTTTTATGTATAGTGAGCAGAGTAATGGGGGTGGAGCACAAAAACACAACTGGTGTCATTCATGGGCACCATTACGATTCTGCAGGGAGCCCAAGCAATGCTTCCTGCTGCACCTATCAGGAGCTCTTATTGGAGCTTATAGAACGCCAAAATTAATTTTAAAACGTGACAGCATTGATGTAAAAATAAATGAAAATAGCCGTGCCTGGTGTTGGGCTTTAACTACTATTGAGAAAAGGCAAAACCACATGGTGTGCACATTCTCAATGAGTAAAGCAGAAACACTGCCACACTACCAAAACAGAAAAAAGGGGCATGGAGAAAAACAAAAAAAAACCACAACAGTCAGCATTAGACATTCTGAATATCTCCTCTTGAGCAGTTTTAAACTATGCTACCTAAATTATTACTTTAATTTAAAAAAAAGAGCAGTAGGTTTTTTTTATTTTTTATTTGCCCATTCATACTTACCCAGGTGGATGCAGCATCAGTCCGATGCTACATCTGTCCCGATGCCTCTACACCGAGAACCGAGCGATCGAAAATCACCAATGGCTCATTTCTCTCAGCTCCCCGAGCGGAGAGCTGCTGACTGTCAATCGGCAGCTCCCCACTCTGCTCCTTCATGCTCACTGGAGCTCTGGTGTGTGGAGGGGCAAGGAGTAGACTAGGAATAGCAGATCTCTCTCTACTTCCCTGACAGAACAAGGATATCTCTGTACACATTGACAGATCCCCGTTCTGGCTCTCTGAAGAGCGTTTGCAGGTCGCTGGCGGACATCGCGGCTGTGCACATCAGTTTCCACGGCGTGCACGCCCCCTATAGCTATTAAAGCAGCCGACGTGCACCTACAGCAGTTTGCGCAGCCGTGCCAACCAGACGCAGTATAATGACAGCGGCTGGTCGGCAAGCGGTTAAAGTGGTTGTAAAGGTTCTTCTTTTAAAAAACAAATATGTTGTCATACATCCAGTGGCCTCGATCCTCCTCTTCTGGGATACCCCAGCAGCTCTCCCAGCTCCTCCCCACATTGAGTGACCCCCTCGGATACCTGCATTCCAAGGGGACACCCGTGCAGGCACGCTCCCGAGTCCTGCTGCAGCGTTTATTGACAGACATCGGGATTCGACCCACCCCCGGCTTCCATGTCACTGGATTTGACAGCAGCGGAAGCCAATGGCTGCACTGCTATCAATCTATCCAATGAGGACCCGAGACAGCGGCTGGAGCTGCTGTACTCGCCCCCCCTGGATGAAACAATCAGGTTCAGGTAAGTAAAAAGGGCGGGGGGGGGGCGCTAAAGGTTTTTTACCTTAAGGACCCTTTCAAATTTCTGCGACCTGTAAGTCGCGTGATTTTTTGCCTGATTTTGATGCAATTTTAAGCAATGCCTGTGCAACATTGTGGTATATGAACCTCAAATTGCATCAAAGTTGGAACAAAATAGCGCAGGGACTACTGTTCCTTTAGAGCCTGATCAGTAGCATAGTGCTGTTAAAGTGTAATTTTGTCCTTTTCTTTGATCTAAAATACCTGGTTGATCCTGCCTGTTCCTGTGTCCCAGTGTGTGCGATGACCATGGTACTGATGGTTGCTGATCCATCATACCGTAGTCAGTTTACGTGCCTCTGTCATTCCGCTGTATGTACACAGCCTCTCCTCTAATATATAACACAAATACTTGTATCCCATCTGTTTTAGCAAGATATTCAGTACAGTAGGTCCTTTTTTAAATTATAATCCTAGCTCTTCTGTATGGTCACATGACCTCCCTCTGCTGGCTGGCATGCATCATTGGGGAATCTCAACCCCTCCTACTGCTCTTTGATCGAAGGAGAGCAGAGGGAGATCACGTGACTGCACAGGGGAACTGTGCAAAAAGGTATTTAGGATTATAATTTAAAAGACAGACACACTGTACTTTATATGTTGCTAAAACAGAGGATACAAGTAATTGTGTTATGTGACTTTACAAACTCTTTAACATTAATGTTTTACATAGCTATACCTGCCAAAGGGCAGCCTTAAGTGATTTAACTTAAGTTCCTGTCTAAAGTAACACTTTAAATTGTCTAGTTGTCAGAGCAGAAGTGTCAGGCTTCCACCTGTAAGGATGTCCATCTTCTGCTTGAGTTCAGTGTTCATATTACATTTTATAAAACTGCCATAAAATAAAAAGCTGTCAGGATTACAATATAAAAAAATGAATAGTTTAGTTAACAGCCTTGGAAAAGCACCAATCCTCAACACTCATTCTCAAAGAGAACGACAAACACTTTGAAGTTGGGGTTCAGTCAGTTTCTAGGGAAGATGCCAGATGTGCGACTCTTGTATTTTTTTTAGGAATTGCCAGTGGCAGTATTGTTAAGAAGCCCTCTATGGAATGTCACAATAGAATAAAAAAACAAAAAAAAAAAAAACAAACACCCAACACACACACACACACACACACACATTATAAAATACCTTTTGTCTTTTTTTTTTTTTTTTTTTTAAATAATCACATTCCCTCTGTCCTCAGCTGCATAAGAGCTTGGGGGGGGGGGGGGAGCAGCAGAACACTGAGCTTCCCAGTGAATGGCTGTGCAGCGGGGGCGTGTCAGGACAAGTCTGATCATTGGAGGAGAGCAAGCATAGCTAGAGAACTGAACACATTGTGCTCTCCTGCTTAGTGTGGTCAGTTTTTAATAGGAAAGTAGAGGGACTGGCAGGATCACCAGGGATTTCACATAAAGGAAGCAATGTAAAGTAATGTAAACTTTCTCATACGGGTACATGGTACAGCAGGCACATATCAGGAAAATGAAGTGTTGGGATAACAAACGCTTTAAGCAATCCTGTCACTGGCAAATTGTCACTAGGGACAAGCATTGGCCATCTGTCAGCCTTACATTTTAGGTACGCCTGCTGGGTGTTTACATTAGTGGCTGCCAAAATATGTTCTTATAGAAAAACAGTGTCTCAGTTAAAAATGATATTTCAAACAATCGAAAACTAGCTCCTTCACAACACTTACACCCCTTTCACACCAGGGCGTTTTGCAGGCGCTATAGCGTTAGAAATAGCGCCTGCAATCCGCCCTAAAGAAGCTGCACCATTATATGTAGTGTGAAAGCCCCGAGGGCTTTCACACTACAGCGGTGCGCTGGCAGGACGTCAGAAAAAAGTCCTGCCAGCAGCTTCTTTGGAGCGGTGAAGGAGCGGTGTGTTTACCGCTCCTCCACCGCTGCTCCCCATTGAAATCAATGAGGCAGCGCTGTATCACCGCCGGCAAAACGCCGCTATTGCGACGTATTGCCGGCGGGTTCTAACCCTTTCGCGGCCACTAGCGGGGGGGGGGGGGGGGAAGCGCCTCGCTAGCGGCCGAAATGTGCCGCAAATCCAAATCGCTAAAAATAGCGGCGTTTTACCGCCGACGCAATGGGCGGTGTGGTGTGAAAGGGGTCTTATAGACATAGAGCTGAATTATTATAGCTTGTTTTAAGTGCCTTTACTGCTTGTTCAGAACATATCAATATTTTTGGGTGCATGTTCTGGGCACAGGTTCACTTTAATATTATGGATAAAGAGAGAGAAATATACTTCAGAGGCTAGGAATTCACAGACTGTTGTGGAAAAAGAAGGCAATAGCATCTAGATCTTGTATCCTGTAAGATGTGACGGACTGGTTAATATTTCTTTCTTCATCTTAAAAACAAAAAAAAAAAAAAACTTTACAGGACTCACCGACGAGAGGCATCAGCTTTACTGTCCCTAATCAGTCCAAATCAGGAATAATCCAGGTTAGATTGAGGTTGAAAGCCACTCCCCGCTGTACACCTGCACAAAATGAGAACTATTAGAATGAATATTTGTATTAAAAAAATAAATAAAAAATAAACACACCACAACACACAGTATTTCTTCTTTGAACCAATGACCCTAGAACAGGTACTCGGCACACTTGCAGTCTGACTTCCTGTTAAGCAGGATTCCTGAAGTTTAAACCTTTTTTCACCCTTGTATGTTACTTGAAAACAGATTAAAAAAACGCTTTGGAAAACTTCTGAAGGAATATTTGTCAAAAAAATAAAATACAAAGTAATACATGCAAAAGGTCCTCTTGTGACAGCAAATAAATACAGAGAATGAAACGGTCTATTGGAACAACTTGTAAGTGGATGTCCCCACCCAGAGATCACCTATCCTTAACATGTTTCCCTAAAAAACAGCTTGAGCACAAGGATCAGGGGGTGAGCAACCTGATATCAGTAACTAATCAAACTTTCCAGGTGTAGCAGAATTTTCAGCTTTGGATAGACACTGGTGACCTCAAGCACTTGCTGGCATTTTAGATCAAAGGCTCCTTTCACACTGGTGCGTTGTCGGCGGTAAAGCGGCGCTATTTTTAGCACCGTTTTACCAGCGCTATTCGGCCACTAGCGCAGCGGTTTTAATCCCCGCTGGTGGCTGAGAAAGGGTTAAAAATCACCGCAAAGTGCTGCTACAGCAGCGATATGCTAGCGGTATAGTGGCCCCACCCCATTGATTTCAATGGGCAGGAGCGGTGTATACACCACTCTAAAGATGCTGCTAGCAGGACTTTTTTGATCGTCCTGCCAGCGCACCGCTCCAGTGTGAAAGTCCTCTGGGCTTTCACATTGGAGAGACAGCAGTGGCTGTTTCAGGGCGCTTTGCATGCGCTATTTTTAGAGCTGTAGTGCTACGGGGTCTTAGACTTTTCAGTAGCATTGCTTGCTCTCACATCTGCTCCTAGGATTTAAGGTGTCACTAAAAGGCAAGACTTATTTTTTTTTTTTGGGTAGAGTAAGGGTTATAACACATCTGTCCTTTGTCATCAGAGTCCCATTGGGAAGATTTACTTTCATGTCCTGCGAGTCAAAATAGAAAGTGAGAGAAAATCCCAAAGTGAGGGAATCTTAAGATCACCAGAACCGCCAACCCTATTGGAGGATTTCCCCTTACTTTTCTGGAGACAAACCATTTGGGATTTTCTTTTACTTTCACATAACGGTAAACAGGACAAATAGAGAAGGTGAATCTTAGGAGCACAACAGAAGAAAAAAAAATAAAAAACACCAAACGCACACCACACGTGTTCTATTCCTTCCTTTCCACTGAATCCAACAAGAAAAAAAAAAAAGAAGTTTTGCCTTTAGTGACACGGTAATGCAGCACTGTCATCTCGTATAGTAGCATGCATGCATTAACTAACATGGGTGTGATAAGGGCTTAAATGGACCAACATAGAAGCTTAGAAGGTGAAAGAGGAAGGAGAGCTAGACTTCAATATAATCTGTTAGATTTAAAATTGCCACGGTCTGTAAGAAATTCACATCAAGGGCTCATTCATGCAAGTGCTGTGGCCCAAATAGCATGGATACGTGCTTTGTTTATGAGGTTAGAGCCAACTGGAGCTGCATGTAGGCAGTCCATGTTTCTCTATGAGGATGCAGCAGTTGTACAGACACAGCTGCTCATCCTAATGTGACAGATGTGCAAGGGTGGATGAGCAGGCCTGAAGTCAGACAGTGTACATTCAAAGCTTACCCCCACACAACTGTCACATTAGGATAAGCAGCTGTGTCTGTACAGCCAATGTGTCCGCATAGAGAAACATGAACTGTCTGCATGTAGGTCCAGCCCCATAAACAAGGCGCTCATCACACTATACAGGCCACAATGAGCCTGTGTGAATGAGGCTTAATAATAATAATAATCTTAAACAGAATAGGTATAAACTCCCTAAAGCAAGGGCCTGATGTGAATTTAAAGTTTGTAATGCTCCGTGTATACTGTCCGCTCTATATAGTCACATAACCATGTAAAAACTAGGGATCGACCAATAGTTTTTTCGGCACCGATATTCTGTTTTGATTTTCTTTACATTAAAACATTTGATTTTTACACTGTCCTTTTACTTTTTTTTTTTCACCGGTATTGCTTTCACAAAGGAATATAAACATCCCTTGTGAGACAGTAATAGGCAGTGACAGGTACTTTTTATGGAGGGATGGATGGGGGGGGGAGGGGTCTATAAGACCCCAAACCCCTCCTCTGTACTTAAAAGTATTCAAAAATGTTAAGATCAGCGTTTTTGAATACTTTATTTTTTTTTTTTTTTAAACTGGCGCCTTTAGGATGCCAGTAATCCAGGAAGTGATGTCATGACATCACTTCTGGGTTACTATATCTGAGACCCGAACGGAGCAGTGACATGTCTGCTGGTTGCTTGGGCCTCTCGTGGGACGGGAGAGCCCGGGCGAGGGGTGGATTACGGTCGGATGGACGTCCCCTCCTGCTGCTTGTAATAACAGCTGAGCCGCATCAGTTGTTATTACAATAAAGCTGACTGTCCGCTCTAAAAAAAAAAAAAAGAAAAAAAAAAAAATTGTACCGGTGTGGTGCATGCAGCTGTAGACATCACCCTGGTACAACCCCTTGAAGCAATATTGGTAATATTGGGTACGTTTGTGACCGATACTTCCAAAAAAGTAAATATCAGCCGCCAATAATCAGTCGAGCCCCAGTAAAAGGCTCATAAAGCAGAACTACACCAGGAATTTTTAGTATAAATTTTAAATTTCATTATGAAAATTGCAGATGTTGGACATATACATTTTGAAATTTTAATCATTGTGGAACTGGCTGAAGTCTTATCAATTGTGAAGCAGATGCAACAACTCATTTGCTATGGGTGAAAGCTATAAAAGTAGAATTTATTAATCAAATTGCACTCAAGTGACTGAGACTACAAGGTATTTCTGTAGCTTACACCATAAGAAACCACTAGTTTTGCCTGTTCAGTGACCGATCACTACTCTGATCAAATAATCAAATTCAGTAGTGCAACCGAGCTACTAAAAATGACCTTACCTGTAGGTAATGCAAATGCATACTGCTTACAAAAGTTACAAGACTTGTGAACAGATATATTGTTTCGACAACAAGAAAAGAATGCACTCAGATGAGACATTGTATAAGCACGTGATAATCAACAATAGCGTGATGTTTTGAAAGCAGAAAAAAAAAGCTTAAAAACACAGAAAATACATGGTTCTATAATTAATTATACGAATAAAGTAGGCGTGATACATCTAAAAGTATTTCTGCATCTGTGATTGCTAGTATAATCAAATTTCATTCCAAAATGAGTAAGAGTTGTGTAGCAATAGCTGACACACCCTGTATTAATGAATAACCTTGTATGAAATGTTGTTGCCTTCCAAAATCTATTTTAGTACAAAAGCCAGTCTTAAAGGAGCACAGCTCTCATACACCAAAGAAAGCCAAAAGAAAAAAATACACAAGCACACTTTTTTTGGATGGAGACGAGGCCAAACTTTTGGTCGGCTTTTTAATCCACTGGAGAAATTTTCCTTCATTTTCAATTTCCTATATTGGTGTACGGGTAGAACCAACAATCCCTTAATGGGGTCCTTGGACATTAGTCTGCAAATACCCACCAACAACAAACCAGTAACTGTACATTTCGTAAAGGCACAACATCAAACACATGAATTGCGTAGCATGGTCATAGATCACAACTTTTAGTCCAATCATGGCAGTTATAAATACAAACTATTTCTACATTGTGAATCCTGGGATTTATATATTCTAGGCTCCAGAGGTTTTAAAACACAAACCTATGACGAACATGCGTTCTACTCAAACGTTAATTATTCCTCTGGCTAGTGGTTTTCCTAGTAAGGAGACATCTCCTTAAAAAAAAAAAAATGATGTGAAAAAAATAAAGTTTTTGATATTTGTGATGTCCTTTACGTATGCATGCTTTTTTTTGTACACCAGCACTTGAAGCTGCACAACTTTGCCCCACATTCTGGCTCTCCACCCCAGCCCCCCACCTTTTCTCCCTTATTTACATTGGCTTCATAACTTTTCTAGATGTCTGCTGTTCCCTTTTTTTTTCCCATAGCCAGCGTCACCGTCTCATAACAACCCACAGCAATTCTTCATAAGACAGTCTGGAGAGGAAATGCGGCCTAACCAGCTTACTGCCAGTATCAGAATGCATTTCTAATTTTGGATGCAATGCATGCAATTTGCGACGATCCCTGCCCTCATGTGCAGGTTGGCTCCTGCTTGCCATGCTAAATTTGGGACATTATACAGGTAGGACTTATTTACAATGTATTCCCTTGGGCGAATTATTACCGGTAGAGTTTTAGACACTCTTGCCGGTTGTTTTTTTTGCTCAAGGTTAGACATTTAACATAGGTTATACATTTTAGTTTTGTGGTTCCCAGTCTAGTCTTGAGTGGTTTCTTGTACCGGTTGTCTGTGTACTACTTCTGTATTTGCTTACTTTTTGCTCTGTACGTCACCTTTATAAATGGAGGCTTCTGTATCTCCAAAATCTCTGTTATTCTGATATTAGAATTTAGTACAATTTCTACATGAATTTCAACTTGGTGTGCTGCCATTTTATCATTTTAAAGACAGCGCTATGGCTGAGCTGCGCACTTAGCCTCAATAATGGTTTAAGATGTCTCTGCAGTATTGTATGATGTATTATAAGCAATAAAAACAAGACAAAGGTTCTAACTCCAAGAGTTTCCCATCAGCAGGTTGACTACACCTATATTTCTACCATGAAAGGTGCTCTTTAAAAGAAAAATATGGATTACATTGTCCAATCTGCAGGTAGCCACTAGAAAAAGGGTTTTTGACTTACCAGTAAAATTTGTTTCTTGGAGTCCCATACAGAAACTTGAATTTTTACTAGGGTTGCACCGATAGTTTTTTTTTGTTTGTTTCTTTACTGGTGAAGACGAGTGCAGATACGGTCGGTCAAATACTTGGCAATACAGGTTTCCCGCATCGCTCCTGTGTGAGCCCAGGCTGAAGTCACTATGACAAGCCTGGGTTCACACAGGAGGGGAAAACTGCATGATACCAGACAGGAATCGCACTGCATTCCTGTTCAAACACACATGATTCTTTGCAGCGCGATTTGAGTCCATACATTCATTTTGTATGGACTCAAATCGCAACGTAAAAGGTATTGGTTTCAGGTATATTTTTTATAAATACTCAAGAAAATTCTTAGTATCGGCACAACCCTAATTTTTACCATGGATTATATGCAGCTACCTTAAGGTGAAGGGACATTCCTCATAACCCCCTTCCAGGTAGCCTAGGTTTTGTGGCAAGCAATAGGGAGATAATAAAACCGAGGGGAGGGACATGTGCCCCATACTACATTCCAAGAAACATTTTACTTGCCAGTCAAAAATACTACTTTCTTTATTGTTGTATGGTATGGGACACGGAAACTTAAGAAGAATCCAAAATAAATCCAACTAAGGGGAAGGCAATAAAGCTGCACGATTAATCGTTAAGAATCAAAATCGCGATTGTTTTCCCTTCCGGTCTTGTACTCAATTTTTCAAGTTGATATAATTTAATTCCCTTAGGACCATAGATGATCAAATGACCTTTAAAAAAAAATATATATATATATATAATGCCGTAAATTACCTTTTAGTAGTAATTTGTTTTCTGACTTCCAGGCTCTCCTCCCGTGGGAGTAGGCATGTTTATCGCCTTTCCCCGGCCTCGCAAAGCTCCCTGGGAGCTTTGTTAGAGTCTTCCCAGGAATCAGTGGAGAATGGCGTAATGCTGAAATCTTGTGAGATTTCGGAACCAAGACGCCGGTCACGTGACGAGGGCGTGTCCGAAAAAGCCATTTTAGAAGTGGGCAGGCAAGTATTTATTTGGTTGCCATCACAACAGGGTGGGAACTTCGACGCCGCCGCCCGTTGTGATGGCAACCCGAAATCTTACGGCGCTGCTCGCTGGTGTCAATGAGCCTGCGCAGGATCGAGCGGGGAATGCTGGGAGCACAGCATTCACTGCATCCCAGAACTAAATGCTTGTGGGCTTCAAATGCCCAAAAGCAAAATGGAAACAGCCAGGAGGAAGTTTTATAACTTACATTTGCGCAAGAAATCGGCAAGCCTGGGAGAATAAAACTACAAGTAGTGAATACTAGAATTAGAAACAAACTATAATGACACAGGAAAAAAAAAAAAAAAAACGATAGGTCAGCGGAATCCCGCTTTAAGACTGCATTTTCCGATCTATCCAACAAGTGCAGAGAGTTCTCTGACAGCTAAAAAAAAATAAAAAATCCAGGCAGCCTGCCAAGTTTTATCACATCACAGACAACTATAAACAAAGTAACATTTCATTCTTAGATCAAAGGGATGAACTGTAGATGAAGGATGTTTAACCACTTAAAAGGGGTTGAAAGGCTTTGTGTGCATTAAGGTGAAAAAACACCTTGCACTCTCCAGCCCCCCCCCCAAGCCCCCGTTTTAATTACCTGAGCCCCCAATTGTCCGTGGGCACGATACCGAATTGGTTTACCCCAGCTCTTGTGGGCTCATTATTGGATGATTGATAGTAGCGCAGCCATTGACTTCCACTGCTGTCAATCAAATCAATGGCGTGGCACGCCGGGAGGTGGTTCTCAACCTGGGGGTAGGTACCCCCTTGGGGGTCAAATGATGATTTGCCAAGGTTCACCAAATCCTGGGCTTTTCCTGATGCCTGCATCGCTCTCCCAGCCTTTTTGAGGCCACCCAGCAGGGCTGTCCCTGGAGCCTGTTCTTGGAGCCCGCGGCCACCCTCTCAGCCACCCATTCGGATCACTGCATGGCTGGGGGGGCAGAGACTAGAGGTCAGCTGACTGGTGAGGAATGTGAAGTGGGAGGGGCTGGAGGAGACCCCATTTCCTGATTTCAGCATAGGTGGCACTGCTACGAGACACTACAAACTCAGAAACACAGTGAAGCTGGAGACACAGCCAGTTACACTACCTGTGATTATAGTTGCCATGAAAAGTCCTCACTACAATTCTCATATCAGCAGATGACCTTGATCGCAAGCACCTAAGTTGGCTGAACAGAACTCCCCCCCAGCATTGCCACTCATCTCATTCCCCCCCACCACGAAGTAAGAGAAGGAATAAGAATAGAGAAAACATGGAAGGGAGAGGAAAAGAGGGGGAGGAACAAAGAAAACAGGAGAGAAAGAACAAGAAAGACGGCTAGAGAGAGGGATGGGGGAAAAAAAACAAACACACGACGTTAGGATAAAGAGTGAAAATTTTAATATTGCTACAACCACCATTTGATTCTCTACATCAGTGGTCCTCAACCTCTCTAGTGCTGGGACTCCTTGATAAAATTTCCCAAGTTGTGGGGACCCCCCCCAACAGTAACATTTTTCAAAGCGTGGGTTGTCAGCACTCAAGGCAAGACAAGTAATTCATGCCCCTAACCCACGGACATTTAGCACTCCCCAAGTCCCTTCCACTCGTACAGTATTAAACCCCTTACAGTACATTTTAGGATGTACCGCCCTCTCTCTGTTCTCCTTTCTTTCCCTTTTATCCCTCTATCCTAATTTCTTGCGCTCCCCCCCTCATCCTTCTCTAGCTGTCTTTTTGTGCTCTCATTTTTTCTCTCCCCTTTTCTTCGTTTCTACCCCTTCCATGTATTCTCTAGGTCATCTGCTGATCTTAAAACTGTAGTGGGGACTTTTAATCACAGGCAGTGTTACTCACTGTGTTTCCAGCTTCACTGCGTCTCCAGCTCTGTGGCGTCTCGCAGCAGTGACACCTATGCCAAAATCAGGAGATAGGATCTCCTCCAGCCTCTCCTACTTCACATTTCTCACCAGTCAGCTGACCTCTAGTCTCTGCACCCCCAGCCATGCTGTGAACTGAATGGGCAGCAGCGAAGAGGCTGAGTGGGCAGCAGCGGGCTAGGAGAGAGGTGCAGGCTTCATGAACAGCCCAGGATTCGGTGACCCCTGGCACATCGCCATTCCACCCCCAGGTTGAGAAACACTGCTCTACATGAAGGTACAAAACCTGTGTGTGCTGCTCCTCCCACAGCCCTCCCCAATATTCGCCTGAGCCCCCTCTCAATCCAATGATTTGCACAGGATCCTTGGTTGTCCCAGGTCTCTCTCTCCCCTTCTTGGCTGAGACACAGCAGAGGGAGCCATTGGCTTGTTATTGGGGGCACGGGTCAAGGGGGGGAGAGCTGGGAGTGCTGGGGGGGGACCTAAGAAAAAGATTGGGGCTGCTCTGAAATACCACTGCAAGGAGCAGGTAAGTATAAAAGTCAGTGGTATTTATACAAAAGCACAACACAGAAAACAAACCTTTTATATAAAACTTTAACTGGGATGTTTTGAACCAAGACAGAAGGAGGATACCCTTATTGGAGGTGGAAGGAAGAGCCCACCTTGAAGGAGGATAGAGGCTTTATGTCATAAGATAACCATGTCCTTGTGAAACACCAAGAAGAGATCTTTACAGGATAAGAATGTTAACTATGGCATGACATACAGTATAGGATACAATTTGCTTTCCTGCAATCGAGGGTTGGAAGAAAGAAAATTGCTCGGATTCCCCTCATCAACACAGTCAGTGTTGATGGGGACATCCCTCCCACTGAGCCAGTGTTTTTTCCCACCTGGAAGAACACAAGCCGTCCCTGCCAGAAGAACACAATGATTAATGCTAGCAGGTAAAGCAACCAGGGTGCCCCTACATAGATCGACATACGGCCGGTTTAGCAGGGATCCACAAATGGCTGGCTTAAAGTGGAAGTAAAAACACTCACATCAGTATCAGCCAAGGAAGTGGTCACTGGACTCTGTTTAATCTGCAACTGTCATGATGCTGCACATGTGATCTGTTATGACACCACCCATTGGATGGTTTGACAGTTTGGTTAAGAGCGCAACCAATGTGACAGCTAACATTTCCAGCATGCCAGGAACGTTAACTATTTTTTTAAACTATCAAATCGATGGGTTTACTTACGCTTTAAAGGATCTCATGTGTAACAAATGCTGAGCAGCATTTAATTTCCAAATTAACCCTCATTTTTCACAACCACCCATAAATAGCAAAAAAACAACAAAAAAAAAACAAACACACAACAACCTTACAGTCTGTCTGCCAATACCATCCATCTACTCTATATAAAAAGGTTAGCTGTCTGACTGTATTGCTGATCTATGGACTTCAAAGTATATGTGAACTCTTACCTTGTAAAACAACCATTTCAACCTATTGGCACACAGCAGCTGCATGGGCACAGCTACTAGTTTAATTTGACATCAGTGTGGGTGCGGGCCCTCAGATGCAAACAGACTCCGAACAGACATGAGTGAGACTGCCTGCATTCTGTGCAGGCATACACGGCCCTTCACACTTCTATACGCCTGCGTGAATGAGGCCTTAGGAATCTCTGCTGTTGGGTACTGTATTCAAGCAATGGAGACACCCGTGGTGGTCAGAATACACAGTGAGTGCATCTGATAGGATTCACTCAATGTTCAGCAAATCATTTCCCACCCCTCTCCCAAGATTTTCCAATCAAAGTTTGTTTAGCAGTGTTATGCTGACAGGGCCACCCATGGTCCAAACCTTGTAAGATTCAGAAGGACTTTACCAAAACTTGAGTAGCGTTTGGCTATTTTAAGGTTAAATATTTTATATCTAATATTTCTGATGGACTTCAGATCTGAGAAATAGGAATACACAGTTGCACACTTTTTTTCCTGCATTCTCATAGCAAAAGGGCATTTTACCTTTGGATTTATAAAAAAAAAAAAAAAAAAGTTGTACTGTGGTCACAAAGGAGTTAAAAAACAAACTTTTAACTTTTTGTTATTTTTTTTTAATGTACAACTCCACTCTTGTAAACCAAAGATCTCAATTACGTCAACATCTTATTATACAGCAAAAGAAGGGAGATTGTTCTTCTAGGGAGAAGCATGACCATTTCATCAGCTTCTCAGATTAGAACAAAACATAATACACACTTTGACCCCGTATCATTCCAGAGAAGCTTACACAAATGCCACCCTGTAACCAAGCTCTAACCACTGGGGTCCGTTGCAATAAAATGTAAATGCTTTTGCCAGTAAAATATGGAGAAGGACATTTAAATAGGAAGCTACTATCTGAATACAAACTTACCACATAAGGCCCCGTGTGTAAAAAGTAGCCCCCCAACCTCAGCATGTCACTGCTTTCAGTGGTGGGAATGGGCAAAAACACCACACAGTACATCCATTCAAACCTTTTTAAGCCTACAGAAGCTCAGAGCATAGCATTTCAATTTATAAACAAGATGCAGATAGATCTAAAAACAACTAAATCCATGTCTGGTTAGGAAAGCGGGTACTAACCCAGCCTTTCGTTTGCAAAGGGCAAAGTGCCATTTGCAACTGTACATGATATAGACAGAGAATCACTTTTGGACCTGCTAGCCAGAAGGCCATAACATTCCATTTCTGGCACCTTTGCCAAAGATGCCTCTGCTGTTGCCCTGAATAAAAATGCGCGAGAAAACTTTGAAACCAATCCTATATGGAGTGTATGCTGACATTCCCATTGCTAGTTTCACAAAGTTTGGAGAATCAACGTGGCATGGGTTTAGCTTTTTCCTTATGGCACCCCTACACAGAGACATATGTAACTGGCACATAGTAACACATAGTAAATAACTGCCTTGTGTTTAAACTTTAACAAGATCTTTGTTGCACACATTTATAGCAATGCATCTTGTCCATCCAGTGGCAAACAAGAAACTGGGCTACAAACACAAGTCTTGTTGGCAAATACAGATACACACTAGGGCAGGGGTTGACAAATTTGCTTTGAATTTAGGAGCCAGTTTTTTTTTCAGCTCCCGGGGTAAGGCCACTCATTTTCACCCCCTATCCCTAACTCACAATGGAGCACCCAGTCAATAACTCCATTGAAACGCTGTTACATCAGGGGTATGGGCTGACCAGAAAGAGTAAGGCTGGCAACAGGTGACACTAGTTGGCGACGGCAGGTGGCCCTGGTTGGCGACGGCAGGTGGCCCTGGTTGGCGACGGCACTAGTTGTCACTGGCAGATGGCACTGATTGGCGGTGGCACTGGTTGGTGTTGGCAGGTGGCATTAGTTGGCGGTGGCACTGATTGGCGGTGGCACTGGCAGGTGGCACTGATTGGTAGTGGCAGGTGGCACTGACAGGTGGCACTGACAGGTGGCACTGGGTGGTGGTTGCAGGTGGTATTGTTTGGCGGTGGCACTGGTTGGCACTAGCAGGTGCCACTGATTTGTGGTGGCAGGTGGCACTGGTTGGCACTGGCAGGTGGCACTGGTTGGCGGCAGGTGGTATTGATTGGCGGTGGCACTGGTTGGCGCTGGCAGGTGGCACTGGTTGGCGCTGGCACGCGGCACTGGTTGGCGCTGGCACGCGGCACTGGTTGGCGCTGGCACGCGGCACTGGTTGGCGCTGGCACGCGGCACTGGTTGGCGCTGGCACTGATTGGCGGTGGCAGATGGCACTGGTTGGTTGCAGGTGGTATTGATTGGAGGTGGCACTGGTTGGCACTAGCAGGTGGCAGTGGCACTGATTGGCACTGGCAGGTTTCACACGGAGCACTCTGTTACTGAAATGTAACAGAGGAGCTGGCGGGACCCTGCCGGGTGTGAAACTGACAAGTAACAGAGAGGTGGATATGTCAGATTTCAGCCTGATGTCGGGGTGGGCGGGACCCGGCCGGGGTGGGCGGGACTCAGCAGCTATCAAACACCAGCCAATGATTGGGCTGCTTAAGAAAAGGGGCGGGCCACATACACGTAGCGGCCCGCCCAGATCCCATTGGCTGGTGTTTGATAGCTTGCTGGGTCCCGCCCCCACCCGGCATCAGGCTGACAGATCCTCCTCTCTCCATTGCGTGTCAGTTTCACACACAGCGTGGTGCTGCAGAGTGTGAAGGAGGGAGGAGGACGGCAGTCAGTGTTAATCGATAGTGAGTAGGGGCATCGATAGTGAGTGGGCTGGTGGCAGCTTAGGCGCCAACTCGCGATTTCTGGTCGCATTGGCGACCTGGCGCCTGGGGTTTGTCGAGCCCTGCACTAGGGCTGTTGTCACACAAGCAATCTCATATTGGGCACCCTAGCACACACAGAGACACCAACACCAAGACACACACTGAAGGACGTGCGGTGTTGATTGTGAGCATTTTTCTTCTAGATGCCACCTAGTGGTGACTGAGGAAACAGCAGCCAATGGGACAGAAAATAGAGACCAGACCAGACACCATTTTTAATCACCACTGCAACCAAGCTTTGTCCTGCCCTGCTCTAAGGTATACTGGACTGTATTAGTGGGACTGAGATACAGATTATACAAGAACCTCAGTCAATACAGCAAAGAATTCAGTAATGTATAAATGCTATGGGAAAGTTACTAAAACTAGTGCAGCTGAGCATAGTAACCAATCGCCTTCAAGATTTTGATAAAAGCTTAATTAACCACTTCAGCTCCGGACCAATAAACACCTTAAGGACCAGAGGTCTTTTTGCAATTTCGCACTGCGCTGTTTTAACTGGTAATTGCGCGGTCATGCAATATTGCACCCAAACGAAATTTGCGTCCTTTTCTTCCCACAAATAGAGCTTTCTTTTGATGGTATTTGATTGCCTCTGCGATTTTTTTTTTTTGCGATATAAATGGAAAAAGAGCGAAAATTTTGAAAAAAAAAAGATATTTTCTTCTTTTTGTTATAAGAAAAATCGAATAAACTAAATTTTAGTCATACATTGAGGGCAAAATTTATTTAGCCACATGTCTTTAGTAAAAAAAAATGTCAATAAGCGTATATTTTTTGGTTTGCGCAAAAGTTATAGCGTCTACAAACTAGAGTACATTTTCTGGAATTTACACAGCTTTTAATTTATGACTGCCGATCTCATTTCTTGAGGTGCTAAAATGGCAGGGCAGTACAAATCCCCCCCAAATGACCCCATTTTGGAAAGTAGACACCCCAAGGAAATTGCTGATGGGTATGTTGAGCCCATTGAATATTTATTTTTTTTGTCCTAAGGGATTGAATAATGACAAAAAAAAAAAAAAAAAAAATTTTTTTTACAAAAAGTTGTCACTAAATGATATATTGCTCACACATGCCATGGTTATATGTGGAATTGCACCCCAAAATATATTCCGCTACTTCTCCCGAGTATGGCGATACCACATGTGTGGGACTTTTTGGGAGTCTAGTCGCGCAGGGCACCCCGAAAACCAATCACCACCTTCAGGATTTGTAAGGGTGCAAATTTTTGATTTAACTCCTCACTACCTATCACAGTTTCGAAGGCCATAAAATGCCAAAATAGCACAAAACCCCCCCAAATGACCCCATTTTGGAAAGTAGACACCCCAAGCTATTTACTGAGAGGCATGTTGAGTCCATGGAATATTTTATATTTTGCCAAAAGTTGCGGGAATATTACAAACTTTTTTTTTTTTTGCACAAAGTTGTCACTAAATGATATATTGCTCACACATGCTATGTGCAGAAGTCAAATTACACCCCAAAATAAATTCTGCTGCTTCTCCCGAGTACGGGGATACCACATGTGGGGGACTTTTTGGGAGCCTAGCCACGTACGGGACCCCGAAAACCAAGCACTGCCTTCCGGATTTGAATATAAAATGCTATAAAAAACAAACTAACCAGAGTCACCCGTAACACTTATACGGTGATCAGTGGTGAAAGGGTTAACTAGGGGCAATCAGGGGGTTCAAATTTTTATTAGGTAGTATATGGGGGTCCCTGGCGATATATAAAAACCTGACGGGGAACCTAAATAACTAACTGGCTAACCAGCGTCACCAGTGACACTTATACTGTGATCGCTGGTGAAAGGGGGTGAAAGGGTTAACTAGCAGCAATCAGGGGGTTAAAACCATTATTGGGTAGTATATCGGGGTACCTAGCGCTATAAAAACCTGGCGGTGAACCTAAAAAAATAACTAGCTACCTAGCGACACTAGCGACACTGATGCAGCGTTCAGAAAAATTATCGCTTAGTGACACTGGCAAAAGGGGGTGAAAGGGTTAACTAGCGGCAATCAGGGGGTTAAAAACATTATTGGGTAGTATATCGGGGTACCTAGCGATATAAAAACCTGGCGGTGAACCTAAAAAAATAACTAGCTACCTAGCGACACATGCAGCGATCAGAAAAATGATCGCTTAGTGACACTGGCAAAAGGGGGTGAAAGGGTTAACTAGCGGCAATCAGGGGGTTAAAAACATTATTGGGTAGTATATCGGGGTACCTAGCGCTATAAAAACCTGGCGGTGAACCTAAAAAAATAACTAGCTACCTAGCGACTGTAGCGACACTAATGCAGCGATCAGAAAAACGATCGCTTAGTGACACTGGCAAAAGGGGGTGAAAGGGTTAACTAGCGGCAATCAGGGGGTTAAAAACATTATTGGGTAGTATATCGGGGTACCTAGCGCTATAAAAACCTGGCGGTGAACCTAAAAAAATAACTAGCTACCTAGCGACACATGCAGCGATCAGAAAAATGATCGCTTAGTGACACTGGCAAAAGGGGGTGAAAGGGTTAACTCTAGGGGCAATCAGGGGGTTAAATCTTTATTGGGGGGTGATAGGGGGCTACCCTGGACCTAACACTAACTGTCCTGACAGTTTTTACTGTCACAACTGACACTGAATGCATTGATCAGTAAAGAAATGATCAATGCAATCAGTGACACTGTGACGGGGGGGGGGGATCGGGGGGGGTTTGTGTGCCTGTGTGTACCTACATGTCAGTGTAGTGTTGGTGCACACTTACTTTTACTGTTCTCCTCGTAGTCCGGTCAAAAAGACCGCCCCGAGGAGAATGACATCACTTCCTCCTTCCTGTGTAAACAATACACAGGGGAGGAAGCTTCTCATTGGCCAGGAGCGATCCAGAGGGGGTGGCCGAAAACCAACGGCCATCCCCTCATCACGGAGCGCTCCTGGACCGAATCGGACCGCCGTAACCAGCGGGAGGGGGTCCGATCGGACCCCCCACCCGCTGGAAGGCAATCACGTAGATGTACGTGATTATGCCTGCCTGTGCCATTGTGCTGACGTACAATGGCAATACGGCGGTCCTCAAGTGGTTAAATAAGCAGACGTTAGAAGTCGATTGGTTACTATGCACAGATGCACGTTATAGTAAATTTTCCCTGATGTGTAATGCAAATAGGGCTGTTACTGATTAAATAAAAATCGATTAATCGAACACGAAAAATTTTATCGATTAATCAACCAATTTCAATTATAACGCACATACAGATCCAACTACTTTTAGCTGATCTCCTTGCACTGCAACTCTGCATTAGTCAGTGATAAATGTGGTATAAACTATATACAATCACCCGACACTAGTTAGTTTCCACAATCCATGACTTAACTTCACAGTTCACACAAATACGTTTTAAATTCAAACAGAAGCAAGTCTTTATTTTCCCATAGCAGCAAGACAATCCCTCCACCTCCGGTCTAACTAATCACTCTCACCTGTGCAAACAGGTGGTCATGCAAGCAGGTAGCAAAAGGGTTAACACGGACCATAAACTTCTCTCACGTCTCCTTAGATCTCAGCAAGGACGCCAGGTCATGGGTAGTAAGAAAAGATCTAAGTGCTCACCGCTTAAATATAAGATTTAATTTTTGTGTTCAAACACAAACTACTCACATAAAGATAATAAAAACACAGCATGTAAAGCTGACAATCGTGTTAGTTCTGTAGGGCAGCAGCGGGGGACGCCATGCATAGCTCCTCCCCCGTACGCGGTACGTTCAATCAGAACTTCAACATCACGGGATTCCTCCCCCATTCCATTTGTTAGCAGACAGGGGCACTTGGGGGAAGGGGGAAGAGTCTCTGACGGAATTCCCTGAAGACCCAGAAGCTGGCGGATAGGTGAGTACCGATCAAAAAAAATTAATCGATTAATTGAGGAATTAATCTTTAATTTTCAAAGCCCTATTAGAGAATATTCATCATTTAGTTACTTTTGTCTTTGGCCAGGCTTGCCTGGAGGCCTACTTCAGGCCGATGTTACATCATTGTTTCTGTTGGTGCAAGAACCCACCAGCACAATCATTATGCAGGACACAAGTACTAACTTGCTTATACCTATCGCTCTCTCACTGGATGAATGGGCACGCATTGACCCCTACTTGTGATTTCTGCAGAACTTTCTTAGTAAGGAAGCGACCCCTAGCTCATCAAGGCAGCAAGAACGCAACATATACAAACAGGCAAGCGTTTTTCCAGCACAATTTACTGGTCCTGTTGCTGGAGATACAGAATTGCTAGTGTGACATCAGCCTTAGAATTTACCTGTCATTTTAGAGAAATACTGTACATTAGCGGACACTACTCACCGCCTTCTTAGAAAGCTTATTAAATGACTGTATCTGGCTTCCAGACACATAAATCATAGCCCTAGAAGCAGCACATAGAAAATAAAGAAAAAAAAAAAATAGGAAAAAAAGTCAAAATTTAGTTCCAAGTCAGCAACTCAGATGGTATTCAATCTGAACCATCAGCAGCACCTAGCATTTTCAGGAGGAAAAAGGTCAGCAGTGGCAACCCCATATTTCTCCTGTGACAAGTTTACTTTAAATTGATCCAACTGTGAATCACTCTGTGTAATGCTGGCCTACAATCCGAAACTAGGCAAACATTCCACAGCATTTGTGTCTCACAAACAATAGGTTTAATCCAAGTTAAATGCTTAATAAAAATTCTTGATCAATAAATCAGTGCGAACAGTTCTGATCGGTTGTTGCAACGCAAGGCATTTTTTCTAATGTGAAAAGCTTGCAAACACAAGAAAACTTTGATTTTGCCATCAGGTTTTAAACACTTTCCCACATAAAGTAAATTCAACTCCTCTTCCTGCTCTGTCAGACATCTGTAACCTGGAAATCTCCCTTACGTGGAGGTAGACTGCAATAAAATCTTGACAGAGGTCTACACACTATTCTTGCTCTACTAGCAAATGTGATTTTATTGCCGTCTTTGAGAGAAGGAGGTGAAGAATGTTTTGTTGCACATTAACATGTGGTGTGTTGAGGCAGACATTTAGCTAGGCTGCCAACATACGACAAGTGGACCTGCACTATTTTTTTCCCCAACACAGAGTGCTCCACAACACATGGTAGCGACTTAAGCTTCGTGGACATGGGTGCCAACACACCCATCCTGCCTGCTGGCTCACTTTGTTATTGTGCCTGCATCCAGCCCATGATGAATGTGGGCAGCCTATAGAGGTGGATGTATGGACACAGCCACATGCCAAGATCTGACATGAGCAGGTACAAGGATACTGATGCAGACCGCGTGTTTAGATTGACGCAAACACTCGTAATATTTTGATATGTGGCTTTGCCCATGCAGCCATTGTCAGTCACTGCTCTGTCTCTCTGGGGAGGAAGCAGGAGCAGCTGGCTCAGGCTCTCAGCAGTATGCTGAGAGCCTGAGCCAGTTGCTAGTCAGGCATCTGGGTGGATCCCAACATTGTTGGGATCCTTGCAGAGCTCAGACTGGCCTTGTGACATCAGTGGACAGCTAACTTCAGCTCGCTTTTGGCTGAATCTGTGTCACAGAACTGCAGAATTATGTGTGCTCCTGTAAATAGTTTTGGCCATACTTGTCCTTTTAGGCAAAAATTCAGGCATTTACATATGCACACTCAGTACAGCTAGTAAAGGTAGAAGACATTTAATTGACCAGCATGTTTTAGATTGTGCAAAGCAAACATGAACAGGCAAAGAGCATATAAACTTCCCTGTAGACTTTGCCATTAACGGAAATCAAAACCCAGAACCCAGTGCTGTAAGACAAGAGTGTAAAGCAGGCTATACACGCACCGATGCCTGCATCCACACAAGTGTTGTGGATGCAGGAATATCCCCCCACAGCGCCATTTTATTCTGACAGTATCGACACCCCCGTCAGAATACACAGACCAGTGGCTGATCAAATGGGGGTTTTCCAGGAGCACCGTTTGACAGAAGCCAGTCTTTAGATCAGCTTCTGTTGAATAGACAACAGTACATATATACCCAGCTTTAGTCACAGATCTACCATGCTGTCCAGCTGTAAGCTAGAGTTTAGGAGAAAAGGTGACTGGTAAGGCATAGCACAGATTGAAGGTACCATGTACTGTACATTTAAAAAAAAAAAAAAAAAAAAAAAAAAAAAAAAAAAAGGGTTTTGTATGCATAATCAGTGATTAGTGGAACAGGGAAAACCCAGTGTCAGATACACTGATCAGGCAGTTTGGAATTAATTGTCCAATCCTCTGCTGATGCTACAAAAGTGAACATAACAGTATACCCAATTACTACCATAGCACCCAAAAGGTACCAGGATAGGAGGTGAGCATATTACATGAAGTTAGGATTGCCTGAAGGTCCTACCCAGATGATTAACTGGCCAGAAAATGTACTACATCTCTAGAATGCACATTTCCCATGTTTTATCCCTTTTAAAAATGCTGCTATTTTAAAGAAAAGGTTTGTTAAATTAAAGCTACAAGCAGTCACAGCCGGTTGCCCACAGTGCCGGGGACAACGCTGGATCCCAGAACAGGTGAGAGCGTCCCATTAATAAAAGTCAGCAACTACAGTTTTTGTAGCTGCCAACTCAAATTTTTCAAAAGATGACTATAGAAGCTCTTTAATCTACCAAAAATCCAGTGTGCTTCTAACTTCCTGTTTGGCATTTCAATGCCATAAAACACTTGTCAGAATTGCCTGCTAGACTATGGAACTCCATCAATCACCCCCCCCCCCCCCCCCCCCCCCAACATGCTCTGTCCCATTCCTCATGCATACATTTTATTTCTTCCCTAGCAAACAAAAAAAACAAAAAAACAAAAAAAAAAACAAAAAAAAAAAAAAAAAAAAAAAAAAGGAGTACTGCTGCCTCGACTCCTGTCTATGTGTAGGGAGAGGGCACTTGGAGTTCAGGGGGAAGCGATACTGCAAAAACAACCATTCCCATACAAACCCACTGTAGTATACAGCTAACGGCTAGCTTCACAATACTAAATTAGGTACACAGGGTAGAACTAGTATTGTACTATGGTACAAAGTCATTACAACATCAATACCTGTATAGCAAGCTAAGACTCACTGCACAAGGAGAAATGTTTCATTCCTCTACATATAGTTACATGACAAAGACTGGGAATGTTTGAAAAACTTCATGGAACACTTAAAATTAGATGTAAAGGCAGAATATTTTTTTTATCTTAATGCATTCTATGCATCAAGATAAAAAGCCTTCTGTGTGCAGCAGGCACCATCAGTTCCCCTAATACTTACCTGAGCCTCATCTCTATTCAGCGATGTCTTAGGCTCCATGCACACTGAAGCTCAAAAAAGCTATTTCTGGACGCCAGATTGCTGGCAGAAAACGCTGGTTGAAAAACCTGCTTTTAACAGCGTTTTATACTAGCGTTAATGAGCGTTTTACAGCGTTAGCGTTAATGGGCGTTTTTTATAAAAATACACAGAGGACACTCCAAAAATCCCACAATGCATTGAAAAATAGAATGCCGAACACTAATGAACGAGCGTTAATGAGCGTTAATGAGCGTTTGTCGTTTTTTGCCGCTGAAAAACGGCACTTTGAACGCGAATTTCTGGCGTTCAGAAAAAAGCCCATAAACTCCACTGCTCATTAAAGCTGAAAAACGTCCATGTGTGCATGGACACATAGGCTAACATAGAGTGGAGTTTATGGGCTTTTACAAAAAACGCCCAAACACCAATAAACTGCAGTTTATCAGCTTCAGTGTGCATGGAGCCTTATAGTTCCTCTGCTGTCCAGAACTCTCCCTCCTGAATGGCTGAGATACAGCAGCGGCACCATTGGCTCCTGCAGCTGTCAAACTCGGCTTGGGTGCCCCCATAGCAAGCTGCTTGCTGTGGTGGAACTCAACAGGAGGGAGGGGCCAGGAGCTCCAGTGAGGGACCTGAGAAGAGGAGGATCCAGGCTGCTCTGTGCAAAACCAATTGCACAGAGCAGGTGTGTATAACATTTTTTTCCCTAACAATAAACAAGGACTTTACAAACCCTTTAAAGTAGAAGTTCAGCCTTTAAAACTAGCCAACTCTAAATCTACTGGCAGCCACATTCTAATCTATCCTGTATGGCTTCATGTACACAGGATATTTCTAAACCTCTCCTGAACACTGGAACATCACAGCTAGCAATCCACGTTTAAAAACATGTGTTTAGCAGCGTTTTCACTGAAGATAAACAGGAGACCTTCCCAAATGATTAGAAAGCACTAAAAACAAGTATTAACTATTTCAGCCATTCTGTGAGAACAGTGTGAGTAGCAGCTTAGAAAGCAGTGTGCTTGTAGCTAGCTGTTATTTTTTTGGTTGGCTTGTTAATATGGATCCCATGATGAGCATGTGTTAGGAAATGCTCCTGATGTTGCTTGTGCTGAGGCTCCAAAGACGTAGAAAATTGCGTGAGACGACCAGAGCTAGTCGCTACTGGATACATCCATTGATGGCTCAACGCATGTCCACAGGATACTTTTCTAATATGTATGTTCAGCTGCATAATTACCCAGAGAATTTTAGAAATTTTACATGCATGTCAAGTGCCACCTTTGACGTTCTCTTGGAAAAGGTTAGACCCTGTCTAGTTCGAATAACACGCGAGATTGATATAGGGTTACAGACTAGGGGGGGGGGGGGGGGGGGGGGGAGGAAGAGACAATTGTAGGAATCTCATTATCTAGCTGGAAAACTTTATAACATGTTGGGTCATAAAGAAATGCAAACAGCCAGACATTAGGGTCTCAAGCTCAATGTGGGGGTTACCAGGTTAAATTCTCAATGGTTGACAGGCAAGTAAAATTCCTATTCAACTTCATAATAGGCTGATGAGGGGAATATCACATAGTAGATCAAGCCTGCATACAGTGATAATTGAGTTTTTGGTGTGCTTTAAGCATTTTCCAGGCTCAGACTAAAATGAAATATCCCCTTTAAAATCTCTACTAGACGAAAAACACGCCTGAACGTGGGTAGCAGCGTTTAGCGTTTGAAATGCATCTAAATGCGGCTTCTGAACGCTTTTTTGGGGTTCCCAAAAAAGCCTCTAAATGTAACTGCCTAGAAACTACTATAAAACAAACCTGTGTACATGTACTGATAAGATAACAGAGAAGAGTTCAGGGTTAGTTGGGGGAAAAAAAAATGCCCAACTGCTCCTAAAATGTCAGTTTAAACAGCAGCAGTGTACATGAGGCCTAAAGTGAAAAATCGCTATAATACCTTTTCTGCAGCCGCTCCAGTCCGGTCACATGCTGAGCTGTCAGTGGTGTGCTCTCTGTGTAGGCATGTGCAGAAGAGGCAAAAACAATGGAAGCCCCACAGTAAGTGAGCTTGTCTCCTCCAGACAGCATCAGCCGCTGGAGACCGGAGCAGCTGTAGAAAAGATATGTATAGCGATTTTTGCTTTATAGGGTTAGACAGATTAGTCTTAGAATGTGGCTGTCAGTAAATTTAGAGTTAATTAGAGTTAGGCTGAACTTCTACTTTAATGAAAATGATTCTTATATGATGCAATCATATATAAATATTTGTTGCTTGTCATGTACAAGCAGTTTAGGTCAAACACAGCTATACAAAACTGCCTGAAAAAGTAGCTTCACATAACAGTCACAGTAACAAAATGACTCACAGCTATCAAATCCTACGTAATTACTGGTCTGGAGAGCCACTGACAAGTTCTTCCCTCCTACAATTTATATCGTGATAAAAATAACAACTCCTAGTAATGATATTTCACACAGATTTCCAGTATGATGAAAAATCTACATCAAATCATCTCAAATATTTTGGCTGCTAAACTCTGGGCATAAGGGGGGAAAAAAAACAAACACACACACACACACACACACACACACACACACCAACTTGTAGTGAGATTCCCCTGCACCACAAGGATTAAATGCTCAAATTTTGCCTGGGGAACCCCAGCAAAATTCATATTTACTTACCTTATTCACTCCTGCAGAATTTTCCTTCCTTGCAATCTGTCCCTCGCAGCCTCTTCTCTTCAGCAACTGGCTGGCTGTCACAGCTATGATGTCATCATGTTCAATGCAGTACCACCAAAGCCCAACCACATGCCGGAGTGTTGGAGAGAAGAAGTGGTGAGTGACGGCTGCCGGAGAGCAAGGGATAAGGTAAAAAATATTTTTTTTTTTACTGGAGCCCTTAGTAAAAAAAAAATTATATATATATATATATATATATATATATATATATATATATATATATATATATATATATATATATATATATATATATATATATATATATATATATATATATATATATATATATATATATATATATACACACACACACACACACACATTATAATAATAATAATAATAGTTCCATATAAAATCTCCATGGCATCTCAGCCCTTATTCGTTTCTTGCTTCAGAGCCAGAAGCCAAAAGGAAGTAACCCCCCCCCCCCATACTTCTTGGTATGGAGGAGCATGTGCCAGCATTGGGACAATCTGTGCTATCACTGTTCATAGGCCTGTGCCAGCTACACCGCCGTAGATTTGGTGGCTGAACAGAACAGCAGGGGAGCTAACCTATTTTATTGCACTACACAGAAAAAGCATTGTTTCAATTTAAAAGTATACCTAGGCTCACATTCTAATATATCACATAAGCTTTAACATTTTAAAGCACTTGTGTACTTTTGGTTGCATGCTTGGGGTCACTATCTTGCTGGAAAATAAATCTCCTGCGATTGGTGCAGCACCTGGGCCACAGTTGTTGTACACACGGT